>NC_061091.1:14809700-14912200 GCF_015104395.2 Macrobrachium nipponense | reverse complement strand
TACACCCAAAGGAAATCATAAATGATTGTCACATCTACCCTTAACAATTCTTTTAAACTATGCCCTCTTTTCGGGTGGTGATATGTGGGTGACAGGGCCGTTATCCATTCGGCTACGAAGTGGTAGCCGAATGGGTGCTGTCACTGTCGCCCACGTATCAAATCAGCAAGGCATACGTTTGAATATTGGTCTGGGTAGATGGTGCTCATTACATATAATTTCCAGCTTGGCTGTAGAATGAATTTGATAATGATTGGTAATGAACTTAATGATTATATATATATTATATATATATATATATATAATATATATATATATATATATATATATATATATATATATATATATGTGTGTGTGTGTGTGTGTGTGTGTGTGTGTGTGTGTGTGTGTGTCTGGATACTTTTTGCTTGCGACGCAGTGGCATACCTCCTCCATCATTCCAAGACATTTGCCGCCCCCCCCCCCCCCGTCTCTCTCTCTCTCTCTCTCTCTCTCTCACTCGTATGACCGATTGATTCGATCATCAAGATGCTTTAATGGACGCGTTTTTCATATGTGAAGAATCATGTAATATTTCCCTAGCGATGGGGTCGTATCGTATAGTATTTGTTTCCCGGTCTTGTTTTCATACCTTTTGTCTTTGGTCGAATGAGAAACAGGACAACCAATTCCATGACGATGGAATGTGGTATTTTATAAATGTTTTAAAGATTATTTGTAATCTTATTCCAATCCCTTTCTTCTCTGCCCCTTTGACGATATCAGACATTCCGCAGTTGAATCGGGCGGGTATGTCGTTCGCATTTTATGAATATTTTTGCGTAATCCGTCTAGTAAATTGCTTGTAATCACAGGAACAAGAGGTCACAAATATTGTTTTATTCTTCCGTTCTATCGGCAAATATTGTTTTGTTTTACAGCTCCTATCTAAATTATTTTAGCATTATGTTCTAATATTGTAATATTGAGTTACAGTATTAGACTGCTGGGCCTTGACCCAGGCTGGCAACTTACACATCTCATGAACAAGGGCCGCAGATAAGACCTGAAAGTACTCGAGTGTTGAGTAAAACAAAATGCAAATATATATAAGTAAACACGTTATACACAAGAATTTTGTGTGTTTCTTTTTCAATCTTCAGAAGAAAACTGAAAGTTTTTGTTTGGTTCATTGAGTTATATTTATTTATTTTTCTTTTGGTGGCTATAGGTGATTTTCAGGTTGCGTTTTGCGTGTAACTGATTTAACAGAAAGTTGCATTTGTTGTTTATCTGACTAATTTAACTTTAGTTCATGAGTTACTGTGATTGTGTTGTTGTTTAGGTTTCATTTTGTTGTAAACTTTATTGTTTACATTAAGTCGCAATGTGTCGGTTTTGTTTTATATTTTATTTTAAACGTGAAGGTATTTTGGTCTAGTTTAGTAGACATTTTGTTTTGATATTTAAGTCAGTGTACTACCATAGATGATGTTTTTATTATTTTATTGGTGTTTATTTGTTGTTGTTGTCAATTTAGGAATTTTCTTTTCAGTCACATATTGTTTCATGATTTATGAGATATTCCATTGCAATCTTGAAGTATTTTATATATATAATCATTCTATTGGTATTACTAGTTTATAAGGTTCTCTGCACTCTTCTGTCGCCCCATTCAGTTAATTCGTGCCTAGCTGTCCAACTTCTCCAATCTGACCTTACTCCAATTTTCCTTCAGTTGAGTGGGACTTACCAGAGCCAAGCAAGGAAATTGTGTGTGCGTGTGTGTGTGTATATATATATATATGTATATATATGTATATATATATATGTATATATATAGTATATATATGTATATATATATATATATATATATATATATATATATATATATATATATATATTAATGTATATATAATATATATACATAAATATATATATATATATATATATATATATATATATACATATACATACATACATACATACATACATACATACATACATACATACATACATGCACTCTTCGAATGAACTTGGACCTACGATACGTGAATTACGAGGCGATGTTTATTCTGAGAATTATTTCCTAGGCATACATATCTAGGCAACAGAACAACGTTTGCCCTTGGAGCCCCTCACCGGAGATAAGCAAAAGTAGTTATGAATATAAAACGAAAGGAATACTGTAACTGTTAATTAGCAGGTAGAGATATTTTGACACACTATATGAGAAAAATTGAACAGATGCCTTTAACAATGAAAGTAAGCTCTTTTAGGACGGGCACGATTGCAGTGCCCCTTATCTAATCTCAACAGGTCAGAGAGACAACTGGTTCATTTCTCGGGATTGCTGCAGTGTTTACATGCTTTAGTTTATTAGTTTTATGTTACATCAATCCCCAGATGTATTCTTCGCCATGTTTATTTCCAGCAGAGAGGTAGAAGAACTATTCAATTTACGCTTTGATATTGGATTACATTTCCTTAAATATGTTTTGATATGTTTCAAGGTTGGAATGCGCTTATTCTTTAACAGCCAATTTAGATTTTCGTAAGTCGTATTAAACAAAATATTTGTTTTCTGATCTTGCTGACCCTATGTAAGCTACGTAGAAATGAACTAGTCGCGTCAGCTGAAGCTTCGCATTTGAGGAAGTGAATACCAGTGTTGTTACTCTATGCAGTGCTTTTGCCTCAAGCCAAACTGTTGTCCTGAATCTAACATATGTATTGTTTCTCCTCCACAGGTAAGCTTCTGAATCCATCACAGAGTCAAAATGCTCTCCCAAAAGTAGTCTTGCAACTTAATGGATTAGATGGTATGTGGCGCTCTGGGTAGAGATGACGGCTGGAACAGAAGGTAAGACTCACAAGTTCAGTACTTGGTTAAAGATGCATTTCATTCCTAATTCTAAATAGGGCTAGTCATGCATATTTCACTTGGTAAAATTTGTGATTGTCATGTAAAGGAGGCCCCACAAGGGTTTGTAAATAGTTTGTTTCAACTTTTCGTTGAAGGTAGGGAGCATAATTTTTTTTCCTTTTACCATGTGCATTTGCATATCTTCCTCTTTCCATTGATGTGTTTTTTCTTAAATTAGCCGACCTCTAAGTTACCCTGGCCTGAGGTGCTGCTCATTTTTTTTTTTTTTTTTTTTTTTTTTTGCCCGGTTTCTTAAGGGTTAATATTTTTCTATCCCCCCCGGTATCATTTCGCCCTTTCTTCGGGAAGGTTTGCTGCAGCATTTTATGTTGGACGTTGTTGTTACTACCGGGATAAGAACATTTCACCAAATTTACAGAAAAAAATGAAAATTTAACTGTGAAATGTGATACTTTTCCCTGTGAGATTATGTAGCGAAGATATTGGCAGTGCCCTGAAAAATAATTTAGAAAATTGTTCTCTATGAAATGTTTTCAATTAACTTGTAGTATATTGACTGCGATGAGGTTCAGCCCGCAGTTACTAATCGGGGGAAATCACTGGCCGATTATAATTACTAAGCGGGGCAATAGCAGTTGCACATAAGTTAATTTGTGATTATGAGACTGGTTTTTAATGATTTTCTTTCCATTTACATATATGATATATATATATAATATATATATATATAGTATATATATATATATATATATACATACATACTATATATACATACATATATATATATATATATATATATATATATATATATATATATATAATGTGAATTACTATTTGTGTGCGTTGGTGTTTGGGTATTTAAGTGATTGTGACAGAAAAATAATGCCTAATACTTTATTGATTGTTGTATTCATTCCCCGAAGATTGTGCTTAGTATAAAAATCGCTTCTAATAAAGTTTTCATGCATTCCTAACAATTCATACCTCATAAATCAAACGAGTTTGTTATCATCTTTCTGGTTACAGGATCAGCTACCTAATTTCGGCTTTTAATTTTCCGTTTTGTTGTTTAAGTTGCTATGGTAATATCGACCCGATGGTAACCAGGCGTTTTTGGGAAACACGTAAAAGGGAGAGATAAAATTAATGTGGCAGTTTACTTTCTTATTATAAGCCAATGACAGGGCTGGAAACTCTCAGTCTCTCGAGAGAGTTCACATAGGCAGGATGTATGTTCCACCTTTCCTGAAAGACGTAATCCTTAGGAGAGGTGGAACATACATCCTGCATATATGAACTCTTGAGAGAGACTGAGAGTTTCCAGCTCCGTGATTGGCTTATCAACAGCCAATCAGGAGCGTCGTAAGGGACTGGCCTAGACATCAGATGCACGGGTGATGTGAATCTACTATAGTATAAGGTTATCACGTCTGAACCAGCTATATTTTGCGTCTACTGCTGACGCCTCCTTAAGGCCGTGACATGCATCCGTTTCTCAGTGAGGAGTTAAGGAAGAAAAGTGAACTTTCCACTTAAAAGTAGTCATATACAAAAAGTAGCGTAATAGCAACAATGCGGCGTGAAAGAATACACAAACAAACGAACTTGAGTAAGGTAATGTGCATAATTTTTTTTTATAAAGTGAAGACAAGAGGAGAATATATACCGTAAATATTGCAATCCGAAGAGGGTAGTGTCGTCAGTGTACCTCACGTGGCGAACTGTAAGCATTACTTAAAGGTCTTTGCAGCGTTCCTTCGGCTCTTAACTGTATCCTCTTTTATTCTTTTTACTGTACCTACGTTCATATTATCTTTCTTCCATCTGACTTTCCGCCCTCTCCTGCGGTTGTTTCATGGTGTGGGTGCGAGGTCTTCCTCCTGTTACTCCTTTCAAACTTTACTGCCAATTTCCGTTTCAGCGCTGAATGATCTCATATATCCCAGCACGTGGCCTTCGGCCTAAATCCTACATTCTATTCTATCTGTTCTCTTAATTAGTGCAGGCTTTTTTTACTTTATTTATTTTATTTATTTATTTTTATTTATTTATTTTTTTTTTGAAGTTGATGAGGTGTTTTCAGACGCGAACTCAAAAGGCTCGTTTTCACACGTAATGCACAGCCGACTGAAGCCTGAATCGAACACCATGCCAATCACGGAGAAGTGAAGAAGCTCCTTCCTAGAGAACTATGTCAAAAGTGATGGTTGAATAGCTCAATTGGATAGGTCATTATGCAGTTGGTGATCGATTCGTATTTTGTTTACGAAATGAAAGAATTTCCAGCGTAAAATACTTCTGATTCGGCGCCACTTTGGATGACGAATTTCTCTCTCTCTCTCTCTCTCTCTCTCTCTCTCTCTCTCTCTCTCTCTCTCGTGATGTATTTTGGCAAAGGATTATTTGTCTCTTCTGGATTTATAAATCGAACGTAGAACAAACTGCCACCAGAAGTTGTAAACAGCAACATTGTGGAAGGATATAAAAGAAAGGTAGACAAAATTATTAGGACACTGTGAATGCACAGTAAAACCTGCTCCTAGAGATAAGTGAGCACACGATGTCTCCTCGGATGGACTAACAAGTCTTTGAGACATCCTAATCCTTGTAACTCCTTGCAAAATTAGTTAAGTATCGTCTGATTTCCTTGGAGTTAGAAAGAGTCTCCTATGAGGGAGTCTTCGACCGCTCTGGTATTTTATTAAACTTTTAACTTATTTATCGTCAGCTAAAGGTCAAACCTTTTGAATGTCAAATTAAAGACTAAAGGTCATACCTTTTTTGAATATCAAATTACGCTGGACGTGATTTTATGAATAATTCTTTAGATGACCTTTTTTGCGGGGGGAGGAATTAATAATGATGTTAGAATGACTAGGCCTTGGTTGGTGGGTCAGTTGACGTCTTAAAGTCTCAATCCGTCAATGAAGACCCAGATTGGATTATGTTAATCCAAGTCTGATATCTGAAAAAGTCACAGGCTTTTAATTAAATTCGTCTCTCGTTCTTCGCGATTTTCAGATTATAAAAAAATATATATTTTTTTTTATCGTAGAGTTTAGAGTTTATATAGAGTTTTACTTCGTTTTATCACCAGGAAAAGCTGCCATTAATACAGCATTCCCGTCATATCGCCAGTTTAATGCAGTCCCTCTTATTCTCAGAAATTAAAAGGAAAAGAACATAAAACAAAGGACTCTATTTGTATCGAACGGTGACTGTAGCCTTGCTTTAGCGTTTTTTTTTTCTTCGCTGTACCACCGCTGTAATTAAGTGCGTTTTTCATGTTGGGCATTTGAACAAAATTGATAGCATTGCTTTAATATTTTAATCACGTTGATGTTTGTATTGTATTGAAAGGTATATGATGGCGCTTTGATGTATGATCGTATGATATTGGGGTATTTGAATGGCGAAGCAGTTTGAACTCGTTTTCTGTGTTGGTGTTACTCTTGAAGGGGGAATGGGGTGGGGACTTTTGATCGTAGTGGTTGAAATTCTATGCCCGTTAGAAATTCAATGCACATAACATGCAGTTTTGGGCTGAATTTTAGGTCATTGTAAATAGTATAGGTTTGTTGTGACCTGAATTCGTGGGTATTATTAACGACCTAAAGGACCACATCACAAAACTCTCTCTCTCTCTCTCTCTCTCTCTCTCTCTCTCTCTCTCTCTCTCTATCTTTACTCGTAACTGGCCAGAATCAGCTCTTAGCGAACGTACTGTAGTTCACTCCGAGTTATTTGCACAAAATATTTTTAATTTCGTCGATAATTCGAATTTATTTAAACACACGAACAGGAGGAAGCCAATCTGGAACTGTGCCCCGAGAAACAATAGAGACAAAGCAAGAACGGAGAAATGAGGAAACAAACCAAACACACGAGTAGAAAATGGATTTTAAGCCTTGTTTGTTGAACCAATACAGGAGGGACGAGAGAAAGGTGCCTTTATTCGGGTATAATGAGCCGGAATCGTTTTCGGTGACCTGTTTGTGATGAATGTGACCAGAGTGGTGTTTAGGAAGTAGCTGCTTTAGCTGTTGTGTATATATTGTGTGATGATGATGCACTTTGTTTGAATGCCTGGGTTGTCTCTTGCATATATATGTGTGTGTGTATATATATATATATATTATATATATATATATATATATATATATATATATATATATATATATATAGAGAGAGAGAGAGATAGAGAGAGAGAGAGAGAGAGAGAGAGAGAGAGATAAAGGATGTAGGACGAAATGCAACATATAATTAATTAAGTTTTATATATATACATATATAGATATATATATATATATATATATATATATATATAATATATATATATATATATATATATATATTTATATATGAAGCAGCTGATGGCATTCTCACAGCAGATTACTTCAGGAGGCTCATCGGGTGAATGAAAAACACGGCCTGAAGGAAGGTGCTGTTGGTGTTGTTTGATTCATTATAATTAAACCACATTATACGTAATGAATTTATTCCTCCTCAGGTATATTAATTTATGCTATTTTTTCTGGGTCATTAATCTTGTGCCATTGTTTCGGTTTATGTGACGTTTATTTTTTTTATTAATGATTTTATATGTTACGTTCGTATTTCAGTGTTTTCTTTTTCCGTACGATGTCGTTTTATTCTGTGGTGTTACTTCTCATTAATGGCGTCTGAGGCTTTATAAATACGTAGTTTTGCTTTTTATTGCAAAACGAAGCTTCATTAATGAAAATAGTAAGTAATCGTACATATTTATACGGATCCGCTATAGGCCTTAGACATCAGATACAAAGTTGATGTGAAGCTACTTTAGTCGCTCAGAGATGAGCGTTGACGAAAAGCAGTACTTTAGTAAGAAAAGTCATTCGAAACCAGAGCCTTTCTAATTGAATCTTAACTGCAATCTAAGTAAAAGCAAGAGCTCAAAATAGTGCGGGAAGCCTCGTGATGAATTCTACTAAGCATAACGGGTTACTTTAGCCAGGGAGGCTATTCAATTACGGCACGGCATCTTTTTTTTTTTTTTTTTTTTTTTTTACCGAGGTTTCTCCTTCCTCATAAAGTGCATTAGTGATATTGCAATGTCGGCGTGATGTCCCGGTTGCATAGTCTCCTCTTTAAGGCTCATATTGTCTCTCGCGGCCGGAAAATGGCGCTGGTTGGGGCGGCTGACTCCAGTGTAGATTAAATTCGACTTCGTTGGTTACGTTGGGAGACCATCTTGAAATGAACGAGAGAGAGAGAGAGAGACCCCCTCCCCCCGCTCCAGCAGATTTAGAAGGTCGAATAATGAAAGCTAGCTGATTATCTATTTTTATTATTCATTTATCTGTTCATTAATTAATTAATGTAGTGTTTAAATTCGTCTTCGTTGGTACGTTGGATGACCATCTTAAAATGAGAGAGAGAGAGAGAGAGAGAGAGAGAGAGAGAGAGAGAGAGAGAGAGAGAGAGACCCTATCCGGCAAATTTAGAGGGTCCAATAATGAAAGCTAGCTCATTGCATATATTTTTTATTCATTTATCTTTTCATTGATTAATTGACGTAATGTTTAAATTCGCCTTCGTTGGTACGTTGGAAAACCATCTTGAAATGAACGAAAAAGAAAGAGAGAGAGAGAGAGAGAGAGAGAGAGAGAGAGAGAGAGAGAGAGAGAGAGAGAGAGAGACCCCCACTCCGGCAAATTTAGAAGGTCGAATAACGAAAGCTAGCTCACCATATATTTTTTAATCCATTTATCTGTTCATTAATTAACTGATGCAGTGTTTAAATTCGTCTTCGTTGGTACGCTGGAAGGCGAGAGAGAGAGAGAGAGAGAGAGAGAGAGAGAGAGAGAGAGAGAGAGAGAGAGAGACCACTCCCCTTCTCCCGAAATATAGAACGTCCAATAATGAAAGCTAGCTCATTGTATATATTTTTATCCATTTATCTGTTCATTTATTAATTGATGTATTGTTTAAATTCGTCTTCATTGGTACGCTGGAAGGCGGGAGACCTTCTTGAACAAGAGATCCCCTCCCATTATAGACGGTCAAATGTTGAAGGCTCGCTTATTTTATATTTGCATCTATTTATCTGTTTATTAATTAATTGATATTTTTTTTCCATTCTTTTATAACGACCTCTTTTTGTATTTAATTTATCTTCTGTGGGTTCGTTCAAATTAACTCCGTAATCTTTTAAGGCTTGAATTTCAAGTTAGTGACCCCTAGGCGTGTTCCATATGAATTGGGGTTTATCTGCTGAATAATAATAATAATAATAATAATAATAATAATAATAATAATAATAATAATAATAATAATAATAATAAATGTTCTTGTCAAAAATTGTTCTTGAAGATTATCCGTCTTTGCACTTGAAAACACATTATTATGCCTAAATCCTGTCACCTTTTCTGATACCTTTTGATTTTCCTGTAAAAGTGACCTAGTGAGATGGCTATTTGTCTATCCGTCCACACTTCGTCTGTCGGCCCTCAGATTTTGAAAGACTACTGAGGCTAGAGGGCTGCAAATTGTTACGTTGATCATCCACCTTCCAATCATCAAACATACCAAATTGCAGCCCTGTAGCCTCAGTAATTATTATTTCATTTAAGGTTAAAGTTAGCCATGATTGTGCGTCTGACACTACAGGCCACCACTGAACCATGGCTGAAAGTTTCATGGGCCGTGGCTGAGAGTTTCATGGTCAGTGGCTGAGAGCTTCATGCACCATAATACATTGTACAGAAAACTCGATTGCGCAGGCGCATGCTTTACTTTTTTTTTATGTTTTCACTGTAGATTGTCCGTTCATATGATCTATTTGCGTTCCTACATTTCCTGGTAAATCAATATTTTTTTTTTATTGTGTTTATCATTATTTTGAAACATAGCATATTTGTGTCATACAAGTCCCCCTGAAATAGATAGCGTGTCCTTGGGTCCTTTCATTGGGTGTATTTTTGGATTTTATCGCCTAATTATATTCAGAGCTTGGTGGCAAAGACTTATTTCTGGAAATTCACAGTGGGAGTGATATTTATATTCGAAAGGAAATGAATATTTTTAGTTACCAATCTCATTCACTCGATTTATGTTACCGGGAAATGAGTGTGATATATATATATATATATATATATATATATATATATATATATAATGATATATATGTATATATGTATATATGTGTATATCATATATACATATATAATATATACTAGATATATATATATATGTATATAATATATGACACATATATACATATAGATATATATAATATATAGATATATATATATATATATATATATATATACACACACACACACACACACACACATATATATATATAATATATATATATATAGTATATATATATATATATATATATATATATATATATATAATATATATATATTTGTGTGTGTGTATGAATGTCCTCATAAAACTGTACTTTATATAGGGCAATCAATTTCGACATCACTTTTTAAAGTGAAGCGACCTTTGGCATTTAGTTAAGGGTGTTTTTTTTTTTTTTTTTTTCCTGTGTCGGTTTCCTTTCATCTTGTAACGCAAATCCACTGCTAACATAGACGAAATATCCATCCTTTTCCAAAACCTCGTCCCCTCGCCCTCATTTTCACCGCAAACCTCAGCTTACTAGTCCACCATTCTAGTTATTCGAGAATGGTGATTCTAGAGGAGTAAAATAGATAACAGACGAGGATTACGTTGCTTAAAATGATCTTATTTTCAAAGTCTCATATTACTTAATGAAGGCAAAGAGAGGAGCTGGTTGATTTCCTCACTGTTGTTCCTTATTCCGTGTTTTATTTCTCTTTTGAGAAGGGTTGCACCCTGATATCTTACTTGCACTTTAGTTTTTCTGTTTCCTTTATCCTCGATTTTTCTTCTCAGTTCTAATCTTGTGAGAATAAATGAATATAGAACAGAACCTAATAAATTACATTGCCTCTGAGATTCAGCCTCTGTCATATTCCCTGTCAAATCTCCCATCCAATTTCTCTATTCTGTCAGATGAAAATGAAGCGCAACTTATCCCATCTGCCAGCTTTTCAGTTACTCAAATTATATGTCGGACAAATGTCATTATTGTTCGGGTGATTAGAGAACATTCATAAAACTTAGGCGGTTGTTTTCGATGCCATAAGGTTTCCAATTCCCATCTCAGTTCTGCTCTGCCGAGTTTGACAATCCTCATTTGCGTGACGATCTTTTCTCTTTACGGAGATCTTAGATAGTACGTGTTACCCCTTTTTCCTTTTCCTCTTTGTTTTTGACACATTTGCCTTTCGGTTTTTAGTCCATGAGCCAGACCAAAAAAAGGTACCACCTGTACTGAGTAAACTTAACCCCCATTTCTAGATACCCCCATGTCTGTAGTTTATGAAAATCCTTGTTAACATTGTCAACTGCATAGCTTTTGGTCAGTGTAGCCCATTGATTCCAAATAATCACAAGAATTTTTAAGGTCTCATTGAAAACAATCTTTTGACTGTGTACAGATTATTTTTTAATGCAGATTTCTGAAATTTTATCAGATTGTACACATATCATATGCAAACCACTAGTGCAAATATTATTGTCCTAAGTTTATTACAAGGTCAGATTTTGATATCTGGAAAACTAACTAAATGAAGAATTTTTTTGTATAAACTTAATTACGTTTAACTTTATGACCATACAATAAAACAAATCAGAATTCTAATGATCTAGGATACTGCACACATGTCCAAGGAACGCATTGATATATAATATTTTGTTTTGTGATACATGAGTATTTGTATAATCAAGCTAATTTACAAATACAATGAAATATTAAAAGTCGTATAATCCTATCCTACGCGACTATTTTCTATTCATACGCAGCTCAAACTTTTTTATCAAAAAGCAAATAATCTTGTCTCCTAAAAGTTTATGCAAGCAATATTCTCATGGCATTAGTTACAAAATAAAACAAAAAAATTACTTAGAAACTAAAAACCATCTCGTATTTAAACAGAACATAAAATTTTAATATCTATCCCTATAAACCGTGATAAATATTTGCAATAAAATTATGGTGGTGGTCTGAAATTATTTAACAGAAAAATTAGTTCATATGATAAACACTCGCCATATTAACCCAATTATCACCAAAACTACAATTATTATAAGGATTATATAAACCATTATTAATCATCATATTCGTCGTCACACAAGTCCTGCAATTCTGTACTAGGTTCCCTATCTTTTCCCTTGATTATTGCAAGTTTGAAGCTTGCACATATCTGTACATTTCAAGCCATTGATAAGGCAAGTACAATCTGATGACTTGCAGGAACGTGCACACCTGCATGCTAGTAGCTGTAGTACTGCCTCTGGTGCAGGAGGTCCTTGTAGCCATTTGATGGCTAAGGTACCATTATCTATTTCCCAGCCTGACTCTGTTGGATTTGGTAGAACAGGATAACGCTGCAAACACTGTCTCCAAATTGCAGATTGGAAGTTAGCCCTTTGTACATGCATGAAAAGGGAGTCCTGGCATGGTGGTAAACTGCTTGACTCTATTTCTCCCGCTTAGCACAGAAGAGTTGATGGCGAAGTGAGTTCACTGACGTTGTTTTTGTAGCACTATTGTACAAGCTGCAGGTGATTATCTGCAGTTTTTCAAATAGGTCCGATGAAACAGTTGCATTGCGGCCGAGTTCACAATATGTAGCTTGATATGTCTTGTTTGATTATATTTGGTTAAATGCATTGATTTTTCCTCTTCCTGCGAAGGCGCTGACAGTGTCGCAACCAGTGAATGCATGCATGCCAATTAAAGCCTCACATACTGCTGTTCCAAGTGCCTCACTAAGTTTTTTTTTTAATGTTGATAAACTGAGTTCGGGTTTTTTTCCCACATTTCATATACAGTGTACAAGGGATCAAGCTACTGATACCTAATGCTATAACCAAGACATCTGAATCCTCTGCATTGATAACCACATTCTTGATCTCAGACTCAGCTGCATGTAAGGCATGCAGGAGAATGCGAGTGTCTGCTTCTTCCTGGAGACACTGCAAATTAGTTTCAACTTCTGATAATTCTTTAGTTAGTTTGTAGCATTTTTCTTCGCATGTCACATAGAGTACGGTATCATTTAAGCTTTCTCTCAGAGGAGCTTTTTGCCACTCATTTACCAAGAATTTGATGAGGTTTTTCTTGCTTGATGCACAACAAAGAATTTTTCTCCATTGTTGAATTGTGTGGCCTGGAGCTATATTGCTTAGCTGTATGCCCATTCCTTCACCTCTCCTTTGCCTTTCAAGATCCTTGATGGACTTATCACGATACACATCGAATACTATATCAATGCGTTGGCTTCCGCTGCCTTCGTGGATAACCTGAGAAAGGACAGAAACAGCCAATTCTGCAAAGGTCTTATCTGTAGGTTTCATTTTCTGAATTAATCCCATTCCATCAATTATGGTTGCTCTATCTACAGGAATAACCTCTGTTGGTGTGATCATCTTCATAAGTTCTTTTGCCAAGACACTTTTGTTAGTTTTTCTAATTGATCCATCCCCATATGCTAAGGACCATGGCAAGGGTCCCAAAGGATGTGACAATACCTCTTTCATGTCTAACTCCCTCTTTTCTGCTACAAGAATCATATGAGCAAATAATTTTCTGTCAGCATTAAGAACAATATCCTTTGATGATCCAACTTTATGAATTGTCTTGTATGCATCAGAAAATGTCTTCAGCTTGAGCTTTTTCATTCTTCCATGGAACTGTTGCTTAGAAAGATCCCCTTCAATACGCTCACGCTTGAATGTTTCATATGCTGCTTCTCCTACTTTTCTGCTTTAAAGGAGATCTTTTGCAACATCTGGTGGTGCAACTTTCCCACTTGCTAGGTTTACAAATTCTGTTTGGTCAGGGTCGAAGGGATTGATCCAATGACTTTCCATTATTTCAACCAAAGAGCTTACTTGACATTCATCTTTTTCTATTCTTTTAGGTTGAAGATCAGGATGTGTCAACTTTGATTCACCTTGTCCTGTCATTTCCCTGATCTGCCAAAGGAATTTGCTTCTGTACTCAGCATTTAGGTAATAGCGCCTCACAGCCCCACCCTTGGTTCCTCCAGGTGTCTGGGTGTCTTTATTTACCGTTTCTTCAATTGCTTGATCAACGGGAATTCTGCCAAAAGGATTTTTGTCCCCAATCTGAACAGAAAAGGCACCTTTCATGAACTCGTCATAGACATCTGGATGATCTACATGGAGTCTTGACATTGTAGCATAGTAATAGGGTAAGAACCTTGCATAGTTAATTTTATCATATGCAAAACACCAACAAATCATTTTTCTAACCATGGTAAGATGGAGAAGCCAATTTCCTTCTCTAGAAGCCCTAAGCAGACCCAGTAGTATATCAACCATATCCATATATGATACCCAAAATGCAGAGAGAGTGTGCTGACTGGTGAGGATACCAAGATGTTCATAAAATAATTCCAGTATTCTAGCAAAGTGGGAGTTTTCCCGTAGATTGTCATAAGCTGAATGAGTTATGCTGCTATGGAAGTCATTTACATCATAGTTTAAAATGTGTTCTAAATGTACCATCATATCCTTATGTTCTGTCTCAAGCCACACAATAAATCTCTTCCAGACAAGTCTCATTAGTGCCTCATATACAAGCTTGTGGGCTCTACAGCTCGATTGTATTGTCTACCTTCCATGACAGATGAAACAGAGCCCTCTGCAACAACTTTAGCCTCAACACAAAGGTCCCGCAGCCCAGCATCTTCAAAACGCTTTCCAATTATTGATAGTAAGTTGCATATGAGGTGGAAATCTCCCATCCTAATTATTACATTTTTGAATTCATCATGTTTCCACACCACCTCAGTAACTTTAGAATATATTGCCTGGTCAAACACAAACAATTTTTGGCAATTCAAAAGATTGCATGATTTGAAGAGACTGATGGAGTATTTCATTAATTGTTGACATGTCAGTTATGCAGGAGCATTGATTGTGTGGGCAAGTATCCAATTGGTGTCTTGGGATATATCAATATCATCTCGGATAAGCATGTTAAAACCTGTCCAGCTGCATACTGTTTGAATATTATTGTCGAACATCCTTAACATAAGCCAGATGAAATTCTTAAATCTTGCCTCTTGAATTTCATGAGTTGCATCAATTTCAATGCCATCAACACATGATGGTCCCAGTTTTTTCCCTGCATTATACACAGGAATTAACTTTGGTGTAGCACTGATGCTTCGCTGTTTTGACTTTGGTATGCTTGGCTTTGTCTTCATTGGAACAGAACCTTCAACCTTTGCCTGAATGATGATCCCGTTAACTCTATGTGAAGTACCTTCTCCTGTAATTGTTTCTTCCAGGCGATCAATATTATCAAAAGCCAAAGTAGTGAAGACATGCGGTGAAATACTTTCAGGTAAAGCAGGTCCCTCTGCTGAAGCTAACTTCTGGAGGCAAAGGGCTGTATCAATTTCTTCAAGCAATGTATAAGAAATACCATGACAGAATCTGTTCAGAATTTGAATAAGTTCAACATTGCCAGTGAGTGTCTTTACAGCAGATGGCAGCAAAATGTGTTTTGGAGGTTTTATTTTGCCATGAGATACTGCATAAATCAAATCACTGCCAAATGAGCTGATAAGTCTCTGTACTCTTCTTTGTCGGTCTATATTTTCATTTCTCCAGTCAGTAAGGTAGAGAGAAACTGTCTCTCTTTGTCGTCTATATTTTCATTTCCTCCAGTCAGTAAGGTAGAGAGAAACTGCTCAGAGAGACAGGCAGTCAAAAGGTTCATCTGTACTGGGAGGCCAAGACTGGTTGAAATCATGATTTTTCATGTCAGTCCTTATCTGCATAGCAGCTTTCATAACTGTCTCTGGAGATTTGCTTGAATTTGCTGGTTGAGTTTTTCTTGAAGCCCATATGCATGTTTAACAAGTTCATTTTTAGACATACTGTCAGGGTATAACAGCAGTCTACCATTAGTATTAGACACAATGTGTAAACTCTCACCAAATTCAGCTTCAAGTTTACGACGAAGATGTTTCCTTGTACTTTTTCTCACACTATCTATGCCTAAGGATGTCAATGATGATTCTATTCGTGATACAAGATATGTCATTTCTACAATTTTGTGGCTTTGGAATTATATCATTTCGAATATATGTATACAGCTCCTCATGTGCCAGCCTTTCTGCATTACAATATGCATCTTCTTCAACACAGTGTGCCTCTTCATATTAGTACCTATGCTTTTTCACCATTTTTCTACAATTTTATTACTTTTAGCCACCTTCCAGGTAATAAGCTTTATAACATGTTGAATGATAATGTCCTTCTGAAGCAATTAAGTCTGTACTAAGAATTGCAAGCATTTTTTCATCCATTTTTACTAAAGCAGCCCTCCTGAGAGTGTCATCTGCGCGAAACTCCTGGCATCGGACCAGGTTTTCTCTAGTTCCTGATCCACTCTTGTACTTTGTTCTCCTTCCACAAATGATGCATTCTTCACTGCTATAAACACTTAAACTACTTGGTTTGCCACGAATGGATCGCCGAGAATCATTTGAGGATAATTCTATTTCATTATCACTTTGTTGAGATTGTATAGAATTTAAACTTCTTTTCATTGTGAAGTAACTATGGCACTTTCTATGATAAAGAAACTGGAGGTATTTCATCATCTTTCACACCTTCAGCCAACTCTAAAATACCAACATGTTGCCTGATTTTGGCTGCATTGAGAAGAGTCTGCCATGAGCTGATGTTCTTTGGAGATACAAGGGCTGACCTATCAGTAGTACAATGAATCATACAGCTATTGCGAATTCTTTTCTTTGGGATGGGACAGCCTTCATCTTCAGCAGTTTGGGCCATGTTGGACTAGAAGAGCTTGTTTTCTACTTTTTTTATTTATCTGCAAATGAAGAATATACATATCTCAGAAGATCATATACATGACCAAATGGGAAGTATTGAATTCAAGTCAGTTCATAACTCAATTGACGAAACTGCAGGAAATTGACTATTAATATATGTAAATGATTTTTGTAAGTCATTAACACGATAATATTTGTCAACCTTACCTTCACAATGCGTGTGATGTATTGCTTTCAGATGTAGAACAAAATATTGCATGCAGTCTTATATCTAAAAAGTGGTGAATTATTCCCTTGCCATTGTTTTTTACCTTTTATTCCTTGCTCTGTAAAAAGGGAAATACATTTCTTGAAAACAAAATTAATGGATAAAAAGAAGCAAACATAAACACAGCAGGAACAAATACTCTTGTTGCATGATAACAGGTGGTAATACTTTATATAAACATTCCATGGCTGCCAGTAATTTATAGCACTTTATATGAGTCTGTAGGCCTAAATATCACTAGACTAAAACATGATGGAAACGAACTTTCCACAACAATTAATGGACTGCTTGAAAAATTTCAGTATCCTTAATTGCTTCCCTTCTGACGAAGTATTAGCTATGTGTGAACAGAAAGAATTAATCGACGTCGGATAGGGTTGCTCGACTCGTACCGATTTAGTGTAAATTGTAAATTAGCTTGATTATACACAGAAGCATGCATTCTACATCAGGTTATTGTATATCATTATGTTCCCTAGACATGTGGGCAGTATCCAAAATCATTAAAACTCTTACTTGTTCAATTGCATGGTCATACCGTTAAACTTAATTACGTAGATACCAAAAAAATATTCATTTTTGCTTTTTGCTGGTATCAAAATCCGACCTTGTAATAAACTTAGGATAATAATATTTGCACCAGTGGTTTGCCTATGATATGTGTACAATCTGATAAAATTTCAGAAATCTGAATTAAAAAATAATCTGTACACAGTCAAAAGAGTGTTTTCAATGAGACCTTAAAAATTCTTGTGATTATTTGGAATTAAGGGGCTACATTAGCCAAAAGCTATGCAGTTGACAATGTTAACATGGGTTTCCATATACTATAGACATAGGGGTATCCAGAAATGGGAGTTAAGTTTACTCAGGTCGGGTGGTACCTTTTTCTGAAATTTGAGTGTCTGGCTCAAGGACTATTTGGCTCATGAGTCCATTACCTCAAGTAGTTACCAACATAGCTAAAAAGATATGGTAAGGTTGTCTGTGTTTTCTCTGTTTTTCTATGATGGCGCCAGAGATAGCTTTAAAACGTCGTATTTTGCTTGTTTCCTAATTTAACTGTTTTCATATTTACCATTTAATCAATTACGGATCAGTTATGTTACGGAATATTTAAAATGATTGCTGATTTAGAATGGTGGCATTAGCATATTTATTAAAATATGTTATATAATTAGCTTATATTTTGTGTGGCACTTTATTCGGAGAATAATAACTATATGATTTTCTTCTATATTTATCTTCCGTAAATTTTAGATTTTTATCATTTTCATACCATAGAACATGCGACATTGAATACACGTGAATAAATGCAAACGTACGAAACTTTCTTATTTTTGAAAAATATTGAATGAAAGACACACGGGGATGATATTTTGAACTATAATTAAGGACAGCTTCTGATTATTGCCAAAAACCTGAAGCTAAAGAACACTGATCTCTCTGCTTCCTGTTTTCTCTAATATCTCAGTTAAATCGACAGCAGCAGAAATTGAAAGACATTGAAAACAAGGCGTGATCCGACCTCAAGCTTACTTGGTGCTCGTGCTAAAATCTACGGTCAAATAGCGTGTTGCTTCACCAACGAAAATTGAAAATAGATACGCTACATTTTATTAGAAATAATTAATCTGTACTGTTTACCATGGGTATTAATTACTTTTCACAATTTCATTCTAATAAATACAACATAAATATCCTATCCTAATATTCCTGTATCTTTAACTCAACGCGAAACACCCTTGTCAGAACTTTTTAGGGTTTTCCATAGGGCTTTCCTACCCTCCCAACAAGAACATCAGCAGCAAAAACAACTACAACAGAAAAGTTGTCTGTAGGCTTACTTCCCGAACAAGCGAAAATCCTCATGATGCCATATCAAAGCAAAGTGTGACTTTGCCATTTTTGCTTTAAAATTGCGTGATGAGACGGGGAAAATATTTTCGGTCAAAGAAAGTATTCGTAACTTGAAAACTTAGCCTGGGTGTCTTGTACAAACTCAAACTACATCCAAGAGCAACACGGCTGTCCATACTTACGTGGCCTAAAAGCTCTGAGCAGCACCTTTTTAAAATATATGGGTCATAAAAAAGAAATTAATAGGGAGACATACAGTAGCCGACCCTCTCACCTACCTAAGACAGGGCCCCTCCCTGAACCCATTACCCTTTATGGGAATTGGATAATAAGGGGAGGTGTGTGTGGTAACATGTTACTCGAACCAGTTAGATTTTTCACGAAAATACATTCAAGTATCTGGCCAGCATTGTCGGTCTGTTCAGCTGAAGGTTGGCTGGAAATGGACTAGGTATTTGTTTTCTTTAAAAAAAGTTCCCCATATATGCACTTTTTTAAAAAAGGGTACCTTCACAATGTGGTTGATGATGGGAGGGTTAGTCTACAACATATGGTCAAGTCTCTGAAATTCTAGCTGCTAGTAAAGGGGGAGGAAATATCAGAAGAGAACTTCTGTCTTCAATGACAATAATAATAATAATAATAATAATAATAATAATAATAATAATAATAATAATAATAATAATAATAATAATAATAATAATCTCCTCTATATAAGGCTATATGTATTTACGTGTGTTGTTTAAAGTCCTCATCGATTATAAGTAATAGAACCAAAAATAAAATTTTTCCAAACCGCATTGGGGGCCTGAATTGCCTGTCTGTGAAACCTATTTCTGCTTGCTCGCTTACCATTGAGTTAGAAATTCATTTTTGAAGCCATATCCTTCTACCTTTTTCTTTGAAAGTTACAATAAGGCGTTCGACAATAACGGAAATCTACATTACGTCATCTGAATGACGTCCTTTCGAGTTCTTGTTGTTATTCGTCTGTTTATTTGGTGAAAAGCTCATAATGGAGAGTAAGGGGAGTTTTATAATCTAATACAGTTTTAAATTCTCGTTCCTTATTTCTTCGTGTGGTTAGAGAGGGAGTAAAGACCATATCTTATTGCCCATCTATACATGTTTGTGTTATGTGAAGCGTATTGTTATTCTGCTGGGTAAAAATCCTATTTTATTATATGACGTAAAAATTCACATTAAAAAGTCTTCCAAATAGGAATACTTAATATGGGTTGATTAAATTCATGAAACTACTTGAAGAGTGTAATAAAAATAAAAAACAAACAAATAAATAAATAAATACATAAACACCGAAAAACTGGCGCAAATAATTCTAGGAATGTGTATTTTGGAATCTCGGTGTATGGGTGGGATCGTAATACCTCTGTAACAATAATTTGTATCTGAGAAGGTGTATAATATACATTCATACATACATACATACATACATACTACTAACATACTACATACTACATATATATATATATATATATATATATATATATATATATTTTATTTATATATACTTGTATATACAGTACTTATGTGTGGGTATGTATATTTAAATGTGCGAGTATGTACGAGTTCTCCATTTGCCTAGAAGTAGACGTAGATATTTCTGGTAAGGAAATGCATATAATTAAATGTAAATTTTACGTGTTGGAGCAGGGCCCACAGTTTCAAGATATAGTTACTATGAGAATTTGCGTTCACATTTCGTCAAGCGTGATATAGGTGTTTCTAAAATATGGAGAGAAGTTAAACGACGATGAAATAGAGCGAAATAAATTCTCGCGTGCTTTCTTTCTTAATCCCTTTAGCAAGAACCCCCTTCGAAAGCTAAGGGCATTATCCAACATGCGATTTTGTAAGCGTGTTACTTCTCCGCTGTAGTCTGTTTGAGATACTAGAGTTTGGGATACCGAGAATATCGAGTTTGTAAACTGAGGGAAAGTGGTGGAAGGAAAGAAGTTAGTTTTATTATCAACATTACCCTTTTTTAGGATATTAAGGTTGTTTAGTGTGATTATGTATTTAATTATTTTTGTTTCAGTTTTATGAAAAACTAACGAAATTTTTTTAAAGTTTTTGATTTGATACCATTAAAGTTTCATCTTTTGAGTGTCTACTTCGAAACGATGTAGAAAAAAGAAGGCGTGATGCGACATCCAGCTTACTCGGGATGAGTGCAAGATTTTCCCCTCACGCTTAAGTTGTAAACATTATATTCCTAACTTAACGTGACATGGTCTTCTTAATTAATGCTCATACTAAACACTACATATATTACCTACAAGGATTAAATAAAAAGGACACATATTATGCACTTCATATATTCTCAGTTATAAGTGAAAACACAAAATATTCGAAAAGAAGCAGCCTAAATTCAGTGCACCAAATAAATTAAATCGTGCCAAAATCTACGGTAAATAGAGCCTTGTTTCACTAGCAAAAATTTAAAATAAATACGCTATATATTATTAGAAATAATTTTTCTGTACTGTTTAACATGCACATTATTTATGTCTAACGCTTTCATTCTAATAAATAAATCATGAATATCCTATCCTAAGATTCCCATATCTTCAACTCAGCGCAAAACATCTTTTTCAGACCTTTTCAGGCTCTTCCATAGACCTTGCCTACTCCCCACCACCACCACCACCAACAACAACAAAAACAAAGTAATTTGTAGGCTTACTCCCTGAGTAAGTGAAAATATTAAAGAATACCTAGGTTTGTGTGTTGTGAAGAGGTGTTTTTGCCAGCACGACTGGCCAAAAGTTTACACCATCTGTGACTCTCAGCACAATGGTTCCAGTTTTCACGAATTTCCGGGCCTTTTATTGACCACCATCAATCACAACGCACTTTTAGGGAAAGTCTGTCCCAGAATGTGTCCCAGCTGTCTAACATCTCTGTTCATGCTGAAGGCCTCAAGGTTTTGCGCATCAGACAAAAAACCTGGGAAAAAAAATTATTTTGTGACCTTTTGACAAGTATATTTTCCCAAGGTGCTTCCTCGTCTGTTAACGAGTTTAGTTTTGGTTTTGACTAACTTTAAGTAACTCAGTTTGTAATCGTCATTTTGAATTTTGTTATTTTATTTTTTTGCTCACATTTTTGCTCAGCTTTCGGAGTTGTTTTTTTTTTTTTTTCTCAGTCTGGTATAGCTAATATGATCGACTAACAGTTCGTGTATTTTTCTGTCACGTTCAGTTTTATCCATTATAAGACCAGAGCAATTGGCATTATATACATGTATGTACGTATGCATGTATGAATGTATGTATGTATATATAAGTGATTATATATAGTATAGAATATATAATATTATATTATAATATTATAATTATATATATACTAATATAATATATATGTGTGTGTGTGTGTGTGTGTGTGTGTGTAAATATGTATATATATATATATATATATAGATATATATATATATAATATATATATGTAAATATCACATACATATATATATTCTCTCTCTCTCTCTCTCTCTCTCTCTCATTTGCATACCCTTTTCCTCCCGTTATGCGGTCGCTGGTCTGGATGCGATGACCTGCGCTTGTTTTATGGAGGAGCATACCCGTTCAATACAGACAGCGAGGCTGTGTAATTATTACTTTATTACGCGACTCCATTACCCCGAAACAGCTGCTCCGTGTGGTGGAAGAGGCCTTCGGTCTCGACATTGCATATTATACACAGTTTGTAATTGAATCACGGAGTTTATGCGTCGTGCGTATATATATATATATAGATATATATATATATATATATATATATATATATATATATATATATATATATATATATATATATCTAATAAAAGGAGCCCATAAAAAACACCAAAATGTAGAGAGAAAAGTACTATATTTCAGAGACTGCTGTCTCTCTCTTCAGGTATATGAATGAGAAAAGTTTACAGAAAAGGTGGTATTTATACCAAGAGATTCGTCCACAAGTAAGCCAATTTAGGTCACCCCCGCTGATAATCTTCCTTTAATCTTCTTAAGCGTTGGTTGAATGAACACTGCGTCGACGATGTCCGATGTCCAATTCCCTTTTGAGATGTTCATTACCTGCTTCTCTTTTATTAAGGCCGATTCCATCATTTGACTCTTGTACCGGCAGTTGCTGCTATAAATTACACGTGACATATTCCAGTTTATTCTATGGTTATGTTCATTTATATGGTTGAAAATAGCCGAGTTCTGTTGTCCATACCTAACTGACCGTTTGTGTTGTATTAATCTCTGGGGAAGTGATTACCTGTAAATCCGATGTAAGATTGGTCACAGTCCTGGCATGGGATCTCATATACCCCAGAGTCTTTGGGCGATGTCTTTTGTTGGACGTTAATCAGGGATTTGGCTAAGGTATTTGGGTAGGTAAATGCAAAAGGGTTGGATTTCCCAAGGGTGTGAGTTACTCTCTTAATCGTCTCCAGGTGGGGAATTTTTATTTTATTGTTGGGTGTGTCTCTGGTCTTGTCTTTAGGGGGTCGGTAGAAAATTACGTTTGCTTTTTGAATTGCTTTCTCAATTATATGGTCAGGATACTTTAAAGATGAAAGTTGCTTGCGAATTAGTTCAAATTCTTTTCCAGGAAATCTGGGGAACAAATTCGTAAGGCTCTTAAGAATAGGTTGCTAGCTACACCTATCTGATATTATTGTCATGATAGCTAAAGTAGTGAATATATGAAAGTGAGAACGTTGGTTTTCTGTATATGGTAAATTTGTATTCTGTCGTGTCTCTGATTATTAAAACATCAAGAAAAGGAATTTTGTTGTCTGTTTCCCATTCAACTTTAAATTTGATGCTGGGCACTAATGCGTTTAATTTTGAGAGGAATTCATTAAAATTACCCCACTTATTATCCCAAAATGTTAGTATGTCATCCACGTATCTCATCCACAGCATGTTTTTGGGTTTTATTGCATTTATTACTGTAGTTTCAAAGTATTCCATGTACAGATTGGCTAAAATAGGACTTAAAGGACTACCCATACTACACCCGAATTTTTGCTTGTAGAATGATTTTGGTGTTTTTATGGGCTCCTTTTATTAGATGGAATTCTGTTGTTACAGAACATTTTTACCAGTCAATATATATATATATATATATAATATATATATATATATATACTAATAAATATATATATATATATAATATATAATATATACATATAGTGTTTGTGTTTAGAAAGCAGTGTCTGCATAGTTAGGCATACTCTAAGAAAAAAATGACAAATCTGTATTCATTGTGTGTAAAAACATTTACATTTAATTACGAAAATGGACGGGAGATTCCTTTTGTAAACTTGACCCGTCCATACGTAATTTGATATGATAGTTGAAGCACAGCATTCTGAAATTGTATACAAATGGCATCTCGTATACTTATCTTTCTATTGTTTTTAGATACGATATCTACTGAGATCCTCTTTTGTGGTGTATTGGTTAATCCTCCAATGTTACTTCACTCACGATGCACGTTCGAGGCTCTTAGCAATAACAGAAAAATTCTTCAAATATTTCCTATTTGGCTTTTATCCCATAGGGGAGGATAGTGCTGTCAGTGCACCTAACGCGATGCACTGTAGGTTCTTTGTGTCATCCCTTCGGCCCCTAACTCCAACCCCTTTCATTCCTTTATTTGTACCTCCGTTCATATTCTCTTTCTTCCATCTGACTTTCCATCCTCTTTAACAAAAGTTTCACAGTACAACTGCTTTTGAGGTTTTCCTCCTGTTACGCCCTTCAGAACTTCTCGCTGCCCATCTCCTTTTCAGCGCTGAGTGACCTCGTAGGCCCCAGCGCTTGGGCTTTTGCCTAAATTCTATGATCCAGTCCAATCGTATTTAGCTTTTCAGCGGGTTTCAATAGAAAAGTCGTACAAAAATAGTAAGGAATTCCGATCATTGTAAAGCCTTTGCATTTCCATTTTTAAGTGATTCCGACCTTTAGATTTCAAATGTCACACATTTGCAAATGATTTCACGTTGCATGATCAAAATGTTAAAGAAAGAAACAAGAGAAAGTAAAGGTTTCTGACAGTGGAGGAGGAAAACTACATCTTGTGGGTTATAGAATTCTTACCTACTGACTTTTCATCGGGAACGAAAAACTATTAGATTTTAACGTTTCAAATTCTGGTCAATACAGATCCGGTTAATTCACGCTTTCCTGAATCACTTTGTAACGCGTGAACTTATATTAACATAACTGATGTTTTCACTGACTATTTACTAATATATTTTGTAATTTTTACTGCAATTTATATCATTATTTATGTAAAATTTTCACATTACATTTTACGATATTTCTATAAAATTTACTTCATCACTTTATGTTAACATAGATTTGGCATACGGGGCATTTCATTAGTTCCGTTAAGATGACGCTTTCAGACCGTATTATTATTATTATTATTATTATCAGAATGTGAAGAAAATAATCAGTAGACTAGGTAATGGGAAGGACATGCTATGCACTAAATTATTCTCAAGTAAATTACCTGAACTTGCATATATATATGGCAGCCCCAAAATACACAAGGAGGGCTGCCCTCTACGCCCTATTGTTTCTAGTAGGAAATCTCCTAACAAAAACTTAGCAGTGTGGTTAGCTGGAGAACTAGGAATATACTTAGGTATATTTTCAGAATCCCATATTAAACATTCAGTAGATTTCATAGACAAAGTTAAGAAAAAGAATATAAAGGGACACATGGTTAGTTTTGATGTAGTAGCATTATTCACCAATGTCCCCTTAGATAAAGTATTAGAATTCCTACAGACTAAACATAATGAGGGTATTTTCAATCCAAACATCGAAATAGGCGTCTTCCTTGAGTTGATCAAATTGTGTGTCAGTGATACTTATTTCACGTTTGAGGGACATGTTTACAAACAGAAATATGGAGTAGCTATGGGGTCCTCATTATCACCTATACTCGCTAACATCTATATGGAATATTTCGAAACTAATCTAGTTCCTAATGTGAATGTCCCTGACTTAAAACTGCAAGGATGGTGGAGATACGTGGATGATATTTTTGCTATTCTGCAAGGGGATGGAAATAAAATAGAAACTTTTCTAGATGAGCTCAATAAGTTTGATAACAATATCCAGTTCACTTTAGAGAAAAGTAACAATAATAAACTGCCCTTTTTAGACATACTCATAGAAAGAAAAGAAACAGGATATGAATTCAGCACATATAGAAAGCCCACACATACAAACTCATATATTCATTTCTTCTCTTTTCATAGTCATGATATAAAAATAGGGGTTCTAACAGGTTTATTTCTTAGGGCAATGAGAACGTGTGACCCTTGCAAGATAGAGCAAGAAATATATTACATCGATAAAAGCTTCGATGCATTAGCATACCCGGAATGGTTCAGAAAAAGGGCACTCACCAAAGCTAGAAAAATATTTTACAGAGCGAATGTAGAAGAGTACATGGAATAAAGAAAACAAGAAAATAGTTGCCCTCCCTTTTATGCCTAAAATGAAACAAATCACTTCAAAAATGAAAGAAAGTCAATATAAATTTGTATATACCTTTGATAATACCTTAAAAAACAAAGTATGTAAAAATAAATTGGAAGGAGAAGACAGTAATACAGATGATGTAGCGGGGGTATACATAATCAATTGCAATAATTGTGGAGACAGATATGTGGGGGAATCAGGTAGGGGAATAAGGACTAGAGTCCAAGAACATAGAAGGGCAGTACAGCTTAACTCTCAGGGGAGTGCTATAGCTAGACATTGTTGGGAAAATGACCATAGGATGGATTTCAAAAACAGTAGGCTTATATACAAAAGCAACAAAATTAGTCACAGGAGGGTAGTAGAAGGTGCGCTTATCAGAGAGATCAAAGTAATTGAAGGAAACAAAGGTTTTACCTCAGAAGATCCCATAAGCCGAGCTTTGATATTAAAAGAAGCTAAGATTGACCCTGCTGACCTGGAGATTAGGTTTCCTGCCCAACAGACTTACGGTGACCACACCCTTACCACAAGGGTGAATCCCATTGACCATCAGCTCAGGATATCAGAGCGACAAGAGGGGATTGGCAACTCTCGAGAAAACCAGAACAGCCATCGCATAAATGACAGCACATCGAGAAGAAGTTCCAGAAGACTGCTGGGCCTTGACCCAGGCTAACATCCCAAACATCTCTTGAGAATGGGCCACAGAAGGGCCTGAAAGTACTCGAGTGTGGAGTAAAACTAAATGTAAATACTTAGAAGTAAACAAGTTACAAATTGAATTTGTGGGTTTCTTTTTCAATCTTCAGAAGAAAACTGAAAGAAGTTTTTGTTTGGTTCATTATTATTATTATTATTATTATTATTATTATTATTATTATTATTATTATTATTATTATTATTATTATTATTATTATTATTTCAGTAGACAACGATTACAATCTCAAAATATTTTTTATTATGTCAGCGAAACAGACAATAGATGGAAAGCCGAATCAATTTCCTCTTTAATTTTGATATTTCAAAGTTGAATGTTTTTTTTTTTTTCCACCCGTGTGTGATGAGTTCATTCAGACTTTGGTAATGCACTAAGCAAAGAGTTTTTTTTAATGAACCATTTGATTTATGTATTACTAGAACGCCGGATTCTTTTAGAACTCGCATGAAAAAATCCTGATTATGTCCTTTTTTTTAATTATCATTTTGCACATGAATTAGGTCTGGTTTCCAGTTACTAAATTAAAAGCAATGCTTTATAAGGACAAGTAGTATTTTTACATTCGTGAGTCATCAGTGACTTACAGAAAGGGACCGATTTATTAGAGTCTGTAGTTTGGGTATTGTGGTTTTTTTTCCTCTCTCTCTCTTTCTCTCTCATTGTGAGAATTTTTATACCGCTGTTTTGTTTGTAATCATACACACACATGAATGTATGTATGCATATATATATATATATATATATATATATATATATATATATTATATATATATATATATATATATATATATATATATATATATATATATATATATTGTATGCTTATAAACACAACAGTTGTACAAAATCTTCAGAGAGAGAGAGAGAGAGGGAGAAGAGGAGAGGAAGAGAGGAGAGAGAATGGAGCGAGAGAGAGAGAGAGAGGAGAGAAGGAGAGAACAGGAGAAGGAGAGAGAGAGAGCACAATTCCCAAACTACAACAGATACGTTTAGTTGAACTATCGTCCAGTCCGCTGTATAGTTGAAAAAAATGTGTATTTCAAAGAAATGAAATTAGTTTTTTATCTTTGAAATGATGACGATTTTCTTCAACGCCAAAGCCAATCAGTATTGTTAAACAATTCACCGTATCATACTACCTTGTACACTCTTGTTAGCAATTTACAGAATTCATTTACAAGGCTTACAAATCATAACCTTCGCGTAAATCCCTCTTGAGAAACAATGAATTTCATTGAAGTTCTCGGGGTTATTTGTGAAGTTTGATATCTAGAGCTTCATCGAGTGTCAGTGTAATGGTGTGTGCTAAAGGCATCCCATCTCTTGCAGACTGTACATCCTGTCGGTTATTTTATAACTCTCGGAAGGTATAATGATTTAACTGACAGGGATTCTCGCTCTTGAATTCAATCCCTCATCATAGAGGTTCTGTTATCTTTAACATTTACGATATTCCTTTATATTTTGATGAATTTCATATTCATTATAAAAAAAGTGTTGCTAGTTATAATTTTACCAACAGTATTTGGTTATCAAAATAGTAGCTTTATTGGTATCAAGTGATGAAAGTACAGGACAGTAAATTTGACGGAGTGGACTGAAGGAATCCAAACAAAACAAGAAAACCTTCAACATTGTTCCCTTCTGAATGCGACCTGTTGTGTACAATGTATCCACGCGGCGGTAACCTTTAAGAATTGACGTTATCCACGATCGAGACGTTAAGAAGCTTAACCTGTTATTGAATGCACCAACAATCATTTGAAACTGCAGCGCCCTTGACACATAACAGGAATATTATGAATATCCGTATTAAACTTGTTCTAGCGTGTCTGTTTAGCCAAGTTCCACGGCTGATGGGCTGCGCCCGGTCATCATCAGTCGCTCGTTATTTGTTAGAGCTGGAAGTTTTTTTTTTTTTTTTTTTTTACCGAACAGCCGTCTCATGAAGTTCATTCATTGCTGGCTGAAACTCGCGGTGAAGGTCGCTTGACCTGAATCATCAGGAGTTTTTCGTGGACACGAACGCAAGAGTCACACGTAGTTCCTGTAATTGTGCCAAAAAGTTTTCAGTGGCTTACCGTCGCCATTATACTCTTCCTCTCTTTTTTACTGTCTTTTGTCAATTACTTTTATAATTTATTAATGTATGGTTTCCCACAGAAAAAAATATGTACAGTGAGCTTTATCAAACCTACATTAAAATTATGTACAGTAAGGTTTATCATGCATATGTGTGCATGGCAAGACACACACTGTCCGTCTGTTTTTTGTAATTGTTTCTCTGTCATCTCAAGTCCTCCAACACGGCTAAAGGGGTTTCATTCTAACTTGATACAAGTTATACCTTCATGTGTTAAGAGTGGTCATGTAACACTGTCTATCAGTGTGTTATTTACACTAACCTTGTCATTCTTCGAGAATTGAATGCGCCTCATTTGAAGATAGATTGTCATACTTTGATGCACATGAGCTGAGGTCTCCTGTCTGTCTTGTACACTTATGTTGCCTGATACACTTAATTTTTCACGGCGACTCCTGCTACGTAGTTCAAAGGATTGCAGTCAAACTTGGTGTACTGTAGCTATACTCAGAGAGAGGACGATCGTCAGTGTCTATCGTCGGATGTGTGTTCATCTGCATCCTTGTGACATTTGCTTTGCATTTACTGTAGTAAGTTCTTGACTAAAGATGTAGGTAGGTTTGCGTCCTGATTCCATAGGATTTGAAGGAGGGACTTTTTCTTTTGTGGTGGCTGATAATAAATATAGAATTTAGTCCAGAAGTCAAGCACTGGGACCTATGAGATCACGTTTCGCTGAAACGGAAATTGACAGTAAAAAGGTTTGAAAGGTGTAACAGGAGGAAAACCTCAGAACAGTTGCGCTATGAATCAATTGTTAGGAAAGGGTGGAAAGTGAAACGGAAGAAAAAAAACCATTTCCTGGCCTGCTGTTTCCTCTGGTATCCTTTCCATTAGCGATGGCCCTCGCTCAAATCAATCTTGGTAGCCTCCGTCTTATCTTGCTCTTTTTCAAGAGCTGTTCCTTCTGCTGAAGCGGTTCTTGACAGGTCATATCCCTTGGTTCTGTTTTAGACATGACTTATTGGCTGAATTCTCTCATATCACTCCTAAGAGCATCCATCTCGTCCTTGGTATTTTTTTTTTTTTCTTCAAAGAGGTGTGCTTTGAGTAACAGCTTTTTTTCTATTTTTCTTGTAACATTTCCAACAATTCCTCCTTAATAAAAAAAAATGGTCAATTATCCTCAGAATTTGCAAATATCAATTTCATCTGAGAAAATAAAACTCAGTAATCATGCCGGCAGCGAGTGATTATTACAGAGCTTCATCGAAGGCAATTTTGGTAAACAGCATTCCAGCTTAAAGGTTTTTACTCACTCATACAAGAAGTTGGTCGTTGGAAGGCTGTTATCTCTCTCTCTCTCTCTCTCTCTCTCCTCTCTCTCTCTCTCTCTCTCTCTCTGTTTTATTTGTCATTCTTGTCACATCGAAAAAAGTCTGATTAATTTGCATGTGTATTTGGAATAAGAGGCGCTTAGGTGTGCTTGCCTATTTTGCGTGAAGAACAAAGCGCTAGGAACAAAGTGCTTTATGCCCTTCCCTTTCACTCGCTCTCTGTATGTGAGAGCGTGCGTTCGTGCCTGTATGCACGCACGCATGCGCGTTCACGCATTTGGCCTGCGAACAAATGGCTGGGATGAAATAGAACAAAAAGTATTATGCCTAGTAACTGTGACCTACTTTGTCCTTGCATTCCTGCACAACAACGCGCTCAGGAGCGTCCGAAATAAAGCAGATGTTTCTTTTCCATGCAAATGCTTAATCTGTGCTTGTGCCTGCCTGCCTGCGCTCCCCGCTCGTCAGCTTGGACTCGGCAGGAGGTGGGGTGGTACGCGGGGGTGGGGGTTGATTTGGCGGTTTCCCCTCCTATCCCCCCTCCTCCTGTTCCCCCTCCTCCCCACCTTCTTGAAGAAGAAGAAGAAGAAGAAGAGAGAGAGAGAGATAGTCGAAAATGTCAAACAGTGCAAGCGTAAGAGCTTCAAAATGATTAGAGAGAGAGAGATTGCTTAATAAGGGAGAGAGAGAGAGAGAGAGAGAGAGAGAGAGAGAGAGAGAGAGAGAGAGATTCGACGCTGTCAGGAAATTTAATGGTCTGCAATTGCGTCACGTAAAGTGCCCTCTCAAATGGGTTTTCAGGTAGATGGAACACAACTGGGATGAATTGTACTCGAATTCATTGTTCCTTTGTTGTTGCCGTTCTTTGTGTTTAGTGGTCTTTGCATGTTATCTTGCCTTTGGGGTTGTTTATAGACGTTAACTGTGCGCCGAATAGAGCTCGCATTTACCTCCTCAGATGTATATTCCTGACGTAAGCGCGTTTATTATTTCGGTCAGCTGATTCATGCATGAAATATGAAGTATTGCGCCTTATATGGTGAGGAACAGCATGCAAGTGTGTGTATGTATACGTATATGTTACGGTAAGACTGTGAAACCGACATTTTCAGGTAATTCGTGAGATCACCAATTCACTTAGGGACAGTTGATTTCCGAGAGGCTAGTACTAAACGCTGCGAAACACTAGGTGAATCAATGTTTCCTCGTGTTTAGTACTAGCCCATGGGGACCAAATGTCCCTAAGTTGATTTCACGAATTCCCTGAATAATTCAAGGATTTCTTGAAGCCTCTGGTTTCACAATATTACTGTAACATGTATAATAAGTTTCTCGTTTTAGTTCTGCCGTTTCCTGCAGAATTCTCTACGCCCCAGTTCTGAAGACTTTTTATAAAGGGGATTATGACTATTAAGCTCGTCGCGGGGGTGGGGTGGGGGGGGGGGGCGCCTGATTTACGTATATTCTTTACGTATATTTTTTAAATTTATTTATTACTTTTTGCGTTTTTGTAGCCAAGGTAAAGCCCTTCCCTTCCTCTTTCTTCTTCAGTTACTCTTGATTTTTTAAAAATTTCTTGTTATATCTTAAGAATGGATGGATTCACCGTATGTAACTCTATTTTGGTTCTCAGCAAGTTCGTTTAGGATGGGGTTGCTGGCCCATGTGCCCTACGTTACCCTGGCTACGACCTGCTATTGTTGACTAACCACTAGGTACCGAATTCATTTCGTGACAGTGCAGTCTTCAGCGGAATATATATATATATATATTATATATATATTATATATATATATATTATATATATATATTATAGTATATATATATATGTATATAAATATATATATATATATATATATATATATATATATATATATATATATATCAGTTATATTCCACATAGGAAAATGAAAAAGGTATATCTCAGATAATGCCCAACAGTTCGTCGTCCTCCAATGGACCTCTTCTTGGAGCGTTTATTAAGGAAAGAGATAAAGTTTACAGTGCATGCGGCCAAGAAAGGCCTAAAATGTGTTTAAACATACAGTTACGAAAACTTAGTAGTTTGAGCTACAAACTATTCAGCAGTAAAATAACAAAAAAAAAACAAGAATAGCAGTTGAGCAAATGAAAAATACCAAAATATCTAACGAGGTAAATACATCCATTTGAAACAGCATAACATACAGTACATATAAACAAGCCTATACTATATGATAGTTATGGATACATTATCCAATTTGTACTGACGTTTCATGACATGTAGATAAAAGGATCTATTTTATACAAACCAGGCGATAAATTAAAAATTTTTGTTTTCCTATTTTCTTTGACTGTGAACAATGCAAGCTGTCTCTATCAAATTTCTTTCAATAAAACCTGTGCTCTTAAACAAAATCTTTGACCCGAGCCAGTCAATCGGTGCATTACATAAACTACTATGAACACATAAAGCATTGCTCGTATTATTTGTTCGTATATATATTTATGATTTAAAATGCGTTTTTCGAGTGTCTTCCCAGATTGTCCTATATAAAAACTACCGCACTTGCATGGGATCTTATATATGACTCCTTCATTGTTCTCCGGACTATTATGAATTAAAGTTTTTCCAATGGTGCTAGGATATGAAAAAGTTGTACTAAAACCAAGTAACTTTAGGGGTTAGACTATAGATTCTAATGTGGGATGGTATGGGAAAACATATAAATCAGTTTTTGTGTTTTCTCCTCATATGAATAAAATGTTTTTTCGTGCTAACTTTAGACTGTAATCAATATCTTCCAATTTAAAATTATTTTCAATACCAACTTGATATATAAATTCTAGTTCCTCATTGATAAATTCCGGACTGCAGATATTAAGAGCTCTAAGAACTTGATCTTAATGCTGAAGAGTTTTTTTTACTTCTACTTTGTGTGAGGAGAGTAATTTTGCTAATAATAAGATTGTTATTAGTAGGTGTTTTTTTCTGTATATTTTAAACTTGTAGCTAGAACTTACAACTGACCTCACAACTGTAACATCCAAAAATGAGATAAAAACACCATTGTCTTCCTTCGTCAACCGTAAAAGTTATAGAGGGAACTAAATTATTGAGGTCTCTTAAAATCTTCTGAATGTCCAAAAAAAAGCATTTTAATTTATCGCCTGGTTTGTATAAAGAAATTAGATCCTTTTATCTTACATGTCATGAAACGTCAGTACAAAATTGGATAATGTTATCCATTAAACTATCATATAGTATAGGCTTGTTTATATGTACTGTATGTTATGCTGTTTCAAATGGATGTATTACCTCGTTAGATATTTTGGTATTTTTCATTTGCTCAACTGCTATTCTTGGTTTTGTTTTTTTTTTTGTTATTTTACTGCTGAATAGTTTGTAGCTCAAACTACTAGTTTTTGGTAACTGTATGTTTTAAAAACATTTTAGGCCTTTCTTGGCCGCATGCACTGTAAACTTTATCTCTTTCCTTAATAAACGCTCCAAGAAGAGGTCCATTGGAGGACGAAACTGTTGGGCATTATCTAGATATACCTTTTTTCATTTTCCTATGTGGAATACAACTGATTTACTATATCTTCGTGCCTAAGAAGATTACCAGTACTATATATATATCTATATATATATATATATATATATATATATATATATATATTATATATATATATAATATAACCGATAATGCGTTGTAGAACGGTTGACGCCACAGTTGCAGTGATAGCCATGACTTATTACTTACTAAGCCGGTTTGCGAGATCTTTGGGTCTTTGCCTGTCCTGTATCGGATCTCCCCGTATGTTAGGCTCTTTGGGGATATTTATCTTGAGGACGACCCCTTAACACCTCGCTAATGACTCAAGGGTAATTTTCGGTAAATCATTGTTATGGCCCTGAAGCGAGCATTCATGACTTTACCATTATTTTAGCCGCTCAACCTAAACAAGACTAATTAAGCCCTCCATATTATGTATATATATGTGCGTGCGAATAAGCAGACTATTCCTCTATTAAACTTGTAGTATTTGAAATTAAAGTTCTTTTACATTTTTTTTTTTATTTCGTGGGATTTTATTTTGGAATAAGTTTTGGCATGGTAGGTTGCAAATTTACGGCCTTCAGTGAAATCGTAAGACTACACTTTTGAGCCCTTCTGTACGAAACAGGTATTGGATATTTTGATGGGTGTAAGTTGCCCTGTATAAAAAAATAGGCTTATTTGTTAATTTCTATGATCTTACACGTATACAGCCACCCTGTGTCCCGTCTATCCGTATGAATGAATTTTATGCAGTACGTATAAAATGTAAAAATTATTTATTATTAAAAATGAGATAACGGTCACATGAGTAATGCTCCCAAAAGCCATTGATTCTCTTAGTAACATTTAATGAATAAAGTCGTGGAAAACAATCGTGCAAATATAAAATAAAGTATATCGAGAAACAGAAGAATGTAGGCATAAGAAATCATCAGTAAAATAAAAAAGCATGATAAGGCAGCGGTGAAATACACTTTTAAAGAGCGTGAAGCTGCCACCATTCAGAATTGCCATTCAGGCAAAAACGTGAATCAAATATAGCGGAACGAGACTTTTGTGCTTAGTCAGCAGATGTGGTTTCTGTCTCTTATCTCATATGCAGGGTTTTGCTCGATTTCGCCTATGAACTACTACTGCCAATTTTTAGATGAGCAATCAGATTTGGATTGCGGATGTAAGCTTTCTCTCTCTCTCTCTCTCTCTCTCTCCCTCAGCCTTGGTGGTATAGAAAATATTTAAAGCTCAAGATTATTTTCTTAAAACGTTTGTCCGGCCCCGGGTGGGGATGGGGTAGCCAGGGGAACGGGAGGGTAGGGGACACATCCACCTTCCTCATGAAAACCCGTTTGTCCGCCCCAGGTAGGGGCGGGGTAGGTAGGGGAACAGGAGGGTAGGGGAGAATCCACCCTTCTTCTGAAAGCCTGTTTGTCCGCCCTGGGTGGGGCTGGGTAGGTATGAGAACGGGAGGGTAGGGGAGAATCTACCCTTCTCCAAACCTGCTTGTCCGCCCTGGGTGGGGCTGGGTAGGTATGATAACGGGAGGGTAGGGGAGAATCCACCCTTCTTCTGAAAACCTGTTTGTTCTCCCTGGGTGGGGCTGGGTACGTATGAGAACGGAAGGGTAGGGGAGAATCTACCCTTCACAAAACCTGTTTGCCAGCCCTGGTTGGGGTGGAGTAGATATGAGAACGGGAGGGCATGGGAGAATCCACCCTTCTCCTGAAAACCTGTTTGTCCGCCCTGGGTGGGGCTGGGTAGGTACGGGATCGGGAGGGTATGGGAGACAGCGCCAACAATCTTGTTGCTCAAATAATTATGAATGTCTTTGCGGTCCAGGTTTGATAAAGGAAATGAACGAAGCAAGCTTGCTCGCTTGTCACCAAGACAGGTAATATTGGTTTTTCTTTATCAAGAGTGAATTAACTGGACTTTATGAAATCCAGTTTCTGCTTTTGAGGAAGAAACATATTCAGGTGAAATTCGAAAGTCAATGACGAATTTGTACCCCCTAAGATTCGAGTCTGCTGATTGGAAGGCAGCCGGAGATCTGACTGAGTAGCAGATGAGCGATGAAAAACGGAGATTTCAGATTTCGTTGAACTGCAGTGAATTGATAGGAGATAGAGATTTAGTTCACTAATTGATTAAAATTTAGTAAGGTATAATGATGAGCCTTATCTATCTCCCAGCATCCATGTACACGATCTATTTCTTCTGCCTTACAGTTCAATCTCAAATAATGTTCCTTTTATTTTTTATTAACCCACATATTTTCTTTTCCTTTCAGTCCTCCTGTTACCACAGAGCCTCCTTCTTACTCTGTAACCTCGTCATGGTATTTTACCCATTTCTCACATGGTGGAAGAATCTTATACATACATATATATATATATATATATATATATATATATATATTATATATATATATATATATATACATATATATATATATATATATATATATATATATAAAACCTAGATATAATATATATATATATATATATATATATATATACACATATATATTTGTATGTGTTATTAACATACATAAATACATAAATATACGTACATTGTGCATCTACGCCTCGCAAATGTGAGCTGGGAGTGATTTGATCGGGAACAGTATAGATAAAAATGTGCCGGGAAGAAAAATCACCCGGAAAAAAAAATACGTTCATTTTGCGCGCGGCACGGATGAACGAATCAAGGATGTGGAGACGTGGCTGTTGATTCGCAAGTGTGTGTGTAAACTTCGCATCGGGTTCAGCGTAGCGCAGCGGAAAAATCCAACCGATTTTGTTACCCAGAGCAAACCATTGCGCCGACATTGAATCGTGTTTTCGGTAAACTGTCGTGTCTGCAAGAATTTCTGCCCACGTTGCAGGTGTTCTGTATGTTAGAATTTAATAAGTTAAAAACATTGCATGACGGGAATAATAAGGGTTGTTTTCTCCTCTGGCAGGATTTGATATACTAAAAAACAACATTGCATGACGAGAATAATAAGGGTTGTCTTTTCCTCTATGCCAGGATTTGATATATTTAAAAACGTTGCATGACGGGAATAATAAGGGCTGTTTTCTCCTCTATGGCAGAATTTGATACGTAAAAAAAAAAACATTGCATGACGGGAATAATAAGGGTTGTTTTCTCCCCTATGCCAGGATTTGATACGCTAAAAAACATTGCATGATTGGAATAATTCCTGAAGTCGTATTCTGTGTTAAATGGAGGTTATTGTATTTGTTAACTTTGGAGCGATTGAATAAATGGAAGATGAAGGAAAGGGTAGGGAATCGTTTTTAGGAACGAAATAGACTTTAGAGGACAGGATATGTTTACTATGAGTGTTATAACCTCAGTATTTCTGACAGTTGGATACAGTGCTGTTGCCTAAGTTATATTACAGCACTCACTGACTGCTGAAACAAAACTAGATCCACGATCTCAAGCACATTCATTAAGCTCACTACGACTTGAAACGCTTGGAAGGGAGAACGTCTGCTTTAAGTCGAAGACAAAGGTTTAAGAAGACGTCGAAACGACACCTTCTCACATTCTACAGGAACACGTGCAAGCGTTGAAGTTCGTACTGAAGCACTCTTGACATTCAAGGGTTTGTACTTGCATTCACAGAACAGAGAAGAAAGAAAAAAGTCCTCTTCTACAACTTTTTTTTTTTATTCCTTCTTTCTTTTTGCTCAAGGTCTTGGCTTCCATTACTCCACGGGCTATTTAGTGAAAGTGGGTCTTGTTTGGGCATTTTAGGTGTTTTTAAGAACAAGGAGTGATCCGATCTCCAGCTTACTCCGGAAGCGTGAAAGATTTTCCCCTCACGCATAAGTTCTAAACATTATAGTCCTAACATTTAATGTAAATAAAAATGTGCTAAATTCTACGGTCAAATAGAGCCTTGTTTCACCAACGAAAATGAAAATAAATGCATTATATATTATTGGAAATAAATTCTGCACTGTTTAACATGCACATTATTTATTGTTTACATTTCCATGTTAATAAATAAATCATAAATATCCTGCCCTAAATTCTTATATCTTTAACTCAACGGGAAACAACCTTTTCAAACCCTTTTAGGCTTTTCCATTGGACTTCCCTACTCCCACTCCCCAAGACAACAACAGCAAGATCAACGCCAGAAACAACAAGACAACAACAACAACAGCAAAGTAGTTTGTAGGCTTACTCCTCGAGTAAGCGAAAGTAAGAAAAAGTGAGAATAGATGAAAAAGTAATGACAAATTATCTTTGAATATTATGGTATCTGGCAAAGAGATCAAGGGAAACACTCGTACGTGGCACTGAGTGAAGAGGAAGTATTACGCTCCCAAACTGTTTGTGCTTATGAATATATTTGTTCTCAAATTTGTGTGTGTGTGTTGTGTGTGTGTTTTCTCCGTTTCATAGGTAGATACTGATCTGTCATTATCAGTATTTGGAACTTACCCATTCTTTTTTTTTCTACATTTACGACCTCTGTGGCAAACTATTCCGTATTTCGGAGATTTGCTGCAATGTATTTTATCTGTATATTTTACTTTGGATGGACAGGCATCTCTTTTGATGGTATTTCCATACCTTTTCACATCCCTATTAATCTCGACTAATCAAAAGGAAATTAGAAAATAAATTTAAGAGAAAGATGTATTTCATGCATTTCAAGAAGGCGACAGTTCTAGAATTGCATATTCAGCGTAGCAAACTGCAGGAGGCAAATTCAATCGGCAACTTTACAGATGAACAATAGAAAAATGATTGGCCATGTAAGATTTTTTTTTTTTTTTTTAGATTGAGTTATCATGACTTCAGCCGCCGGTGGAGCCAACATGAATGTGTTTCTGATCTGAGTAATTCGAGCCGCTGTAACTAGTTTTACGTCGAAAATATTCGATGTATTGCGACAAAAATGATTGATTTTTGCTTTTTCGTTAGTTTCCCTCCCGGTGAATATTTTTTTCCCGCGGAAAAATCTTCCCACTCTGGCCTCCAGTTGAACGGAATAGGCCGCTTTTAATTTTTTTTTTTTTTTTTTTTTTATTTTTTTTTTTTTTTTTATAGTCCAGTGATGTGGCTTATCTTAGAATTCTCTCTCTCTCTCTCGTGTATATGACGAATTGTATTCGATTATATATCATATATCATATATATATAATATATATATATATATATATATATATATATATATATATATATATAATATAGTTTAGATTTATATATATATGGGTTATATATATATATATATATATATATATATATATATATATATATATATTATATCTATATTATACTATATATAATGTATGTGTAAATATGATATATATACATATATATATATATATATATATATATATATATACCCTTATATATAATCTAAACATAGTATTACATATATATATATATATATATATATATATATATATATATATATATATATATATATATATATATGTGGGTTCGACTAAACGATTGCTAAAAGTCGAAACTGATTCACATAATGGTGTAAATCATCGTACTGTGGATGCAGAGTGTCCAATCCAGAATTTTCAAATATCAGAATCATGCAAAAATTTGTAAAACCACCATCAATTATACCGATTTCTCTGTCTTGGGCAAACAAGGGCCGTTTACAACGAACTGCTTTATATTAAGTCGTTGTGTATTAAGCAGTTTTAGTGCCCAAGTTGAACTCACACACTTCCTCTGTACAGTTGTATCTGGGTTGAACCGGCTTTCTTCGCTGCTTCTCCTTTCTCTCCGAATCACTCAGTCTTCAACTTTTTAGTCTAGCAGGTGCTTTTTTTAAATTGCTTTTCATTTTATGTATGTTTTTTTGTATATTTTATTGAGACTCTTAAAGTCAAAGTTATGTTTCATGTATTTTTAATTTGTGTTGTTTCTCTTTTAGCCTTGATGATGTAACTATGTGTTACGAAACGCGTCGGCAATAAATGTATTATCACCTGATGACCGGCTATCTCCTTGTCACCCTGTCCTTCTATATATATATATATATATATATATATATATATATATATATATATATATATATATATATATATATGTATGTATGTATGTATGTATGTGATATATATATATATATATATATATATATATATGTATATATATATATATATATATATATATATATATATATATATATATATATATATACTGGAAGTTGGCCATGTTGTACATTGATGACGTTTTTTTTTTGCTAGATCAGAGTCCATAAAAAAAATATATTTTTTGTATATGACATAATTCAATATAGCGCGTCCTGATAAATTCACTTATTTTATTTTTACCGTGAATCCCAGTTTCTTTCCCCTCTTAAATTCGATTTTGACCAAATCTGAAACTGACCAGATGAAATGGTTTACGGCAGTAGCCAGTCGAAGGTAATCTTATTTTTGTTATTTGTGTTGTACAACAGAGCTAATTTAATGAGTTATTTGTGCCCACGCCATTCTATTTCTATGAAATATTATATGTTAGAAAATAATTTCCATGTAATAAATGGCGAAGGCTGAAATATGATCAGTGACGTTAGATCAGTTCTGTTGCATGACAAAAAGGATAGATACTGGGTTACTTGCAACGGTTGAGATTACACACACACACACATATATATATAGATACATACATACATATATCTAATAAAAGGATCCCATAAAAACGCCAAAATATAGAGAGAAATACTATATTTCAGAGACTCCTGTCTCCCTCTTCAGGTAGATGAATGAAAAAAGTTACAGAAAAAGTGGTATTTATACCAAGAGATCCATCCACAGGTAAGCCAATTTAGGTCACTCCCACTGATAATCTTCCTGTAATCTTCTGAAGCGTTGGTTGAATGAAAACTTTATCAATGACATCTGTGTCCCCTGCGCCCTTTGAGATGTTCATTACCTGTCTCTGTTTAATCAAGGCCGATTCCATCATCGGACTTTTATGCTGGCAGTTCCTGCTATAAATTATATGTGACAAATTCCAGTTTATTCTGTGGTTATGTTCATTTATATGGTTGAATATATATATATATATATATATATATATATATATATATATATATATATATATATATATGTGTGTGTGTGTGTGTGTGTGTGTGTGTGTATGTGTGTATATATATATATATATATATATATATATATATATATATATATATATATATATATATATATATATATATATATATATATATATATATATATAGTGAAAATTGAAGGTGGTTCTATCAACCAGTAGACATCAGTCGATGCAAGGTGAAGGACAATCCTTTATTCCCATTATATGTACTTTTAATGTCGCGACGTTTCGAGACATAAAAGTCCCATTATCAAGCTAAAAAGGATAAAAGAAAAGTTAAAATCACAAAACTCGGAATACAAATTAAAAAGTTTAAAAAGCTTACAAATACAAAAAACAATACAAGAGTAGGGAGGAGTCAATACCATAAGGTGCTGAAAGCACCGACCGAGTGACAATTCGGGCCGGGTCAGCTTCGACTTAACTCACGAGAGATACAGAGGTCTTCCTCAACACCTCTGTATCTCTCCTGAGTTCAAGTCGAAGCTGACCTGGCCCGAATTGTCACTCGGTCTGTGCTTACAGCTCCTTATGGTATTGATTCCTACCTACTCTTGTACTGTTTTTTTATATTTGTAAACTTTTTAAACTTTTAATTTGTATTCCGAGTTTGTGTTTTATATATATATATATATATATATATATATATATATATATATATATATATATATATAGATATATAGATAGATAGATAGATAGATATATGTTTATTATAAATATATATATATACATATGTGTGTGTGTGTCTGTGTGTGTGTGTCTGTGTACGTGTGTATAAATATTATGCACTCACACACACACACACACACACACTCAGACACTTTCATTTGGTATTGGAGACAATCCTAAGTTCTTCGCTGCCAGATTCGTACTCTTCTTCTAAATTTAAAGGAGAATTCATCTGCCAAAAAGACTCGATTGGTCGGCTGAAAGCCGAAACTTCCTTAAAGGAACCGTATAACCTAACTTCCACGTCAGACGACGATGTTGGCAAATTTAGACTGACGACGTGAAAATATGCGACGGATACGACAGAGAGAGAGAGCGAGAGAGAGAGAGAAAGAGAGAGAGAGGAAGATGAAATACATGATGCGAGACTGAATGGAGGTTTCGGTTTAGTTTAGGCAAACAATGAAGCCATTGTCAGTGGATTTGCGGGAACGGTCTGGGACTCTCTCTCACTCCCCCCCCCCCCGTCCAGAATTGGGGCTCTTCGGCGGCCTTTTGTAACCATCCCCTAATGGAGGACTTCACATGTTCGGTCCACTGAAGTTTTATGTATGCTGGTTGCATCATTTTTCAGTGAGTTTTACCCCTTTATTTATTTATTTATGTTTGATTATATCTGGTTCTTCTCCTATTTATTTATTTATTTAATTTATTTATTCATTTATGTTTGAATATATCTGGCTCTTCTCCTATTTATTTATTTAATTTATTCATTTATATATTTATGTTTGATTATATCTGGTTCTCCTCTTACTTATTTATTTATTTATTTCTTTATTTATGTTTGATTATGTCTGGTTCCTCTCCTATTCATGTATTTATTTATAATTTTTTTTTATCTATATATGTTTGATTATATCTGGTTCTCCTCCTACTTATTTATTTATTTATGTTTGATTATATCTGGTTCTTCTCCTATTTATTTATATAAATTATTTATTTATATATTTATGTTTGATTATATCTGGTTCTTCTCTTATTTATTTATTTATTCATTTTATTGATGTTTGACTATATCTGGTTCCTCTCCTATTTATATTTATATTTATTTATTTTATTTATATATGTCTGATTATATCTGGTTCTCCTCCTACTTATTTGTTTATTTATTTATGTTTGATTATATCTAGTTCTTCTCCTATTTATTTATTTATTCATTTATTTATTTAGTTATGTTTGATTATAGATATCTGGTTCTTCTATTTAATTTATTTATTTATTTATATTTGATTATATCTGGTTCTTCTCCCATTTATTTATTTATTTATTTATTTATTTATTTATTTATTTATTTATTTAGTTTAATTATATCTGGTTCTTCTCCTGCTTATTTATTTATTTATTTATTCATTTATTTATTTATTTATGTTTGAGTATATCTGGTTCTTCTCCTATTTATTTTTTTTATTTATATGTTTGATTATATCTGGTTCGCCTCCTATTTATTTATTTATTTATGTTTGATTATATCTGGTCGTTCTCCTATTTATATATTTATTTATTTATTTATATATTTATGTTTGATGATATCTGGTTCTTCTATGCATTTACTTATTTATTTTTTTATTTATGATTAATTACATCTGGCTCTTCTCCTATTTATTTAATTATTTATGTTTGATTATATCTGGTTCTTCTCATATTTATTTAGTTATTTATTTATTTATTTATTTATTTATTTGTTTGTTTATTTTTGTTTGATTATATCTGTTTCTTCTCCATTTTATTTATTTATTTATTTGTTTACTTATTTATTTATGTATTTATTTATTTGTTTATTTATTAATTTATGTTTGATTATATATGGTTCCTCTGTTTATTTCTTTATTTATTTATTTATATTTGATTATATCTGATTCGTCTCCTATTTATTTATTTATTTGATTTATTTATTTATTTATTTATTTATTTTATTGTTTGGTTTATATCTGGTTCTTATATTTATTTATGTTATATTTATTTATTATTTATTTATGTTTGTTATATCTGTTCTCTCCTATTTATTTATTTATATATTTATTTATATATTTATTTATGTTTGATTATATCTGGTTGGTGTTATGTTTTTTTGTTTGTTTTTTTGTTTGTTTGTTAATTTAGTCATTTGTGCACATCTACCGGAACGACGTTATGCTTTTTACCCAAGTTTTACTCCCGAACGTAGGTGAAAATACATAGGCAGGCTAATATATTGTAGTTACTGGTAATGATCTGACAGCCTTGTTATTTCTCCCGGGGCAAACTTCGAGATGTGTGGCACGTCGGATACAAATGACCTCCCTGATGTGTGACCTTTTTGTGCCCAATTGCGCTTTTCCAGGTCATTACTTCGCGAATGGCTTTGCCAATGAGAATGACCCTTGCAACAGCAGTTGCCATTAGTGTCCTGGCTTTAATTGTCGGTATTAATGCAATGGCTATATGCTCCTAATGGCTATGAGGATGACATGATTCAGTCATAAAGAGGATTTAACCACTAGAGCCGTGTGACGCGGCAAAAGTACCGTTGTAAATGCGACTGCTTAGTAATTGGTTCCGTTATTAAAATGCCAGTTTTTATGTTATTGCCACATTCTTTATATGGTTATTCATTAGGCAACTGCAATGACTACGGCGTTATTTCTCTCTCCGATTAACTTTGATCGTTGGTGGATCAGTAGCTACGTAATACGTGGCTGAACAGTTTTTTTTTTTTTTTTTTTTTTTTTTTACCGAATGTGCCTGTGGAAGTCGACAAAATAACATTGTAGAAATATTCCCATAACCCCAAAATATTTATGGACTTTCTTTATCTTAACGCTACATTGTTATAGTACATTCGCGTCAATCGTGCACCTGATGTCTAGGCCAGGCCCTTACGACGCTCCTGACTGGCTGTTAATAAGCCAATTACAGGGCAGAAAACTCTCAGTCTCTCGAGAGAGTTCACATAGGCAGGGTGTATGTTCCACCTCTCCTGAGGGATACGTCTTTCAAAAGTATCTCTTAGGAGAGGTGGATCATACATCCTACCTATGTGAACTCTCTCGAGAGACTGGGAGTTTCCACAACTGTGATTGGCTTATCAACAGCCAATCAGGAGCGTCGTAAGGGGACTGGCGTAGACATCGGATGCACGGTTGATGTGAATCTACTATAGCATCGCTGATTTATTATGATCCTTTCCCAAAAGTGTGTCTCGCCAAGGTGACTGAATTATCTAGTATTTTATAAGAATTAACCTTTCGAAACGAATTAACCTTCCGAATGAAAAATCCTGATTTTTTCGGCCTGATTTTGCCTTATCCACATTTTTCTATTTTTGACCTATATAACGGAAGTGCATTGATGGTACAAGAAATTGAGAGATGGCTAATATATTCCAGTTGATTTCCAGTTTGAATTTAAGGTGTTCTGTAGAATCAACTTTACAAATATCGCTCGCCTTTCAACACTGGCTTTATAACCTCACTGATATTTTAAATTCTTAGGCTTTCAAAAATATTCTTACCCTATGTTGTTTGGATTTTTGGTCGGAATTTTTACTGTTTCCTTTGAATATCGTTAATACATCTGACTGTGTATTTCCGATAAAAGATTATTCGAATATGTTAACGTGTACTTTTAACCTCATATATATATATTTATTAGATAACCGGAGAATATACCTGCCTCTATAATTGTTGCGGTGTGATTTATACCAACTTTACGGTAACATTTAAGCCGATTTTTCGTTCATTGAACCGAAAACTGATTATGCGTTGGATGAACCCTAAATGATAAATTATTATTATTATTATCTTATTATTATTATTATTATTATTTATTATTAATTTATTAAAGTGATTGCTGCCTCAGCTGCATTTATTTTATACAGGTTCTTCTCTATTTTTCTAATTATTGCATTGTTGCTTAAACTTGTGAGCAACGCACCCAAGGTTGACATTATTATTATTATTATTATTATTATTATTATTATTATTATTATTATTAGTAGTAGTAGTAGTAGTAGTAGTAGTAGTGTAGTAGTAGTAGTATCTATCATTGTAGCAATGTATTAACATATAAAGAACACAGCGCCGTTGAAAATATAACCTATGCATATATAGCTTGTAAACTTGATCAAAATAATAATAATAATCCCCCAAAAAAAAAAAAAAAAAACTGCTTCACCGGCGTTGACAAGGATTTAAATTGCCTGACAGGAGGACAGAGATTTATCAATAGACATTTCGCGCATTTTCATTAAAACCGGAATTGGAGTAAACACGCGGCGCTGTTGATGTGCGCTCGCTTTTTTATCAGCCGTCATTTGAAACCCAGTGTTCTACTTTTGGGCGATTTGGGAAACCGGGAAAATTTATGTACGCTCTCGGTGGTTATTCCGTGCGCCGGGCGTACATTTATGCAAAGTGAATGTGCGTTTGTAATATACTCTTCTCTCTCTCTCTCCCCCCCCCCCCACCCCCCGACCTGATTTTGGAAAGATATTTTCTATGTATTTTTATACACATGGCATTTTTTTTAAATGCTCCTAATATGTTATTGCGTCCCTGGTGTTTCGGACATATGATACAAGTACCAGAATGAACTAATGCGTGTATTCTCATATGGTGAGCGGATGTGTGTGTCTGTATGTGTGTGTGTGTTTATGCATTGTTTACGTTTTTCAAGATTTATTCTTATAAATGTTATGCATTTTCCCTCAAATTACTATTACTATGTTACGTTTTGCTCTCTCTCTCTCTCTCTCTCTCTCTCTCTCTCTCTCTCTCTCTCTCTCTCTCGTATTTTATATTTTCAATTTTTGAAGAAAATCAAATGAAGCTGACAGATCTGATTATGAAGGATCCCCATTCATCAAAATGCACAAACTCGTGTGCAGTCATTGTTGTTTTGATTTTTGATGTCAATGATGAATTTCACGCTCACCAACCGTTGCGTGATTCTTTTTACCGATTTATTTATTGAGTCAATAGACTGGCGTTACAGCGCGGTGTGTAAATCAGATGGCAGGAAATTTCGGCTTGATGAATATATTTGATGCCTGAAAGAGGAATTCTTTTTGTTTAAAAGTTTATCATCTTTTGGGGTATTTGATCATGTTGTAATTATCGTATTGCATCCTTGACTATTTCGTTAATTTTATTTTATTATTATTTCGTTAGATGAAACCTGTTCACATGGAACAATCACACCAAAAGAGGACACTGACTTATCATGATACAGAGCCAGTGATTTTTTCATCGCCCTGTGGAGGAGACGCGAACCCTCGAGATCAGAGCGGCATGTTACGACACCAGCCACCAAACCAGCGGACCAGTATTAGGGATTTTTTTTTTCAGAGTTATTGCCATTGTTGTTACTCTCTCCTTAAAGGTAGTATGTATATAGTACGTACTTCCTGTCTTCTTTGCTTGTACACGTGCATCCTTGTTAGGCCTTAGCACTTATCTTAATGAATCTGTCGCTCCTCCTCGAAGAGCTGAAAGAGCTAGGGAAGTTCCCCGCTTGCTATTGCGTTCGTCCCTTTTCCCCCAAAGTTCCATCTTGAAGGGTTCAGGGAAATTCTCCCCGCTCCCCAAGGGTTTAGGGCAATTCCTCCGCTCCTTAAGGGTTCAATGAAATTCCCCCGCTTCCCCAAGGGTTCAGGGAAATTCCCCCGTTCCCCAAGGGTTCAGGGAAATTCCTCCGCTCCTTAAGGGTTCAATGAAATTCCCCCGCTTCCCCAAGGGTTCAGGGAAATTCCCCCACTCCCCATTGTCTCCCTGTGGCTTCCTGCCTGCCTCCTTCAATGTGTTCTCACTTCAGCTCACATTGTACAAGTTCTCTTTAATTGCAATCGCTTACCACTGTATTATTTCCTTGTCTATTTTCTTTTTCTCATTCTTACCATATGCCTTTTTGTCCATGGATGAGAGCAGCTCAAGAAAGTGTAGGTTGGGTATCAGGAAATCTTCTGAGATGTTAATGGAAGCCCCATAATTGCTTTCACTCACCTGATTTTGACCTGTTCTAATTGACTTGACAGTTAGGTATGCAATTATATACGCAGGCCAGCATGTAGTTGGCCCCAGGGTCAGACTGTGCCCAAATCCAGTTTACCTAAGAAAGAGGACCTACTGTGTATATATAAATATATATATATATATATATATATATATATATATATATATATATATATATATATTATATATATATATATATATATATATATATATATATATATATATATATATATATATATATATATATATATATATATATATATATATATATATATATATATATTTGTGAGAGAAAGCGAGACAGAGAGTTGAGACTCTCGTGTTGTAGGCCGATCAATATTCTAACTTCTTAGCAAATAGTTATTGTTTAGTAACTTAATTTAATACCTTTATGCCATTTTAGTGATATTTCTATTGTATTTCAGAAACTTTTACCCTCATCTTAAAGAGAGAGAGAGAGAGGCAGCCGAATTGTTTTTCGTAATCATGGTTCGCCTCCTGTAAATGAGGCCGAGAGGGAGAGAGAAAAATGATGCCTTTTGGGAAGGCCTTTAAGCGAATTCATCTGGGGCCAACATCATGATGTGTGAGGTGCAGTTAAGGGTCAGATTGCGATAACAAATATGTGAGTTGGCAGCCCTTGGGAGCTTTCACTTTTAACCTTATATAATGGCTCGCTTGGGGGGAAACCACCCTATTAATATACAAGACTCGCTCATTTAATATGGTGTTCTCTGTCTCTCCCTCTTTCTCATAACCTGTACTGGTGCGTATTTTGTGTACATATGCATGGTTTGCGCTCATATCGCGTTTATGCGAGGAAGCATGCTTGCTTATCATGAGCAAAGTTTAATTGTATGAGATACACACACACACACACACACACACACATATATATATATATTATATATATATATACTATATATATATATATATATATATAATTCATCATATTTATATATTCATACGTATGAGTCTGATTCGTATATACGCATTAAGCTACAAATGTCCTTTAATATCTAATTCGGAATTAATATATTTTCATATATGATAACCGAAGGGGAATTTTTTAGTTGATAATAATTTCGTCGGCTCCCGGGTGCGAACCAAGGAACCAAGAAATCAGGACGTACAGTGAAACGCCTTTAACCACACAGCCATCACAAGAGGGATATTCGAAAACGCCGCCTCTAACTTATCACCGTTGGCTAGTTTGCCACTTTTTCCTCTACCACAGGGAATCATTACAAGAACATTCGTCAGCCCCTTCTGTTCACTTTTAAGCAAATTCAGCACAGCTAAGTTGTAGTAGATGGACGTTTTATCCATTGAACGGTGACATTCAGCTGACTCTTCCTGTCGTTTCTTAGTGCGGTAGTGAAAGGTTTTCAGTTTTTCTGGAATTGTCTTTCTAATAGGAATCTGTTAAACATTCACTGATAATTATCAGTTTTTCATGGACTGCTTGCATCCAATATACTCTACAGATCCATACAGATACTTGAGTTATGCTCACAACTTGGTGTTTGCAAGCAAGAAAGATCACGCGATCCTAGAGCAAGCTGTTACCTACCAATCAAATTTCGTTGACACTGCTTGACATCTGCAAAAGAAACCGCAATATTAGCAGTATAACTATTGTATATCTCTGGAGTTATTACACTAACAATTAAGGAAAAAATACTTCATATGCATTGCAGCAGGATTCTTTATTACCACAGCAGGTGATCCACAGAGTAGAGCTAGGGGCTATATTTAGATTAAGGGTTGAGGGGTTTAAATTTTGGTTAAAGGGTAGATTAGTATTATAAATTAATTTAAAAGAAAGGGTCAAGGTGTGAGGGCGAAACGTTGAGGGAGAAAGTGAACGGCATCGCGTACTCCACTGCGTAAAAGAATTGCCTTAACGTAGTTAGATATCATTGCTTTTGAATACCCAGGTGATTACCACTGTGCCGTTCTGGCCTTCATATCAGGAATTTGATCAAATCACCAATTGTATTAAAAACCATCGGAGACCTTCCAGGACTAGTTTTAAACTGAATAAAATGGTAGACATAAGACTTAATAGAAATAAATTCTCGAAACGTGGAGTATAAAGTAAGGCCGGAAATGAGGAAACGAACTACTCGAAGTTTGTGAGTTTATGCAAGTGGAAGAGCGAAAAGAAACGAGAAAAAAAATGTTAAAAAAGAAAATAACTACTTGAGGAGCAGTCTGTTAAAAGTTGTCGAAAATAAGAGAGGGCCATTTGGAGAGAGCGCAGGGCTCTTACAAAGCATAAAAGAATAAGAAAGACAGGAAGGGAAGCTTAGGAGAGAACTAAAGGGAAAAACGACCGGCATTATTTAAGGCTTTTACTGAAGAATACTGCCGGAAGTCAACAGGTGTTGAGTACGAGGGAGCTTTTCTCTCTCTCTCTCTCTCTCTCTCTCTCTCTCTCTGTGTGTGTGTGTGTATGTATGGTGTGAGAGGTCACATTATTTGTGTGTAGAGAATAATTTCACGTGTGCATTTTTTCAAAGATGAAGAATTTCATCCAAAACCCTAACTATGTATTTATGTATTATTGTATGTATATACTCCTATGGATGTGATTGTGTATGCTCAAGCGCTTAGGTCTGACATTGACTAAATACACAGCCTGTGATGCCAATTTACACACACAAAAACTGAATACGAAAAATACATCCAGTACACAAGATCGTAAAAACACTCGGAAAAGTTAGTTTCCATGGGATTTCCCCCCTTTTTTTTTTAACCAAGGACTCTCCAGAGTTTAAAGGATTTTAAGCTGGATTTGGAGACAAATTGTGTCCTTCCTTCCTTTTCTTAGTCTTAAGTATTTGTCAAATATTACTCTCAGTCGGAAATTTATTAAGGTTAATGCTCCTAGGGGAATTTTTTTTTTCCAAACACGAATCCAATACGAGTACTGTTGAAAGGGTTGTATGCCGAAACTTATATAATTGGTATAAAACACTTTTTAAATGCTAATGATGCTCATGAATTATGTTTGATTTCGGAATATATGCAACTTTACTTTATCTCTCTACGTCAACTTTCTCTTCGTGCAATAATAATAATAATAATAATAATAATAATAATAATAATAATAATAATAATAATAATAATAATAATAACAACAACAACAACAGCATAGAGCAGCTTTCTATGAACGATATAATTCTCATTAGGACTGATGGTCTAGCAGATTTCTTGGCAGAAATCGTCAATATTATGGCCTGTTGGACTCTTTGCTGTTTATAGATTCTTTTTTTTTATTCTATTTGGCCGTTAGGTTTAACAGCAATATGAAAATAGTGAGAGGCTCTTTAAAGGACTCATTTATTACTTATTGAGGAGTTTGCTCTGCTAATCTGTCTTTAGTAAATGGCTTACAATTTTCAGCCTTGTAAATTGTGGCCATAAGGGTACCTTAGGTTATCAATTAAAATGTACTTTCTGCTCTTCACAATAAGAAAACCCTACATAAAATCGAAAACTTATTTCACAAAATGATGTTCCGAAATCAACCCTGATTATGTATGGGAAATCCTGAGCCGGAAAAAGGAAATAAATATAATTATATATAAACACACATACACGCGCGCGCACACAAATATATATATATATATATATATATATATATATATATATATATATATATATATATATATATATATATATATATAGAATCCTCCTGCTCGTTTATATACTGAATCTGTTCATTTCTGGCAACCTTCGTATTTCCTGAAGACTTTTGCAGTGTGATAGTAATTGTGTTGAAGGTTTGTCGTTTCAAAGAAAGACTCCATCAGTCCAGCTGCCATACATTTACCGCATACATCAACTATCAACAGCAGGCCGAAGTTATTACCTTAGCCCTTCTCGAGAGAGAGAGAGAGAGAGAGAGAGAGAGAGAGAGAGAGAGAGAGAGAGTTTGCTCATATTCTGGCTGTTTGCAGCCGTATCCAAGAGAAAGTTTCGTGAGCGATAAAACTTCGACTCTCAGTCCTCATTATGATGATGCTTTAATTACGAGAGTAAAAGTTGCCTAATAGCAAAGAGGTCCTCCTTCAAGTTTTGTTTGTTTCGGATCGCTGGAAGAGGATTGGCCACTTCTTTTTCCTCTGGTTGTTCGTCGTGTGTTATGAATTTTAGTGTTCTCTCTCTCTCTCTCTCTCTCTCTCTCTCTCTCTCTTCTCTATTCAGGCGAATAGGTGTGTTGGTTTCTGTTTGCCTATGGCGCTCTCAGGTGTGGTAAGTCAATTGTCTAGTCGTTAAGGGCGGACATAAAGTTGTTCTCTCCATCGGGTAGTGATACTTGCGCATGTAGATTTTTTAATCTTTCTTTCTTGTTATCATCATTACATATCTGCTTATTAAGTTCGTAACTGGCTCTCGTAGTTGGGTTGTAAATGTAATTTTTACGTTACTTTCAAGTCTAACCTTTTTATTTAAAATAGGCTTATTTATTCTATAAATATGTACATTTAAGTTTACCTATATAATTACGCTGTACAGTCTTTCACGGAACACTTTGGCCGCGTATGTACAAATAATAGATGAGAGTATTAGATGATTAAATATTACCAGGGCAAAATAGTATATTCACACTTGAATAGCACTATACATAATTCAAAAATCCAGGGCACGGTGCTTTGCGTTTTGAAATATTAAGTAACCTCATCTAAAACCGTTTTACAGTTACGAAGTAAAGATACTGGAACTTGCTCTTTTATTGTCATCCACAGAGAAAACTGAAAGCCTTATTCTGATAGAACTTTTCACGGGGATTCCAAATATGTCCTTGATTCTACGATGAATAATAACGAAGTTATTGGGGTTTTCTTGGGTAGCTGGGCACCTTGGCATCCTAACGGAATGTAGATGTTGTAGATCCGCAGAGGGAAAACTCTCAGTCGAACGAAATATCTCCCAACTAAGATGGAAATTATAATTACCATTGCTAGGGAAACTACTACCCCCTCCTTTAAGTTATTCTGAAAGGTGAAGTTTCCGAGATTCATCTTACATCCCCACAAGAGAATAGTACTCTAGTCACAGGAGAACGCGGTATCATCACGATGTATATTATGGCCGTTAGCTTGAAAATTATATAGGAACCCTACGGATGATTCATTTCTTATAGAGGCATTACGGGAATGTATCGTCATGGAGGCATTAAAAGATTGTATCATCTTGGAAGCATTAAAGGATTGTATTGTCATAGAGGCATTAAAGGATTGTATTGTCATGAAGGCGTTAAAGGATTGTATCAACATGGCGGCCTTAAATAATTGTATCGTCATGGAGGCATTAAAGGATTGTATCGTCATGGAGGCATTAAAGGATTGTGTCGTCATGGAGACATTAAAGGATTGTATCGTCATGGAGGCATTAAAAGATTGTGTCGTCATGGAGACATTAAAGGATTGTATCGTCATGGAGTACATTAAAGGATTGATATCGTCATGGAGGCATTAAAAGGATTGTGTCGTCATGGAGACATTAAAGGATTGTATCGTCATGGAGGCATTAAAAGATTGTGTCGTCATGGAGACATTAAAGGATTGTATCGTCATGGAGGCATTAAAAGATTGTGTCGTCATGGAGACATTAAAGGATTGTATCGTCATGGAGGCATTAAAGGATTGTGTCGTCATGGAGACATTAAAGGATTGTATCGTCATGGAGGCATTAAAGGATTGTGTCGTCATGGAGACATTAAAGGATTGTATCGTCATGGAGGCATTAACAGATTGTGTCGTCAGTGCGGTGGGATAGGAAGCTAGAAGTCGACAATTACAAAGAAGTGTGCTCAGCTGTCCGGCATTACTTAATGTAAAGCGATTTACGTAGCAGAAACGGGTCGCGGGACGCCTATCCCCGAACTGTAACCGGGGACCCACCCTCTCCCTAAAAAAAAAAAAAAAAATAAATAAATAAATAAATAAAACTGTAATTCATATAAAAGCAAACCAAAGAATCTTCTTGAAAATAATCTTCTTATGTTTCCCACACCTAAATTACCGATCGGTTACTAATTTCAACTAACCTAACGTAGGTGCATGGCCAAAAAAAAAAACAAAAAAAAAGGGGGGGGGGGGGGGAGGCTGGTGCAGTACTATAGTAGATTCACATCAACCGTGCATTTGATGTCTAGGCCAGTCCCTTACAACGCTCCTGCTTGGCCGTTGATAAGCCAATCACAGGGCTGGAAACTCTCAGTCTCTCTCGAGAGTTCACATAAGAAGGATGTATGTTCTACCTCTCGTGAGGGATACTTTTGAAAGACTTGTCCCTCAGGAGAGGTGAACATAGATCCTACCCATGTGAACTCTCGATAGAGACTGAGAGTTTCCAGCCCTGTGATTGGCTTATCAACAGCCAATCAGGAGCGTCGTAAGGGACTGGTCTTGACATCAATTACACGGTTGATGCGATTTTACTTTAGTATACATCTCGGGAATTTGCTCACGGGACAGGCTGACCAATAAAGCCGTAGTTTTCCTTAGATTCAGCCTGATCTTCCACTTACTGATCCGTTTCAGGTCTATGCTAAAAGGCAAGCAAGCGTGCATATTAATAAAATCCTCGCTGTTTTCGTTCATCAGACCTGTGGTCATCGTTGGTCTATGTTGGCTTCGTTGGTCTATGTTGGATTCTACAGAGCTACTGTAGAATTTACGCTTCGGATTTTTACCAGAGTGCTGGTTTTTCATCAGTATACCTCTTGCATTCTGGATTTTTATTTATTTATTTATTTATTTATTTATTTATTTATTATTACGATATGCATCTCTTTGCGTTAGGAAAGTTTGCCTCAGACATTTCTGACCTTCGATGTGGGAATTTCTTCTCTGCGTCTCTCACCTGAGTCTCTCTTGGACACTATGTCCCCTGGACTGACCTGTTTCGTCCCACTGACCCCACCCATTGTTTGCCCCTGCTGACATCCAGCCTCGAATCAACTCCTGGATTCAGCCTCACCTTTGACTTTTTTTTTTTCCCCTGACCCATTTGTTCCTGAAACTTTTGATTTATTTTAGCGGTTTTAGAGCCGAGTGTTCTTGTTTGTTTGGCTTGGCTGCTGCTTTGCTTGTTAAAGATGAGAGTTCGTGTGTAGGGACTTGTTTATTCCTTCCGGATTAGTTTACCTGTTTGTATTTAAGGTCATTCATGAGTTTATACATTCCTTTAGAATTATTTTTTTTTTCTTCATTTAATAATGTGGAACACGAACGCAAGGTATCGTAATGAACCAGATTTTATTGCCACTGTAAATCTCTCTCTCTCTCTCTCTCTCTCTCTCTCTCTCTCTCTCTCTCTCTCTCTCTCTCAGATAGAAAAAATAGGAATCAAGGGGGAACCGCAATATATGGGAAAGACAAAAAACAAGGAAAAATATATGAGAAATATAGTAACTCAGAATGTGAACTAATAGCGGTAGAATTTGAATCTGAAAAATTGATGAACATAGTAATATATAGACCTCCTAATACTAAAGAGTTTGACTTAATAATTGAAAAATTGGATGATATATGTAGAAATCACAAGGACTGGACTATTCTCCTATCTGGTGACTTCAACTTTCCTTTCGTAGAATGGAAAGAACGAATAGGAGACTGTGGTTGTACTTATACATATAAAAAAGAGAGTAATAGTAGTGCAGAAGATAAGAGGCAATTTGAAAAGCTATTAGATATGCTACTAGAATACAACATTCAACAAATAAATCACCTGCAACAAGAAAGGAAAATACTTAGACCTAGTATTTGTGAACGAGATGAATTATGTTAAAGAAATAATAGTTTATAATGCGAGTATTTCAGATCATAATGTCATAGAATTAACAGTTCATTCCAAAGCAAGTGAAAATAGAGATAAGCAAGAAATGAAAAAGTGGGAAGGATATGGAAAATACAACTTCTACAGTAAAAATATAAAATGGTCAGAAATTAATGAAGAATTAAACAAAGATTGGGATAACATTTTCGTAAGTGATGACAGAAGGGTAAATACGGAGATATTATATAAAATATTGGAGAAAATAGTGGATAAATATATACCGAAGAAGAAAAGTAAACATCATTCATGCATACCAAGAGACAGAAGGATCTTGTTCCAGAAAATCAGAAAGTGGAAAAAAGGTCTTGCAAAAGAAAAAAATGCATGGAAAGTTATAGAACTAAAAAGTAAGATAGAAAATGCAGAACAAAAGATTATACAATCAAAAGAAAATGAAAAACGGGACTTGGAAGAAAAAACCCTATTAAATATCAAGCAAAACCCCAAACTATTATACTCATATGCGAAGAAGATGAATAAAAGAAGAATAGAAATAGGCCCTCTGAGAATTGAAGGGAGATTAACGAATGAAAAAAAGGAAATTTGCAACATACTGGCAGAACGATATAAGAGAGAATTCACCCCTAGAATAGATAATGAAGATAATGATATAGAAGTAAGGGACGAAAATAGTGAATATTTAGCTGACATAGAAATTAATGAAGCTGATATTGTGCAGGCAATTAATGAAATTAAAAATGGAGCTGCTGCAGGGCCGGATGGAGTCCCTGCTATTTTGTTAAAGAAAGTAGTTCATTCTATCGCAAAGCCACTTGCAATATTATTAAGACAAAGTGTAGATACAGGCAAGATTTATGATGAGCACAAATTAGCATATATCACCCCTACTTTCAAAAGTGGATCAAGACTAGAGGCAAGTAATTATAGGCCTGTGAGTCTAACATCACATATTATGAAAGTGTATGGAAAGGGTAATGAAGAAAAATATTATGAAACATTTAATTTAAAAAATAAAAAATTTGTTTAATATAGGAACAACCCCCCCCCCCCCCCCCCCAACCGGGGTTTTTGTTTTGGTTTCGTACCCGGAAAAAGTACACAAACCCACTGTTAGTCCACCGTGAGAACATATTCAAAAATATGAAAAGCGGAAATGAAACAGATGTGGTTTATCTAGACTTTGCAAAAGCTTTTGACAAAGTAGACCATAATATATTAGCAAAGAAAATTAGAAAACACAATATCGTAGATAAAGTAGGAAGATGGTTAAAAGAATTTTTACACAACAGAAAACAGATAGTTATTGCAAACGATGAGAAATCGGATGAAACCAAGGTAATATCCGGTGTGCCACAAGGTACGGTGCTAGCTGCAATAATGTTTGTTATTATGATTGAAGACATAGACAGTAATGTTAAGGATTCGGTAGTGAGTAGTTTCGCTGATGACACAAGAATAAGTAGAGAAATTACTTGTGATGAAGATAGGAACGCTCTACAAAGAGACCTTAACAAAGTATATGATTGGGCAGAGGTAAATAGGATGGTAGTTTAACTCTGATAAATTTGAATCAATAAATTATGGAGACAGAGAAGGAAAGCTATATGCATATAGGGGACCTAATAATGAGACAATCACAAATAAGGAAGCAGTTAAAGACCTTGGTGTGATGATGAATAGGAACATGTTATGCAATGATCAAATAGCCATTCTGTTGGCAAAATGTAAAAGCAAAAATCGGGAATGTTGTTACGGCACTTCAAAACAAGAAAAGCTGAACACATGATTATGCTTTATAAAACTATGTTCGTAGTCCACTTGAATATGCAATATGATATGGTACCCACACTATCAAAAGGATATTGCACAAATAGAGAGTGTACAAAGGTCCTTTACAGCTAGAATAGAAGAAGTTAAGGACCTAGACTACTGGGAAAGACTACCAATCCTTAAAATTATATAGTCTAGAAAGGAGAAGAGAACGCTACATGATAATTCAGGCATGGAAACAGATAGAAGAATAACAGAAATATCATGGAACTAAAAATATCAGAAAGAGCAAGCAGAGGTAGATTAATAGTGCCCAAAACTATACCAGAAAAATAAGGAAAGCACACAGAACATTAATCACTACGCACCAGCATCGATAATGCAGCGTCTATTCAATGCGTTGCCAGCTCATCTGAGGAATATATCAGGAGTGAGCGTAGATGTGTTTAAGAATAAGCTCGACAAATATCTAAACTGCATCCCAGACCATCCAAGATTGGAAGATGCAAAATATACCGGAAGATGTACTAGCAACTCTCTGGTAGACATTAGAGGCGCCTCACACTGAGGGACCTGGGGCAACCCGAACGAACTGTAAGGTCTGTAAGGTAAGGTCTCTCTCATGAAATTTACGGAGTATCTTTTAATAATTAATCATAGACCAAACAACTTCTGAACGCCACCGCTCTTAATATGATTATTATTCACTAACCATATTTAACCATATGCATTATTCATTTTCTGATAATAGAACTCAAGCTGCCTTGAAAATATATATATATATATTTTGAGTGGTAGCAGTAATTAGATTTTGTTTCGTAATTTGCAGAATATTTAAAAATCCAAACGGTTGAAGCCACCGTTATAATAGTCTATGTGATAATAATATTTCTGAAATTTTAATGGATTTAATTGCTTTTGGTTGAAGAGAGCCGATGTATTCTTCCAATTTTTGCATTCTTACGCAACCTCTCCGTGTGACCTACAAACACTACACTCTCTCTCTTCTCTCTCTTCTCCATCTCTCTCTCTCTCTCTCTCTCTCTCTCTCTCTCTCATGCAAAAATGTTTATGACCTCTAAAACATGCATTGACGTAGTCTGCCTGTCCATCTGTACAAAGTCGTATTGACATAGAAATCTTATATATATATATATATTATATATATATATATATATATATATATATATATATATATATATATATATATACCGTGTGGTCATGTGTGTATATTTCTGTGTGCGTGTATTTCTTATTCATATGCTCTGATTCTCTCGCAGACTTTTATTTATTTCGTTACATGTACCATGACGTTTCTGAGATTCGTTCTTTCATTATTTCTCTATTTTTTTCGGAAAAGGAATGATTTAATGTGTTGTCTTTGTGTTTCTGTCATTCTCAATTTATCATTATATGCTGGAATTTTCCTCTCTCTTTCTTTTCTTCTCTTCCAGTTTCCTTCGTCGTCTTTGCATTTTCTTCGTTGTTAGATCACCGTTTCTTGATGCATGAAAAACTTTGTTTACTCTCACGTTATTGCGCAGTTAACCCCAGGTTAATTGCACTAAAGCGCCACGCCTAATAGTACTTCATAAACGCTAATGAATTTCGAATTTATTTTAGATAAAAGAATACACTTCTGTACATATGTAGTAACCCCTTTTTCTTCCACTTCTTTTCACGTCTCGAGAAGGGTCGTTTTCATCGTCTTCTTATTTTATTTTTTTTTATTCTCGCATTTTACAGCTTCTCTTCATTTCCTGTCTCTTGTTTCACGATTTTTCTTATGTCTCTCCTCTCGCCGGATGGTTGGGATGGAGAAAAACGACCGTCTTAAGTGTTTTATTTGGATGAGTAATGGCAGCTTTCAGGGTTTACTTCATTCTGTATTAGTGGATTTTGCCGGATGAATTTATTTATCGTCAGTCCTTTGGGGTGAGGAGAGTTTTATCCTTGATGGTAGGGTCATCATAGGGCATTGTAATGTTTAAGAGCTCTTATTATTATAAAGATGTTGGGGAATGTGATTTTTTGTTCTTTTTTTTTTTTAATTCAGGGATTCCCGGAGGATTATCTCATTCATTCTGGTTAACTTTTTTTTGTATGAGGAATTAATTTTACCGTTTTCATTTATGATCCCCTTCGTTAGCGTCATCATAATCCTATTTTATGGTCTTCTTTATTGCTTATACATCTTTACATTTTCCTGCAAAGTATTTATGTCCTCCATCGCCTTATAATTCTTAATGATCTTTGTAATTGATTATTTCTTCCTTCGTTTTAGTTCATATTTTAATTCAATTTGTTTCATAATTCTTATCATAGTGTCTAGTTTTTCTCATCCTTTAGAAAACTGAGCAAAAAAAAAGGCTTGCTCTTTATTGTTTTAAATGTCTTACATATAAAATTTCGGTTTAAAACTGGAACATCTGTATTCTATCGTCTTTCCCCGTCTTATAATTGTTCATTTACGAAAGAAAGTGTTTCTGCTCTTGTCATTAAGTTGTAAATGTAAGCTGAACATAAAATCACGTTATAAAAAATCTGTTAGTTGCCTGACGCTACGTGAATGGAAGATTAAGTTCTTTAATTTGTTTTTATTTCTGGAAGTATTTGCTTCAACTTTGCAAAAAAAAAAAAAAAAAAAAAAAAAAAAATAGAAATACAATAAAAATTAGAAAATAAAATATCTTATCGTACCCACTTTCAAGTATCCATTGACTTAACTTAGGGCGACAGAAAACTCATACTAGAAGAAGGGCCATTTGGGTGATGATTCATTTGTGGGTAGTTGTTCCTCTCTCTCTCTCTCTCTCTCTCTCTCTCTCTCTCTCTCTGTGTGTGTGTGTGTGTGTGTTTGTGTGCGTGTGTGTGTATGTGTGTGTGTGGGAGGCCTGCTTTGTAGTCGATAAAATCATATGTTTTAGCCCTGCAAAAATGCCGTGTAGATTTGCACATAGGCACGACTGTATGATATTCTGGCCTACTTGATGCGAGTTCGAATTCTGTCAAGGTTCTCTTGGATATATATATATATATATATATATATATATATATATATATATATATGTGTGTGTGTGTGTGTGTGTGTGTGTGTGTGTGTGTGTGTGTTTGCGTTTGTGTGTGTGTATTCTCGTTTCCGTGAAGATAAGGAACTAGCTTAGCTATGCACAGACACATATATGCATATATATTTATGTATATATATATATATATATAGATATTATATATGTACGTATGTATATTTATATATATATATATATATATATATATATATATATATATATATATGTATATATATGTTTCAAGACTTCTCGGTTGTGGAGATGAAAATCCACATCAACGATATTTTTCCAAATATATAAACTTTTCTTATTCAGAGCTTCATAAATCCTGTTCAGCTGTCAATATTGATGAATATAATTAGAGATAAGTAGACTCTCGAAACCTCTTGCCATAAAATTTCAATATATTTATACAAATATACTATTGAGGATTTGAGTGCATATCCTGTGAATTATATTATAAGTTGTTGGTCTGTGATTGCTTTATCTCTCATGCCATCTATCATCATATTTAGTTTCTCATCAAAAAGAGTTTTCGACGCATTATTTGACAGTTAGGATTGCTGGTTCACAAAAAGATTTCCATTTTCACGAAGTTCTCCGAGATGCTTTCTCTTAAATTCTCTACAATTTCGTGATTTCACAACGATGTTTTATATAGTTATTTTATTTATTTATTTATTCATTTATTTATTTATCTATTTTATTATTTTATTTTCTCTATCAGAAGAAACTCTAATCACGTACTTGCCAGAACGTGTCCGGAAGACAATGAGTAAATTTATCCTTGAAGTTGGTTAAAACGGGTACAGTAAGTGCAAAGAAGGACCGTGTCAGATTGACATTTACGCACACCTTGATAAGCAATTGTAATTGGAGACATATTACTAAGAGTAGTATTTGACTTTCATAAGTTATTACACGCTCTAGTTTCCTTTATTTCCCTGACGCCCCACTGTCTCACCGCGTAATGTTAAAAGGGTGTTGTGGTCTCTTTTCGCAAACCTTCATTCGTGCCATTCTTTTTTAATATGTTGTCGCTGATAATGTCTTCATAATCGCTAGAAAGTCTTGGGTGCTGCCTTGAAGGGCCTTCCTCTACATACATAATTAATTTGATAATCCCAGATATAACATTTTTATGTGTATTTTTATCTATTTATATTTTTTACTTTTCTCAAGATGGACTGTTTTGAAAGATTTATAATAATAATAATAATAATAATAATAATAATAATAATAATAATAATAATAATGAAGAGTGCATGGGAAGAAGGACTAATAAAAGTAGACGAAGACCCAGAAATATACAGAGACAGGAGAATGACAGACATAGCAGAGGACTGGCACAACAAACCAATGCACGGACAATGCATGAGACAGACTAAAGAACTAGCCAGCGATGACACATGGCAATGGCTACAGAAGGGAGAGCTAAAGAAGGAAACTGAAGGAATGATAACAGCGGCACAAGATCAGGCCCTAAGAACCAGATATGTTCAAAGAACGATAGACGGAAATAACATCTCTCCCTTATGTAGGAAGTGCAATACGAAAAATGAAACCATTAACCACATAGCAAGCGAATGTCCGGCACTTGCACAGAACCAGTACAAAAAGAGGCACGATTCAGTGGCAAAAGCCCTCCACTGGAGCCTGTGCAAGAAACATCAGCTACCTTGCAGTAATAAGTGGTACGAGCACCAACCTGAGGGAGTGATAGAAAATGATCAGGCAAAGATCCTCTGGGACTAAGGTATCAGAACGGATAGGGTGATACGTGCAAATAGACCAGACGTGACGTTGATTGACAAAGTCAAGAAGAAAGTATCACTCATTGATGTCGCAATACCATGGGACACCAGAGTTGAAGAGAAAGAGAGGGAAAAAATGGATAAGTATCAAGATCTGAAAATAGAAATAAGAAGCATATGGGATATGCCAGTGGAAATCGTACCCATAATCATAGGAGCACTAGGCACGATCCCAAGATCCCTGAAAAGGAATCTAGAAAAAACTAGAGGGCTGAAGTAGCTCCAGGACTCATGCAGAAGAGTGTGATCCTAGAAACGGCGCACATAGTAAGAAAAGTGATGGAGGCAGATGCAACCCGGAACCCCACACTATAAATATCACCCAGTCGAATTGAAGGACTGTGATAGAGCAAAAAAAAAATAATAATAATAATAATTAAGCCTACATTATACGTTATTGTACAGTTTTTAACGCATCATCATTTTATTAAACCGTAAAGAATAGTATTTATGAGAAGCAGTTGTAGTACAAACGTAACTTCAGTCTCTCTCTCTCTCTCTCTCTCTCTCTCTCTCTCTCTCTCTCTCTCTCTCTCTCTCTCTCTCTCTCTCATCTTGACCTACTTGCTCAATAATCTTCTTAGCCTTTTCAGTTCTGGGTTAAATTAAACGCGACTTGACTTCCCGTCTGTCACTCGTTGATGTTAAAAGTCCTTTTAGAATCGATGGTGCTTCATAAACAACGCCATAGGACATTGATATTATGATCCTGTTAATTAGTCACCTTTGTAAGGACGTGCTTTGGTTTTATGACTTTAATTAGTGGATCTCTGTATGAATGAACCGGTGCTCCACATTGAAGTTCAATCATTCTAATTGAATTTATAAAGGATCTGAGTTTTTAAAGTGTTTTCTGGTAGGTTGGGAAAAGCATGTGTATGTAATCCGGTAAACTAGAAAGATGACCTGTTTATGTGTTAGTTTACTCTTACTAGAATTAATATGTTTACAGTCAAAGTAATGTATTGAAAAACGAGGCGTGATCAGACTTCCAGCTTACTCGGGATGCGTGCAAGATTTTCCCCTCACGCTTATGTTATATTCCTAACTTTTAACGTAAATTAAAACATGCTAAAATCTACGGTCAAATAGAGCCTCGTTTCACCAACGCAAATTGTAATAAATATGCTTTATCTTATTACAAATGATTGTTCTGTATTGTTTAGCAAGCACATTATCTATTTTTTATTTTTTACATTTTGTATCTGTCTCAACGCGAAACACCTTTTTTCATACCTTTATTGGCTCTTCCATACGGCTTTGCTACCCCCAAAACAAGAACAACAACAGCAAAGTAGTTTGTAGGCTTACTCCCGAATAAGCGAAAATGGATGAATAATGAGAGATATACCCAGTGTCGTTAATTATATCTGTTGTAAGAATTTAGTTTAAATGGTAGCATTTTCCTCAACTGACAAACGTTGCATGTGAACTAATAAGATGCGAACAGAGATGGGCAGTATTTAAATACAACTATAATTAAATACATTTGTATTTAAATACTGTATTTATAAATACATGTTTATGCAAGTATTTAGATACGTATTCAGTATTTATAAATATTTCCATACTTTTGAAATATTTGCATAAAAATCATTTATAAATATAGTATTTACATACAAATTTATTTAAGTACAATTGTATACAAATACTATTGTATTTAGATATACTATTTAAATACAATTGTATTTAAATACTGCCCATCTGTGGATGAGAATATGACCCTGTTCTCCAAGCAAGATCCAAGAAGTTATGTCCATTTTTTTTAATGAATTTCCTTGAACCATAACCCCATCCCCCCCTCCTCCATCTTCAAGGATGGCCTGCCCGAGAGTTTGGGATTTGAGAAGGTTGTGGGGGGGGAGAGGGTTTAGGGTTGGGGGAAAGGGGTGGGGGGAAAAGGGGTGAAAGCGAAGGCCTTTGACATCAAAGGCTCCTTTTGTGATATAACAGGTTTCTTCAATGCAATATTTTAACGGTATTTCGCTTTTAGGGATAAAAGAGCGGTTTCGTAGTACTTTTATCAGTGGATGAGAGTTGTTATGGCGTCCCTTTGTGCGTGTAATTGATTTCGTATTTCGAATTGAATAAACGGCTCTGCTTTTGTTACTGGATGTTGTATATGTCAACATACACACGCGCGCGCGTGCACACACACACACACACACACACACACACACACACACATATATATATATATATATATATATATATATATATATATATATATATATATATATATCACACATATCCACAGGTGAAAAATAATAGACAGGTTGTAGGTCCTGACCGATTTCGGCTTTATTTTCAAGCCATTGACAAAGGACTGATACATAGTATTAGAATTCACAAGTATATATACTACAGAGACGGTACTGACAAACATACACACAACCGCTTGAGACTGCAGATCCACCCACAGGAAGGTGTCAAGGTAGGAGTGGCTTTCAAAAATCATTTGGCTAAAATTTACAAATAAATTCACAAGGGATATTACCGATTAGGGTACCCTCCAAACAACAAGTCCACACCTGACAGGTGTCACAGGGAGGCGGGGTTGGACATCTTATATCATACCACTATGCCCCCTTACTGTGTTTACAAATATAATAATCCTAGTTCCGTACATTTCTAATGCCTGCCTTTAAATTTAAAACAGTTTTACAAATTTCTTTTGATATTAAAGGATCAAGTTTGTACATTCCTTGAAACTGATGTTCCATATTATTATTGTAACTTTCTTTTATAAAACAACTCGATTCAATGATATTCCTTTCCATTGCATTATTAGAACACACAAGCTTTTTTGCCCTTCCCAGTAATAGCATGATTGTTCTCACTAACATGTACAAAAATACCACTATTTCCCTGTGCATATCTCACACATTGTTTATGTTGTTCTATTTTTTTTTCCAGAGCTTTCCCCGTTTGACCAATGTAAAAGTTGTCACAAGACTTAATTAAACGAGATTTTATATACACTTCCTTTTGCATTGTCTGGGGAGTTCTTAATAAGTACCTGTTTCATTGTTTTTATTGTTTTTAAAAACTACATTAACACCAAAATTAAGAACTCCCCCAACAATGTTAAAGATGTGTATATAAAATTCCGTGTAAGTCTTGTGACTACTTTTATATTGGTCAAACGGGAAAAGCACTGGAAAAAAGAATAGAACAACATAAACAATGTGTGAGATAGGCACAGGGAAAAAGTGGTATTTTTGTACATGTTAGTGAGAACAATCATGCTATTAACTGGGAAGGGGCAAAAAAGCTTGTGTGTTCTAATAATGCAATGGAAAGGAATATCATTGAATCTAGTTTTATAAAAGAAAGTTACAATAATAATATGAACATCAATCAAGGAATGTATAAACTTGATCCTTTAATATCAAAAGAAATTTGTAAACTGTTTAAATTTAGAAATGTACGGAACTAGGATTATTATATTTGTAAACACAGTAAGGGGGCAGTATTGGTAATGAGATGTCCAACCCCGCCTCCCTGACACCTGTCAGGTGTGGACTTGTTGTCTGGTGGGTACCCTAATCGGTAATATCCCTTGAGAATTTATTGTAAATTTTAGCCAAATGATTTTTGAAACCCACTCCTACCTTGACACCTTCCTGGGTGGATTTGCAGTCTCAAACGGTTGTGTGTATGTTCGTCAGTACTGTCTCTGTAGTATATATACTTGTGAATTCTGATACTAGGTATCAGTCCTTTGTGAATGGCTTGAAAATAAAGCCGAAACCGTTCAGGACCTACACCCTGTCGTATTTTTCACCTGTGGGATATGTGTGGATACAAACGAATCAAGTTGCCTTAAAGGATTGATTAACTAATCCCCCCCCGACATATGATACATATATATATATTATATATATATATATAGATATATACATATAAATATTTATATAACATAGACATATATATTAGTGATATAGACTATATATATCTATATTATTATATTATCTTAATATTATTATATATATAGATATATATACATACACACATACATACTATACATATACTACTACAATATGCAAATAAAGGTCTGTCTTTAAGTATCATCACATATACTGTTAATAATTTCAATCATTATATTTCTAGCAATATCACTCTATGAATAAAGATGTGTAGCCATATCAAGAGGATTAACAAATCACTGCATTGCGGGTCATTGGCTTAAGACAGGATAATTCCTCGATAATCTGCAAGGTCAAAGATCACCGAAAAAAGGAATCTGTTGGAGTTCATTTTCACTGAAGCCACGTCAGCAAGAAATCTAAATTTCATCCTGGATTATACCTTGATCCTCTTTCCATGTCTCTTGTGCTTAAAGAACACGCGGGCCAGATTAACAAACTGTAACCCCGACCCCTCTTTCTGTTTTTGTATATAAAGGTTTGTCAACTTCTATTATATTCAGTATGAACTTGAAACTGTAGAATAGACTACGAAAGTACTTGTTCCAAGTCCCTGCTTCACGTACCTTTCTAGCGTGGATTGGATTTATGGATATATATATAGAATATATAATATATAGATATATATACATTATCTATATATATATATATATATGTATATTATATACACACAACACATATATGTATATATATATATATATATATATATTATATATATTTATATATATATATATATATATATACACACACACACCCAACACAATAAATATATATTATATATATATATTATATATATATATATATATATACATATACATTATTTATATACGTAAATATATATATATACAAACACCACACACCCACACACATATATATATATATATATATATATATATATATATATATGTGTGTGTGTGTGTGTGTCTGTGTGTCTCTGTGTGTGTGTATGTATGTATATATATAGATGTTGCTTTTGCATACTTGTGTTTTTATATTATTCTGTGTTGAAATCATAAGATTTGGCTCCAAATCCGTAGTTATACGGTGATTCGTGAGAAATGTAATGATTAGTATTATTAATAGTATCTCTAATGATACTTATAGACGGTCCTTTATTTGTATATTCTGGAATATGAAAAATGGAGAGCTGAATTAGTTAAAGGCATACAGATAAAATAAACACAATCCCTAATGCCCCTCCAGTAAGCAAATTAAATATAACGTATTTGAGAACAAAAAGAAAAAAATAGTTTTCAACTTTTTAACCTCTGAAATAGACACCTGATAATAACTTCGACTTATTTGTCGAGTACATTTTAGAAATTAGGAAAATATTCTGTGATAGTCGAATATTTTTCGTTACATCCGTTAGTGAACTAAAATTATAGTTGAATAAATGTTTTAAAATCCGTTAATGAACATTTTTATTTATTCATTTTTTGCTTTCAAATGCCAGTGTACTAGGGATATGATTTATAGCATTCATAAATGTCATAAAAATCCCGTTAAATTTAAATGTATTAAATTTTCTATCAGTTGCACCAGTAAAGCTGTATAAATAATCGCAATTCATCGTCATCAGCTTAGTCTGCGGCGCCGAGTGACGCGAAGGGGCATTTGGGAAATCGGAGCTCATGTCTTTTTAACTGTGCTTTAGCTTTCACAAATCTCCACCCAACTCCTGCTTCCCTTCTCATGGTTCTCCTCTAATAGGTCTTCTAGTTCTTCTGGTAGCCAAAGGATCCCAGCTGGCGCTATGACGTATTGCTTTCCTAATGGTTGTCCTAAGGAGATTGCAAAGTAATTGGCATTAATTATTTATTTCTACGCTTCGAAATAGTAAATATACATATAATATATATTATATAATATATAATATAATTCTAATTTATATTAATATATATATCATATATGTATATATTATATATATATATATATATATAATATATTATATATATATATATATATATACATGTTACAGTCATTGTGGAGAGAGAGAGAGAGAGAGAGAGAGAGAGAGAGAGAGAGAGAGAAGAGAGAGAGAGAGAGAGAGGAGACGCTCATAAATTGCAAATGACAGATGAGCACTACCGTAATCTATATATATATATATATATATATATATATATATATATATATATATATATATATATATATATATATATATATATATATATATATATTTATATAAGAAAAAAAAGAAAGGTTAATTAAATTAATATAATAGAAATTTGTTTCCGGTAACCGAAATCATGAGAGTACACTAGGTCAAGGTAATGAGAGTTAGATTTTTAATAAGGAATATCACACGGGTAGTGGGGAAGTATCTCCCCCATGAATCCGCAAAAAAAAAAAAAAAAAAAAAAAGTATTGAGCCTTTGAAGCCCAGTTTCAAAATTCCCAGCCCTCTCGCATTCTCCTTTTTTCCTTTCTTTTCCGTCTTCCTAAAGTAAAGGCAGGCATAGAATTTACATCTTTTGGAATAATTGAGAGGCCTGGAATTCCTGGAATAGCCCTAAGGAATTCTTCATTTGTTTCCAGTTACCTCTGAAAGAGCTGTTATTAAACAGTTGTGAAGAAAATACAAACCCGCTGTGTAGGAAGGTGATTTCTTGAAACCTGTTTCGCTCTTCGATGAGAGAGAGAGAGAGAGAGAGAGAGAGAGAGAAAGAGAGAGAGAGAGAGAGTTATTTATTCGACATGATTTACGAAACGTTCTTGGTGCGTAGCGAATCAATTATATGACAGATGTAGAGGTGTCTCCATCGTTCTCAGATTACGGTAGTGTTCATCTGTCAGATTTGCAAGTTATGAGTCTCTCTCTCTCTCTCTCTCTCTTCTCTCTCTCTCTCTCTCTCCTCCATTGACTTGAGTGACTGGATTTATTCCATGTTATTTTTTTAGGCAACAATTGAACACACACACACACACACACACACCTGGTAACAAAATCAGTGAGTTTTTTTTATCTTCCTCTTGCATTTGTTCGTCTGCATAATGGATGTGTTTTTAATTGAGATGGTCCAGACCAGGTCTTAGGAATTACGTAATGCCGATGTCTGATTCATATCGCTTCATGAATATGGAGATTACCCGCGATACGAGGTAATATATTAACCTCTGATTATTCATAAGTTTTTAATCATAATCAATGATTTCGATTATGTTGAAAAATTGAATAGAAGAATCTCACATAAGTTGATCTCTCTCTCTCTCTCTCTCTCTCTCTCTCTCTCTCTCTCTCTGGATATGGCAGGCATGTTCAACTTAGTCTATTTATAAAGACTAAGTTATCAGGTAAGGTATTCGGAATGAATCTAAAATATATAGATTAAGATATTATTATTTTTGTATGTGGTAGGTGGGGTGGGGGTTTCATCACTACTCTTACTTTGTGCGCTGTTTCTAGGAGCACACTCTTCTGAATGAGTCCTGGAGCTACTTCAGCCGCTAGTTTTTCCAGATTCCTTTTCAGGGATCTTGGGATCGTGCCTAGGTTCCTATGATTATGGGTACAATTTCCACTGGCATTATCATTATTTATTTTTATTATTAGGGACCGTTTTATATGGAACAAGCCCGCGGCTTCTATTGACTTAAAATTTAAGCCACCAAAGTATATGATGTCCATGTGAAGGAAGTAACAGAACTTAATAAGAAATACAAACGGAAGAGATCAGTTATCAGAATAGAAAAAAAGAATGAATTAACAAAAGAATAAATAAATAGGTAAAAATGCAAGTAAATTACTGAAATGCAAGGAGAATTGTTTTAGTTGTGCCTGTATCACGAAAAGTTTAATGTTAAAGTATAAGTTTTATGTCAAATCAAGTTGTCTAACGCTCAAAAAAAAAATTTTTTTTAAATCCAAAATATTACGCCTGCGTTATCGTCACGCGAATTCTTCATCAGCTACTGCCAAGGCAGATCATCTTTAGGCGGAAAAAGTTTCGAAATTGAATTCATATATAGAAAAAGTATTCGATGCTGTCGGGTGAATAGTTTTCGGATGTGAACATCTGCGGGCAGAACTTTTAACGGGGAGGTACATCAAATTCTCGGAAGGGCGAAAGCGGCTCCATTGTGGAAGAGCGAAAGCGGCTCCATTGTCACTAAATGCCACTTTTTGGATTTATATTTTCCTCTCGGAAGTACCTTGTTGTACAGCTATGTAGGAATGATGAGTGCACCAGTCAGTTGGTTATGTTTAGGCAAATGGAAGATGACGTCGGAGTTTAGCCATTCGTGATTTTGTAGACTGAATATGGGTAGTTATATCTTAATATACAAATTTAAACCCGCGTTGTAAATTTTTGTTTGTTTTTTTGTTGGTATGTTTTATTTTTCTTTTTTTTTATTAGAGTTATGCGGTGGTTGACGAAGCGTCCACTGAGAGCCATTTATACTCAGTTACTCTTGAGTATCATTGTGACCCATTCCTACATGGACCATAGTCCTGTGTTCTATTGGTACTTTTAATGAGGCTTAGACGCGGCTGTTATTAACCGTAACTCAAGCTTCCCATTAATACCAAATGAAGGAGGTTGTCGCCCCTTTTTTCGCACTGCATAAAGGCATGATCACTCAAAACCTTATATAACGCTTATGTATTTTGCGAAATCGATTATATTCTAGTTTTTATTTTCTCATTCATCTGTAAACCTGGTAATACATCGGGTTGATATTCGTATGCCCTTAGGGGGGTAGTGCCATCAGTGTGCCTCTTTCAGCGCACTGTAGTCATTACTTAGAGTTCTTTGCAGTGTCCTTCGGTCCCTAGCTGCAATGGCTTTCATTCCTTTTACTGTACATCCGTTTATATTCTCTTTCATATGACTTTCCACCCTCTCTAACACTTGTCTCGCAGTGTAAATTGCGAGGTTTTCCTCCTGTTACACCTTTCAAGTCTTCTTACTGTCAATTTCTTTTTTGTAGGTCCCAGCGCTTGGCCATTGGCCTAAGTTCTATATTCGATTCGATATAGGCGTGCTATCTGTAATTTCGTCTTCAGAGCGAATGGATGTATTTTTGTCTGTCCATTTTTGCTTTAATGCCCTTGGTTGTATAATAGCAGAACTAAAGGAGGAGTCATCGTCCCTTCGACTTATCTTTCTAGTCAGGATAAAAACGATATCTTTATAAAATCAGGAGAAAAACGGTATAAACGGCCAAGGGAAAACCTGCCGTGTAGAATAAACCATATCCCATTGCTTCATTTGACTCCATGTAAATATTATTCAAAAAGACGTATTTCATTTTCAATTTCCCCTTCTATTTTGGCGAGTGAAATTTCTTCTTAAACCCTTTTTTTTTACATCTTTTGGTCAGAAGACTTCATTAGAGCGAACATGGCGTTCCATGAAATGAACTATTTTTGAAGTAAAAGAATTTTTTTTTTTTTTTTTTTTTTGCAAGTCGAGTTAGATCCTTTGATCTTCTCCCTACAGCAAATAGTAACAGCGGGAAAAATCCAGGAGCAAATAAGAGCGGAGCCAGAAGGTGCACGGAAAGCTGTTCGATTTACTCGATCGTACGAGAATCAATGAAAACCTTTCGGTCATTTTTCCTCTTTCCATCGATCGTTTCCATCATTTTCGTTTATTATTAGTTTCTTGGAATAAACTGTCGTCCATGAATTTAATTTTAACCGTTTTTCTCTCGAGAAATGAGATGCTGTGTATACGTGCTTTGTATTCACTCCAATGAACCCTTTGATGTCACTTGAATCATAATTTTGTATTTTCCGAGTTACTGCTGGCGATGTAATTACAAATCCTCACATACGTGTTTCAGTTTACCTTATGTTTAGATTGTATGGTAATACAAATGAAACGACGGAATCGGGGAAAAAACTAGAAATTCCGAATAAATACTATATATATAGGAATAATCATAAATAAAAAAGTTTGAAAAGTGTTGCTCAAGGAAATTCATAGTATTACAAGTATTATACATGAAAAATGGACGAAATTTTTTTTGCTGTGCACAAGGAAGGATCTGATTGTGGAAACTGCAGTGCACTGTGTAATTATGATAATGATAAGAAAAATTTTGCGTTATGAACCTTAGATGACCACAGTTTTATTTTTCTGTAAAAGAAAACTATTGCGCCTGCATTGTCTGTCCGTCCGCACTTTTTCTGTACGCCCTTAGATCTTAAAACCTACTGAGGCTAGAGGGCTACAAATTGGTACGTTGATCATCCACCCCTCCAATCATCAAACGTACCAAATTACAGCCCTCTGGCATCAATAGCTTCGATTTTATTTCAGGTTAAATGTAGCCATATTCGCGCGTTTGATAACGATATACGACAGGCCACCACCGAGCGGTGGTTAAAGTTTTGTGGGCCGCGGATTATACATCATTATACCGAAACCACCGAAAGATAGAGTTATTTTCGGTGGCCGTGATTCTACGCTCTAGAAGTTTTTTACGTGTTTTTTTTTTCTTATGGCAGTTGCATATAGCACATGCATAACAATGATAATATTAGCAATGAGATGCTTTTGATCCGTGTTTTAAAATGTCATTTAAGAATGAGAAAGCGACTTAGTGTTTAAAATAATACTGTAGCTAAAATAACTATAATTTGTGATTCCCTTGACATAGATATGGAAAGATAAGATGATTCTAGAAGAAATTGAAGGAATTTAATTATTTTTGCTTAATTATTTTTCTCGTTTATTATTCATTCTTTTTTAATCTGCTAGACTTTATTTGTTATTTTTCCATGTAAGTTGTATAGGTTACGATTCACGAGCGTAATTGGTGTAATACCCTTGTCACATTATGTGACAGAATTCTCATAAAAAGTAACTTTCCTAGATTTCAGAGAATTTGATCCCAAGGGAAGCAGGACTTGAAAATAAACTTTCGTGTACGCAGGTCGAATTTATTTCCGATCCATATGATTACTCGAAAATGACATTGAAATAAGTAAATAAGTAAATTTGCGACCTGCCATAATTACAGACCCTGAATTACAAGATAATTTTCTGTCAAATTAATTTTCCGGAATATCCAGCAAAATTGCATTAAAAAAATGTGCTGCCTTTTAATGCACTGTATAATTTTGGGGGTCATTATTTTCTGTGATATTGCATTTTCACAGGTCTGGAACATTCGTCAGTTTTTTTTCTTAATCAGTTTTATTTGGTAGGTAAAAAGTGCCTCAGTGGCATGGTCGGTATGGTCTTGGCCTGCCACCTTGTTGGCCGCAAGTTCGATTCTCGAGCATTCCACTGAGGGGTTAGAGCTGTGTATTTCTTGTGATAGAAGTTCACTCTCGACCTGGTTCGGAATTCACGTAAAGCCGTTGGTCCCGTTGCTAAATAACCACTGGTTCCATGTAACGTAAAAACACCATACAAACAAACAAGCAAACAAATACTTGGTAGGTAAAGAATTGTACTCATACACAGTGTTATAGCAGATTCACATCAACCGTCCATCTGATGTCTAGGCCAGTCCTTTACGACGCTCCTGATTGGCTGTTGATAAGCCAGTCACGAACTGGAAATTGCCATTCTCTCGAGAGAGTTCACATAGGCAGGATGTATGTTCCACCTCTCCTGAGGGATACGTCTTTCAAAAGTATGCCTCAGACGAGGTAGAACATATGTCCTGCCTATGTGAACTCTCGAAAGAGACTGAGAGTTTCCGGCCCTGTGATTGACTTATCAACAGCCAATCAGGAGCGTCGTAAGGGACTTGCCTAGACATCAGACGCACGGGTAATGTGAATATACTATAAAATGTCTGTTCAAAAGTAACTTTATGAGGATGCTGGCGAATGAATTACTTTTTTATTCTAAAGGTCCCAAATTATCACCTAAGGAAAAACTCTTCTAAGATGAGACGGACAGTCAGAAAACGTTGAAAGTTCATTTGAGGAGCCTTCAGTGATGTTAATAAGCAAAAGAAATAACTTGTGCTTGGGCCACTTATCTTCAAACGTGAAAAAATAATGTTGGGTTTTTGGAGAGGGATATCCCAGGTGTCAATTTGGTTAAATGTTCTAAGGTTCCTTGAAATTTGGTTTCCGTTGAATATGAAGTCCAATAGCAATATTGAGATTACTAGGATAACTATACTGTAATAGGTATTTTTGGTTAGCTTTGAACAGCTGTGGCAGTGCCCTAATCCATTACGCCAACAAAATGATTAAACACACACACACACACACACACACACACACACACACACACACACACACACATATATATATATATATATATATATATATATATATATATTATGTATGTATATATATATATATATATATATATATATATATATACACACTACATATATATATATATATATATATATAGATGTATGTATGTATGTATATATAATCTACATACATACATACATACTATATATATATCATATATATATATATATAAATATATATATATATATATATATATATATATGTATGTATATGTATATATATATATATACTATATTATGTGTATGTACGTATGCATATGTGTTTGCCTATGTGTAAGCGTGTACATATGTATACACGAGTAAGCTTATCTTTCCACATAACTACGCCTAAAAATGGTTATACCTGCTACTTTTTGGGGGGCAAATTTATCCACATAATTATACCCTTCGTTTATTGAAAAAGTGCGAGGTGATTAGTTCTTTAATAATGAGGGGGAGGATTTTTCATCAATGTTCTATATAGTTTAATTAGAACTTTTTTTGGGGGGACGTAACTTTTATTCCCTTGCAGGTGATATTGACTGACTCTCGGCATTATGGCTTTTGAGTTTGTTTACCTTTTATGTCTTTTAAGGGATTATGTCTGCCTGAAATATATTTCATTCTTTTTCGTATTGAAATTTAGTCAGAGGAATATTATATCATGTCATATCATAGAGTTCGTGCGTAGTCAGCTAATGTTTATTTTGGTAATCACTTTTATCTAGCAAATAATAACTGTTATCTAAAATATAGAAGTTTTCCATTTGATAGTCTACCAACGTTATATTTGGTAATAACTTTTATATGTAAAATAATAACTGTTCCTTGAAATACATCTTATTCATTTAATCCCTGTTCATATAATTAACTGTTGGATAGTTTACTAAAGATTATATTTGGTAATAACTTTTATATATAAAATGATAACTGTTCCCTAAAATACATGTTATCCATTTAATTCCCGTTCACATATTAAGTGTTGGATAGTCTACTAAAGATTATATTTGGTAATAACTTTTATATATAAAATAATAACTGTTCCCTGAAATACATGTTATCCATTTAATTCCCGTTCATATGTTAAGTGTTGGATAGTCTACTAAAGTTTATATTTGGTAATAACTTTTATATATAAAATAATAACTGTTCCCTGAAATATATGTTATCCATTTAATTCCTGTTCATATATTAAGTGTTGGATAGTCTACTAAAGTTTATATTTGGTAATAACTTTTATATATAAAATGATAACTGTTCCCTAAAATACATGTTATCCATTTAATTCCCGTTCATATATTAGTGTTGGATAGTCTGATTTTGGGACCTCATCGTTTTAATACGTAGTTATCAAATCTAATTGCTGTAACTGTATTTTAAGCAAATCTCGGTCACGTTCTATATATGAATCCAGTTGTTGCTGTTTTAGATTTAGCTGACCTCATAGAGCAGCCCGTAAAAAAAAGGAAAAGAATCCATTTGGCCATGATTCTGATGCCATTATGAAAGAACATTCTCTTCAACGGTATTGTTCTCTTGCAATAAAGGAACAAAGAAAAAATAGATTAATGTGTTTGGTTGTCTTTTCGCGAAAAGGTTGTCCGTGCGTTACGTACCAGTTCCATCTATTATCATGTGCCATTGCAATTCGTTCTGGTCGAAACGTTTACCCGGGTATGACTGAACGTTTATCGATGAATTTCTTTTAGTTGTCGTTCAAGTTCTCTGTGGGGTTGTTCCTGATTTGTGTGTTTTCGCGGATCCGGCTATTGGTTCAATGAAGACGTTCAGAGAGGTTGCTTATGGAAAAGTGATATATGTGTGTGTATATATATATATATATATATATATATATATATATATATATATATATATATATATATATAATATATATATATTGAAAGTTATATTACCAGTGCCCCGACATACAGAGGCTTACAATTGCTACAAAAAATACGGACTCAACACAGACAATATATAATATATGTAGATATATATATATATATATATATATATAATATATATTATATATATACCCCCTATACATTTAAATATATATATGTGTGTGTGTGTAGAAAGAGAAAGAATGAAACGATGTCACAAGGGCATTATTGGAGATAATGATGACAGGAAAACGGAGACGTCTTGGGAGAATGGAAGCTGGGGATGAGTGGAGATGTGTGGAAGATAAAGCACAGGAATGGTGGTGCGTCTGTACGTGGTTGTGGTTATATTTATAATATGTATGCGAAATAAATTAAATTTAAACGATCCTAATAAAAATGTTATGGTTCTTTTATATTTGTTGATTTATCCAAAGGATTTGCTTAAGCGAGAGAGAGAGGGATGCAGTTCAGTGATTTAGGGAGCTTGTAGAATGCATTACACCCCCCCCCCCCACGAGCATCCATTAGCCTTGGCAGTTGTCCCCCTGCGATGATTTAGTGCCAGGGCCGATTGGACGGAAGTATTGGCTCGCTCATCGCCGCCAGTATCTGGAATCGATGTACAAAATTGCCTGTTTTAAGACTTGCTCGAAAATATGTCCGGAGCGATCGGTGCTTGCGTTCACGTCCAATGTTCCTATTTTTTTTTTTTTTTTTTTTTCCAAGCTCACTCCAATACTGATGTGACTAATTTGGCGTTTGTGTTTTTCTTCAGGAAAATGGGCACGGCATAACTGTTTTGTCCTTTATTCACTTTGTGATTTCGGCTGAGAACTGGCTTGGTTCTGATTTGGATGAGGATTTTGTCCTTTCAATGCTCGTTAATTAAGGTCATTCCATCTTTCTATATCTTGTATTGCACAGGACTGTGATGGTTGGTAAAAGTAATTTCGATTCTGTCGTCATACGATTAGATGATAAAAAGAATATAGAAATGGAAATATTATTTGGTTGAGGAGGTTATTGTGAATTATTTCAGCCTTTACATTCGTGCAGTTGTTTTCCATGGCTCACTGTAAGCACACCTTTCAAATCATAGGAAATTGCTTAGGGAAAAATTTATTGGTGTTAAACCTTCGTACCTCATGAGCAACCAAACTTCCCGATTATGTTATTTCTTGAATCTGCTCAGTTACATTGATCAAGTGCGGTTTCCCTTGATTATTTTCTCTCGCCTGTTCTATTCCCTCTGTTTGTTTTGCTTGTTTTCGAATGTCATTCTCTTTTTACATTATCCTCTTGGATTGCCTCAGTGGAGTGGTTGGTATGGTATTAGCGTCCCACCTCGGTGGTCGCTGGTTCGATTCTCGGCCATTCCATTGAGGAGTAAGAGATGTGTATTTCTGGTGATAGAAATTCATTCTCGACGTGGTTCGGAAGTCACGTAAAGCCGTTGGTCCCGTTGCTGAATAACCACTGGTTCCACGCAACGTAAAAGCACCATACAAACAAACAATCATCCTCTTGGAACGAGCCGCCATAATTCTGCTACATTGATACCCCAGCTCTCTTCTGTTGCTTTGCTTTAAGCATGAATTGTTCGTTGCCCATCCGTTAAGCGTCATCTGATGAGTTTATCGGAATTAGAACCCAGTGGCTTAGTCAGAGCACGTGATTACGGGCAGTTTCTACCGACTTTTTCTCTCTTCTTTCCAATCTAGTTTTTTGGGCTTTTATGACGACCTTTCTTTGAGTGTTCAGGTTATTTTATTATTTATAGATCATGCAGGTTCATTTATCTAATCCCCAAGTCATGAATTTTACATATTTTTCTTCGTATTTATTTTTAAAGTTTAGTATTAGACCTATACCATTGTACTCCCTCCTAAGCCTCTTCTGTGGAAGTCGCTGCTCTCTGTATACCCTCACCGGAGAGTCCTTCTGATCAGGCGGACCCGTGACACCTGTCAGGCCACTTCTCCCTAGTTTTACCCAGTGGAAACAAATGGTCTCAAAACTGCCCCAGTTTCGTGACCTTTCTGCCTTTTTACTGCCCAGCCCTGAAATTCTGTTCCTCTTCCTGTACTATTTCTCGACTTCTGTAGCCCTCCATCCTTTAAGATACAGGTCTCTTGCGACTCCGTGGTTAAGCCTCATCGTTGTCCTTTGCCCTACTCCTCTCTTTGACCCTAAACTCCAGAGAATTCGCGCTTTCTCTGTACCAGGAGTCGGTTATTTTGATCGCGCCTTCACTAGTCTCCTTTAAGCTGTACAGATCTCTGTTGTCCTCTTTATTTCCAGAGGGCAAGTCTGTTTTGGTCTCATGGGTAAAGTTCATTGCAGGGGAGTTGTGTAAACGGGAAGGATATACCTACACGGCATTTTACCAGTTTCAGATACTTTTGAGTAGGATATCTTGTGATTCTCTCTCTCTCTCTCTCTCTCTCTCTCTCTCTCTCTCTCTCTCTCTCTCTCTCTCACAACTGTAATTAGGGGGCATGTTATTTCCAAGACAGCGTAGTTGTTAGTGTATGTATTCCTCCGTGAAATAAAGATTTAACTGTAAATATTTTAGCCAAGAATTAACTGTTATTTGATATCGTGAACTTACTGCATATCATCCGGACAAAACCGCTTCACTCACTTTCCCCTGAAAATGTCTCGCAAATGACGTCAACTTTCAACAGTGAAGATTATAGTTTCGCCTAGTGAACGGACATGCATATAGAACAAGGCGTGATCCTACCTCCAGCTTATTCGGGACACGTGCAAGATTTTCCCCTCACACGTAAGTTGTGAACTTTATAATCCTAACTTAAAGTGAAGTGACCTTCATAATTAATGCTCATACTCAATATCACTCATACTGACAAGGATCTAATAAAAAGGGACTCAAATTAAACACGGCCATATATTCTCAGTTATAAGTGGAAACGTGAAGGAATTGAACAGAATTCAGTACACCAAATAAATTAAAACGTGCTAAAATCTGCGGTTAAATAGAGCCTTGTTTCACCAGTGACACACTAAATACACTGTATTTTATTATAAATAATTGTTCTGAATTGTTTAACATGCACAATATGTATTTTTCACATTTTCGTTCGAATAAATAAAACATAAACATCCTATCCTAAAATTTCTTTATCTTTAACACAACGCGAAACACTTTTTTCAGACTTTTTTAGGCTCTTCCATAGGGTTTTCCTAACCCCCAACAAGAACCACAACAGCAAAATCAACAACAGCAAAGAAGTAGTTTATATGGATAAGCGAAAAGTGCGATAATGGTCATCCACAGAGGAAGACCAAGAAAATGGAGAGGTAGATTTCAGTCATTTTACCAATAAGCAAATATCTCATTTGGACGCGTCATATATTTATGACGCTACTTCAAGCGCCAGAAATCGTCTCCGAAATTCTCACGGAAATGAAGAAGAAGAAGAAGAAGGAGAGTTCCGTTGGGGTCGTAAGGATGCTGATCGCATCTCCAGACTGAAGGTCCGAGAGATCATCATCTCCAAACGACCCTGTGAAATTTCTCAAAATGGTCAATAAACTGTCATCCTTATGGGTGGTTTTAAGATAACGCCTATGTCTCCCCCTACCCCCTTCCCCTTGGTATCTCTAGCCTTGTTATAGTCTTGACCCTTTGTTATTGAATCGTATAATCCTCTGGAGACCATTTTATTGATTAAAGCCGAGAACACTATCGACTGTTTTGCTGAGAGGAATGAAAAGCGTCGGGAAAAAGGGCTTAGATGTCAAATGACAGATTATTTCACATAGTTTTAGATTTATCCTGTGGCTTCCTCTGGGGGACCCCTTAGGGATTATTGCTAATTCTTGTTCGCAGATTGTACGGTGTTCCTGCGTTATGCACCGTCTCTTGTATGGAGAAATAGCCCGCTAGCCTCGTCCAAAACGATTCCGTTACAGCTAAGACATGAAGCTCTAAACAGCATCGCGAAAGTAGTTTCGGTTTAATGTTATCTGTCTTTAGCATGAAGCACAGTTTCCTTAATATTAAATATCGTTAGTATGACAGAAGCGAATGGCCATTAGAGAAGCTTGTGGAAGGCGGCTACCAATTTTAAGTTTTGAACAAGTATTTAAAAAAAAACAATTTAAAGTTGGGTTTTGAAAAAGTCTCTAAACATCACTTTTAAGCAGAGTTATGTCCAAGTCTTTAAAAACCAGTTTTAAGCTGAGTTTTGTATAAGTCTTTAAAAACCATGTCTTTAAAAAACAGTTTTAAGCTGAGTTTTGTACAAGTCTTTAAAAACCAGTTTTAAGCTGTGTTTTGTACAAGTCTTTAAAAAAGTTTTAAGCTGAGTTTTGTACACGTCTTTACAAACCAGTCTTAAGCCGAGTTTTGAACTAGTATTTAAAAACCAGTTTTAAATTGAGTTTTGAACAAATATCTAAAACCCAGTTTTAAGTTTGGTTTTGAACAATTATTTAAAAAACAGCTTCATGTCGAGTTTTGAACAAGTATTTGAATACCTGGACTTGGACGAAATAGTTCATCGGAGTGCAAGGAGATATTCTCATTTCTCATGTGATCTTACAAACCCGTCTGGTTAGCCCTGAACACACACACACACGCACTCTCTCTCTCTCTCTCTCTCTCTCTCTCTCTCTCTCTCTCAGGGGGCATTGCCAATCCTTGCAATTCTTTCTCTCGGATTCCATTCCCCCGACTTGTTTGTATACTATTCTCTCCTTAGAAAAAGGATAAGCTCTGACCTCCTTGGTTCTTTAAATTATATCTTGCAAGCACCTGTGATATGGTAGGAGCTTTCGAAAGCGGTGCCAAATATAAGGCTAAATTAAATATTTATCACTTAGGTCGGGGCAAAAGCAAGTACCATATCCGATTCAAACCCCATTTTATTTCGCAGTAGATTTCGTTATTCGAAGATATGTCAGCGGGACCATAATAAAATCTACCAAAATATGGAGTATATGAAGAACCACCTTTGAACTTATCGAGGAGGTATAAACTAGAATCTCCTGTCCCTTTCAAGAGGTACTCCAGTCCTTTCAAGCGATGTGAAGAACCAATATTGAACATATCAAAGTGGTCTTTTATTGACGATTATTTTAATAAAAACCCCGAGATCAAATATTACCGCTGAGTGAGCACTTTTCTCTATTTTTCAGCCAATTTACGTAGCAAATATTGAATTTTCCTGTAGAAACCCAGCTCCCTACCTTCTGAAACGTAAAACGGGCGATGTCGATATTTTAATTTTATTATCGTAGAGTGTTATTGTAAACGATCCCATTTCACACCAAGCACCTTCCCACCGGCTATCGTTTATTGATATTTCATCATCACGTTGAATGGCCTGTGGTCCTAAATACCCTCCATCCATCCATGCAGATCTGACTTTTGAACCTCGGCCTCTGTGACGCTGCGATGTAGCTTTATGTGATTCATGCTCCCTTCGTGGGGTTGAATTTGTTAGAGCGGATGTGTTGGAGATCAAAGTTGCCGACACAATAGGGACGAGCGGGTGTCTGGGGCTTCGTTTTCGTCTCTCGTTGTTTGCTGCCTTTAGTTAGGCGGCGCCCAATGACAATACTTGCTGTTGTTTCAGGATAGTGGCTGGGTGGAGTCTCTCCTTAGTGGGGCAAAGTAGCAGTTCTGTCGGCATGTTATATTTAGATCAAACTTTCGGGGTCCTGGGTCTTGTCCAGACAAGCCTCTCTCTCTCTCTCTCTCTCTCTCTCTCTCTCTCTCTCTCTCTCTCTCTATAGGGATGCTAAAGAAAGCAGTGATGAGCAATTACTTTTTTTATCGTTCATGTACTTCCATGTTTATTTTGGTTGTAATATTCTTACGGCGTTATGAGCCTGGTATTTCCGTAGATAAAATAAGTTGATTTATAGCTCCATTTAAACTATAAAAAACCATTTTTTATCAGTTTCACTTTCCGCGCGGCAAGGAAAACAATGCGATACTTGGATTGGGGTTTGCTTAGTAAGTCGTTGCTTGTAAGGTTTTTTAACAAAACACTGAAAAGTGATTTAATGTTATAGGCAGTTCTTTCTCTCCCTTGACGCTTAAGGAAACCATGAATATTGTCGTGGGTCTTTGAGATCCCAGACGGATTTTTATTCTATTGGTTAATTTGGATCTTAAGGTAGGCTCCACTTTGGAGGGGTCCCGATTGTAAAAAATCGTAAAAATATTTGCCAAAAATACACTAATCAAGACAGGCTAATGAAATTTTCAGGCATTATTAGCACTATAAAAACGCATATTCTCTGTGAGTTTTATCATCCTACAGGGAAAATTAATGATTTTATTAAAAAAATGTGAAAAAACATGCAAAAATTCCGGGCCCCTCGTACTGAAGGTTATTTGGTGATGGTGGGAGAACTACAGTCTTTGAATAGAAATTCGCTCTGAGGATATGTTGGTATATCCACCATGAAACATGCACAAAAAAATTATCAAAATAGAACAGTAAATAAGCACGTTATAACAAAAAAAATAGCAACAACTTCAGGTAAGTTCAGCGAAAGCCCCGCCAAAAAATCAGACTATAGCTAGGAAGAAATATTCAGGAAAAATTCAAATCTCGATTTAGGGACAAAACCTTTTGAGAGTTTGTAGTTATTATGTCACTTGATAGCCTAAAACATCTAAAAATTATATCATTTAGGACAATCAAAGAACACCCCCCCCCTTTTTTTTGGGGGGGGGCGGTTCTTTGATTGTCCTAAATGATACAATTTTTAGATGTTTTAGGCTATCAAGTGACATAATAACTACAAACTCTCAAAAGGTTTTGTCCCTAAATCGAGATTTGAATTTTTCCTGAATATCTTTCTTCCTAGCTATAGTCTGATTTTTCGGCGGGGCTTTCGCTGAACTTACCTGAAGTTTGTTGCTCTTTTTTTTGTTTATAACGTGCTTATTTACTGTTCTATTTTGATAATTTTTTTTGTGCATGTTCCAGGTGGATATACCAACATATCCTCAGAGCGAATTTCTATTCAAGACTGTAGTTTCTCACCAATCACCAAATAGCCTTCAGTACGAGGGGCCCGGAATTTTTGCATTTTTTCACATTTTTTTAAATAAAATCATTAATTTTCCCTGTAGGATGATAAAAATCACTTAGAATATGCGTTATTATAGTGCTAATAATGCCTGAAAATATCATTAGCCTGTCATAATTAGTGTATTTTTGGCAAATATTTTTACGATTTTTTACAATCGGGACCCCTCCAAAGTGGAGCCTACCCTCAAAGACTGCTGAGGTTAGAGGGTTGCAAATTAGAATGTAAATCATCCACCCTCCAGTCTTCAAACATACCAAATTGCAACCCTCAAGCCTTAGTAGTTTTTTTTTATTCTAGTTAGGGTTAAAGTTAGTCATAATCGTACTTCTGGCAGCGTTATAAGTACCAACGCCATAAGCCACCACTGGAGTGTGGGTGAGCTTAATGGGCCGCGGCTGAGAGTTGTATGGGCTGTGTCTGAAGCCACCACCGTACAGAAAACTCGATTTCTTGTTTAAGCCACAAAAATCCGTTAGAATGAACATGTCACCGGGCCCAAATCTCCCCTAAAAAAAAAAAAATAAAAAAAATAATAATAATAATTTCTTCAAAATCACTAGACCTACAGTTTAAACCGAAATCCTATGTGGAACGAGAAAGAAGAAGAAGAAGAAGAAAAAAGAGGTAGCTTAAACATTTAGCCGGGGGATGGAGGGGGGGGGGGGGGGGGGGGGGGGAGTGGAGTTGCTTCTGATTATAAAGCCAATTTATTACCTTCTCCATTCTCCAGACTCTTACTTTGGCTTGCTTCGTCTCGTCGTGCTCTCTCTCTCTCTCTCTCTCTCTCTCTCTCTCTCTCTCTCTCTCTCTCCCCCGGTCCTTATTTATTTCCCCGAAAAACGGAACCCTAAATTGCGGCCGTTTCTATCTGAAGGGCTTCCGTTGCGATTTTTTTTTTCTTCAGGGGTCGGTGAAATTGCGCCGGGGAATATTTTCGTCCTGAAGTATTCTTTGGCCCGTATTACTGCGCAGCTATTCCACATAAATCACTCTTATGTGTTTTTGTTTTTCTTGTTATTTTGCCTTCGGGAATCTGGTGCACTCATTTCCAAAGAGGCGTATTATTTAGACATCTGTCAAAATGCCTGATTTAATCTGTATTATTCGGTGGTCCGAAGTTCGATTCTCTGCTCGACAAAGGCGGAATCAGAGGAATTTATTTCCGGTGATAGAAATTCATTTCTCGATGTAATGTGGTTCGACTCCCACAATAAGCTGTAGGTCCAGTTGCTAGACGACCAATTGGTTCCTAGCCACGTAAACATATCTAAACCTTCGGGACAGCCCTAGGAGAGCTGTCAATCAGCTTAATTGTCTGGTAAAACTAAGATATACTTAACTTAATTTGTATTATTCTGTAATTTCTACATATGTGTTTGTTTATCTACATCAAACATGTACAAATATTCCTTCCCTCGTTATATAAGTGGAAAAATTTAGATATAGTGTATTGTATTTCATTAATGGCTATTTTATATTTTAAGATAAATTATATTCTCATGAATGATTGCTATCATTGTTCAATGCATAAGTATAACATTCATTCCCTTGTCACGTGATGCAGACAAGAAGAATTGTGTCTAGAATTTAAGCTACCTAAGTGATATTTTCTTTTATCGTCTAAGGTTTTGTGGTTTTTAGTGTTCTGTAAAAGAAATCTATTGAGATGGCTTTGTCTTTCCGTCAGCAGTTTTTCTGTAAGTCCTCAGATCCTAAAGACTACTAAGGCTAGAGCCCTGCAAATTGGTATGGTGATCGTCCACCATCCGATCATCAAACATACCAAATTACAACCCTCTATCTTCAGTAGTCTTTATTTTATTTAAGGTTAAAGTTACCCATAATAGAGCGTTTGGCAACGAATAGGACAAGCACCCACCGGGCCGTGGTTGAAGTTTCATGGGCTGCAGCTCATACAGCATTATACCGAGGCCATCGAAAGTTAGATCTTTTTTCGATGGCGTTTATACGCTGTACACAAAACTCGATTGTGCCGAAGAAATTTGTGTGTTTATTGCTGTATAAATAAGATTTACTTTCCTGACGTTTAAGTTTGCTGGCCATTAATCCATTTTATGGACATTTAAACTTTTCGAATAACTGATTTCTAAGATATTTGAGGACTTTTCGCTCTTTCGTTTCGTTTGTGCCTATTTCCCGAAGAGGTCTGGTTTTATTGTGATCGACTTTCAGATATTGACGCTTCTTGTGATCAGATGCTTGCAAAATCATTTTTACTGCTTGCGCCATTTTGTTTTTTCTTGTCGTTCGTTTATCGAAAGTGGCCTTTTTTTCTTGTGATAAACTCTTAACATGATTTTAGACTGATAGACTTTTAACATTATTTTAGTCTGATTAGTCTCTGCATTATTCTAGTCCGATAGACTTTTCACGTGATTTGAGTCTGATAGACTTTTAACATCATTTTAGTCTGATAGACTTTTAACATTATTTTAGCCTGATAGACTTTTCACGTGATTTGAGTCTGATAGACTTTTAGCATCATTTTAGTCTGATAGACTTTTAACAAAATCAATTTAGTTTGATAGACTTTTAACACCATTTTAGTCTGATAAACTTTCAACATCATGTTAGTCTTATAGACTTTTAATGTTATTTTAGTCTGATAGATTTTTAACATTATTTTAGTCTGATAGACTTTTAGCATCATTTTAGTCTGATAGACTTTTAGTCTGATAGACTTTTAACGTCTTCTTAGTCTGATGGACTCTTAACAGTATTTTCAAATGATAATTAAACAAGCGTTGTTCTGCATCATTCATTCTTCTTGCCTTCCAGAAGGGAAAAAAATAAATAAAAAGGTCACGCAATCCTTGCGCGGATAAGAAAAAAAGAAAAAAAAAAACTAGTCGCTCCGTAAGTAAAACGTTTAAACACGCGAGCCTGAAAAGAAGCACCCTATTATTTTACACCTTTTTGCAAGCTTCGGCGTTAAAGTGCCTCGAAATGGACGATCTCCCTCGCCTCCGTCGACGGTAGGAGAGTCCGGGCACGAAGGTTTGCTCTTTCTGTACTGATCCACGCAAACACACGCACACACACAAACACACACACAGAAGAAAACGCACGCATGACCCCCTTGCTTGGTTGCCTGCATGTGCTTTCACACCCGCCGCCTGCCGTTTTTTTTGTTTTTTTTTTTTTTTTTTTTTTTTTTTTTTTTTCCCGAGTGTCAAAATTTCGTCTGGAATCAAATAAATCTGCTTTGTTGCAAGATCCTCACCCTGAATTGAAAGTGACTTGCAAGGAGGGGAGTTTCAATGCTAGGTCCAGAGGTTGTTGAAAAGGGGTTGGCAGGGTACGTATGCTGTTGGGGGGGTAGGGTTTTTTTTTTATTTTTTTCCGGGGTTGGGGGGCTGTTTAGGTGGGTTACGACGGCCGGGGGTGAGAGTTTGGGGCACGAGGGCCAGTCAGCAAGGGACGAAATGTTGGATGTCAAAAGGAAACTCGCGCGGGAGTTTCGTGTTTCACATCTGGCCCAAAAGTTTCCGGTCGAACTTTAGTTACCCCTGAAATCGGTCGAAAATAAAATGGGAGAGGGGTGGAAAATCATTCCCCCCACTCCCCTCTATTCACCCTCCCCCCTCCTCAATTGACTTTTCCTCCCTTTCATCGTGTGTTCCTTTCAGAGTGGAATCCTCGAGATAATTTGTTTTCCAGACAGGCATTGTCCTCGCGAATGGCCGGGTGTAAGGTTAAGCCTAATGAGCAATGATTAAAGCGCAAAAAAGCGTTCTTTGTTTCACCTGAGAATGTTCGCAGAGGAGTTTGCCGGATCCATTTTCCGGTATTTTATCGCAGCATGCAAGTCAAGTGGCCCCGAAATGGCGCCGGTGATAAAATAGAATGAATTTCATTTCCAGCCCCGCGCAATTGCATATATAGAATTCGCCCGCGTGCGCCTGGGACTAGGAGAGGGGGAGGTAGACGGGTAGGGGAGAGGCCTATGTAGAAATGGAGCATTTTGTGCCCATCACATTTCATGCACGGTACATTTGATAAATGTCGCGATCAATCATGTCAGTTTGTATGACAGTTATCAAAACGATCAGCTCACCCCTTTTTGCGGACGTTTTATTTCACGCGCGCCAAATTTTCTGTGCGTATTCGTTTCTTTGCGTTTTATTGCGAAATAAGTCAAACTTGTTTGATAGGCTTTTGTTCGGGATTATCGTTTAATGCTTGTGCCCTTTTTCCCCCCCTGTCGACCAATTTAGATCGAGGTCTCGCTTGTACTTTTTAACCGCTTTCTGTGGACTCGGTGTACTCTATGCATGCGCATGCGCAGGAAGGCAGAAAGAGTGGTTTCCCAAGACCTTGCCTATACTTTAAGTTGAGGTTTCTTTTAGCAGTCCTCCAGTAAACCTCTATAAATAATTTGTTTTATATATATATATTATATATATAATATAATATATATATATATATATATATATATATATATATATATATAGATACACGTACCTACATTATATATATATATATATATATTATATATATATATATATAGATATATATATATATATATATATATATATAATATATATATAAATATATACACACAGACCGCAAGAAGCCCTCCCTCTTTAAATAGATTCAGTCCATCTGATTATCTTCCGCGTTCACGTCGACACACATTAAAGCACATTTTCACATCGGTGTGTATGAATTATGGCCCCCCCTTCCCCCCCCCCCCTTGTACTATCGCACAAAAGCGGGGGAGGGGGGCATGCTCCCAGCATTTCATCAAAGGGGGGGCTTGAAAGTCGTTTTTTCATGTTCGGCGATCAACAACTTTCGGGTGTTTCCTGGTTGGCCTCTGCGAACGACGACGCTGTTATTCCTGTCTCCTGCCGATGACGTCCTTGTGCCTGTTTGATGATGGGCGTGTGTATTATTTGCGTCATTCTTTTTTTTTTTTTTTACCAGGGTCGTTCGCATTGTTTTGCGGTACAGACTTTATGCGATATTTTTTTTTTCTTTCTTTGATCCGGTAGGTGTCTGTATTCTTAGTACTGCAACACTGGCTATTTATTCGTAGTTCCCGGAAAACCTTTGTTCCCCCTTGTTGGTTAATTGATTCTGAGAACTGGATTTTCCTTTGTCGAACCAATGAATTCCATTAACTTGCTTTAAAAACCTGTGCAGTTGGGTGACAGGTGCAAAAAGTGATTCCCAGAAACAGTTGTCGTGGTTATTCTTAGAAGTGTTCTTGACGATGATCGACCATTTTAAATGCATTTCTCAATATCACAACTTTTTTTTTTTTTCCTGTCGTTTCTTGAAGTATAGATGGTTCAAACTTAGAACGAAGGTGAAGAGGGATTTTAACCCTCCCGTTTTAATTAATATGTGTTAGGAAGTATTTTTTTTCCCCTTTGAAATAGTCTGAATAAAGTATGGGACCTATTTTAGTAATGTATGCCCATATTAAGCTTATTAAACACAATACGTACTCTTGGTCATGTAACGGAATGCCACCTTCTTTAGAGGCCACTTAGGGAGATGTTCCTCCCAAGTATTTACACTGGAGAGAATATTGTTCTCTTTGGTGAGAAAGAAGTCGTTAAAGGCGTAGTTTGAGAAGGTGTTTTTATCTCAATTGGCTCAAAAAAAAAAAAAAAAAAAAAAACTAAGAAAGTTGACTGAAGACTTTTTTTTATCCTATTCAAGTACCGCGTTACGGGTTAAGGAAAGAAATTGAACTACGTCTTTGAAAATTTAAAGGGGGTAGTGCAATGATTCGCTCACATTGGCAGAAGTAGTCTTAATTGGTAAATGATCATAGATAATGTGATAACTCAGAACCATTCAGCACGTATGTATTTTTATATTAAACCATGTTCACTATCATGCTTAGGAGTTAATCACGAATAAACCATGTTTCTTAAGAATAAATTTTGAGAAACTTATGCCTCAGGTGCCAAAGAATTGGGCTCTTAATCTGAAAGTCTTGTTCGGATTTTTATTTGTTATATACCGGTTTTATGAGCTTCAGATTCAAGATTTGCGTGAAAATCTATACATCTGCTAAAGGTAAAATCTATTATTATTCAAGACTTTGAAAGTGTTTTCTTTTGTTTTGAATATTACTCAAATTGTTTGTGTTCCTTGATTTAAAAAAAAATTCCATTCTTATTACTTATCGAAATTTCACGTTAAACCACTTATCACTCTTGGGCAAGTGTGGATACCTTTGATAGTTATATAGGAAGCCCTCATGTACAAGTTTGTCTTAGGATTCACTCTCTGCTCATAATTAACTTCATGATGCTCTTTGTTACCGTCTCTTTTAGTTTCAGATCGAATAAACGAGCAAAACCAAGCACATATATATATATATATATATTATATATATATATATATATATATATATATACATATATATATATATATATATATATATATATATATATATATATATATAGATATATATATATATACACACACATATACATATATATATATATATATATATATATATAATATATATATATATATATATACCTATATATCTGTGTGTGTGCGTGTGAGTGTGTGTTTGTTTTCCAAGAATGTTTGTAAACAGTATCACGTTCCCATGTAGAAAATGATTCATTGCTAAAACAGATACGACGCATGTACAACTGAAACAGACATCTTACCCCTGTATGTAGTACATTTCCGACGCCACATATAGATCTCTTCAACCTCCTACTTTTCAGCCTTTAAAGCAACGCACGATTTGGCAGAGCTATAAAGCGATAGACAGATTCTCACCTGGCGTTGAATGCACTGCATCACTAAACCTTTTTATTGACACCCTTTGACAAAGAATGACCAGAAGAGCAACCACAAAGTGATACTCACTCGAATAACATCCACCAAAATTGAGACCTGAAGGACCGGGAAGTGGACCCGATGCTTTTGATAGAAGTATCGAAAGTGAAAGTATAGGAAAACAAGTAGAAAATGCTCCGAGGTTTCTTCGGGGCAAGCGAGTTTTCTGTCCCGCGTATAATCAAGACTACCGGATCGATCTTGAACCTTGAGTAAAATTTAAAAAAAACTACTAAGGCTAGAGGGCTGCGATTTGGTAACGTTTTGATGATTGGAGGGTGGATGATCAACGTCCCAAACTGCAGCCTTCTAGCCTCGGTAGGTTTTTAAGATCTGAGGGCGGACAATAAAGGAAAAATTGCGGATGGGCAGACGAAGCCTTCTCAATAATTTTCTTTTACTGTAAACTAAAAGGGAAAGACTTCGGGCTTTGGAAAAACACTTCAGTCGTTCCTTTTTATTTCCTTTTTGTTGCGGTCTAGTTTCATTGTGGACAGATCCCAAGTAAGATTTCTTTCGAATGAAGCTTCGGACAGGTAAAAAGAATGCGAGTGGATTTTGGACGTAAGCGAGCACCCTGTTTGGCTTCTGACGTCAAAGCGCTGTGGGGGTTTTGCAAATACATTTTGAGTCCTTGCGCCTTGAAGGATTTCCTTGTAACCCCCCTATGTCAATTTTGTATTCAACCAGCTACTCGCTGTCCTCTATATCCATTGTTTTATTTTATTTTTTTATACGATCCGCTATTTGTGTTGTATATTATCATTCTCTTTTACTTATGTTCTCGCTCACTAATTCTACTCCATAATCCATCCCACCCCGTAGAGGGTTAATACCGTTACTGGACTACATGTGGTGCACTGTAGGCATTATTTAAGGTTCTTCGCAGCGTGCCTTCGGCCCCTAGCTGCAACCACTTTCGTTCCTGTTAGTGTACCTCCTTTCATAATCTCTTTCTTCATCTTACTTTCCACCCTCTCCTAACACTTGATTCATAGTCCAACTGCTTTGAGGTTTTCCTCCTGTTACACCTTTCAAACCTTTTCTGTCAATTTCCATTTCAGCGCTCAATGACCTCATAGATTCTATATTCAACTCTTAATCCATCCCAGTGAGCAATGCTTTCCTCATTCTGTCCCAACTCGTGCTATTCCTCCTCCTTTATTCCATCCTAATTTTCCTTCGCTTTATCACGCAATCTCTTCCATCGTCCTCCTTCTGATCCCCGCTTTAATAATTATGACGACCCAACGACATGAGATTTCGCGGGTTTATGCTTGCTGGTCACTTATTACCCCAAGGATCGTAAAGCTGGTGGTGCTTAGCTTCCACGTCCCGGGAATAGCTTCTTCTCATCTGTTGCATGTGGTGTGCTTGAGAGTGGGTGTGTGAGTGCTTGCATGCTTTTGCCTCTAGATAACGGCCTTCGTTTTGCTCGGCATAATCCCATTTAATCTTCCAAAAGACGGTTATTGATGTCGTGACGCCAGATGCTCAGAATCGTTTGTTCTTATTTTGTTTTGTGATGGGAAGGCACTATTATTCATCTATGCCGTGTAGTGGCTGCCTCCACTCGTTTTGGTATATCACGGAAGTGCTTCAAGTTTTTGCCTCTAAGTTTTTCTTGCAAAAGAGAACTATTGAGATACCATTTGTCTGTCCGTCCACACTTTTTCTCTCCGCCCTCAGATCTTGAAAACTACTGAGGCTAGAGGGCTGCAAGTTGGTATGTTGATCGTCCACCCTCCAGTCATCAAACATACCAAATTACAGTCCTCTAGCCTAGGTAGTTCTTATTTTATTAGATAAAGTTAGCCATGATCGCGCGTCTAACAACTTTAAAGGACAGGCCAACACCGGACCATGGCTGAAAGTCATGGGCCGCGGCTCATACTGCATTATACGCTTTCTCCTCATGTTTGAAGACAATAAAATGATTCTTCATTATAGTGTTAGTCCTGCAAGTTTAAAGTTGGAAATATTCATCGTCTGTATTGAAAATGGCAATTGTTTTCTTTGTTTTTATATTGTTTATTTTATTTTATTTCTTTTCTTTTTTATTGCAATTCATATTTCTTCAAATCATTTTATGTGGAAGTTTTCTGGGTGTTCAGTTGTATAGCTTTGTTATTATTTAGTACATTTTAGAATTCATCTCTAGGTAGCTTCTCTCTCTTTATATTTATGCTGTTCTCTTCAAGTATTTCTATTGACCTTTATTATTAATTAAACATTTATTTACTTTTACACCTCTTCACTATTTTCCATGAAATATATATTCATTTCTTCTCTGGGGTATATCTTTATTTCTTGTAATTAATGCCTAGGGACTGTTTACTGGTAGATAGATCTAACTATTGTTATTGTTTTTCCCTTTAAAATTGGAGAGAAAGTGTGTGTGTTTAACGTTTATCTTCACTATTTTCTATGAAATATATACATTTCTTCTTCGGGGTATATTTTTATTTGTTGTTAATACTTGGGGACTATTTACAGGTATTTAGATATAATCATTGCTTCTGTGTTTGCCTTTAAAATCGGTAAGAGAGAGAGAGAGAGAGAGAGAGAGAGAGAGAGAGAGAGAGAGAGAGAGAGAGAGTTAAAAAAATCCTCTTTGCAAAGCCCTGGGGGGTTGGGGGGGCGAAAAAGAAAAGAAAAAGAGAACTTTCCTGCATAGCCTGCCTAAGCCTTCTCTAATTAGGTCTTGCCCTAACTACCGACCGAAGAAGGTAATAGATAGAAAGGAGGTAAAGTAGCAAGCAGTCTGTCGCTAAACCTCTTTGAGCCTCCGCCAGAGAAACGTGGGAGTGGGGCAAGGTCTAGTAGGCTCAGGGGCCAAAGTTTTTAATTAGGGAGACCCTCATTAGGTTACGTATGTGTTGATTTGATCACCGATAGTTTGGCCACTCGTTAAGACGTCGAACTCTATTTTGCCACCTTAATGGCGGCGTCTTGGTCGCCTCGCTCTTGGGTATTGAGGGCACCTTTCGTGGCTGCTATGTGATGCTGGTGACTTCGTTATCTCCGCTAAAGATTTTTTTATTTTTTAAATTTTTCTGTGACTGGAATTTTATCAACTAGTTTCGCTGTATTTGTTTATGACTGGAATTTTATTAACTTTTTTTGCTGACATTTTTTGGCTGATTGGATATTGAGTATTCACACCTCACTCCCATAAAGATTTGGCTGAAGATTTCCTTCACGCATTTCATGTTTAATCAGTAAATGTCATTATTCAAGTAAGGTAGTATGGTTATTCTCACCGGAAGGCATTCCAAATGCCCCGGAAATTCATTAGGACATAATTCTGACTCAAGCTTTCCGCACCTCGTCCTCTATCTAATATTTCTCGCCGCTCATCTTTTCCATTTCCTCCATCTTCTTAAGGTTTTTTTTTTTTTTCTTACTTTTTTTTTTGCATGAAGTCAAGGCGCTTTGCTCCTTGCACGTTACTGCTAATTATTACACGTAACAAGAAAATGACGAGGTAATTCAAAAAGTTTAAGAGTCCTCTTGTTTTATGGCTAAGTCTCCGCGGAAAAGTTCTGGGTGTGCTGAGTGGTAATTAGCTTTTTTTCCCTTGTTAAGGAAGGAAGGAAAGGCAATATTCGGGCGAATTAAATGGATGGAGAGAGAGAGAGAGAGAGAGAGAGAGAGAGAGAGAGAGAGAGAGAGAGAGAGAGGAGATTGCCAATTTATGACATTTCTCGAAAATCCTTATAGTTTCTGTGTGGGGGTATTTTGAGGAATTATGGAATGCTCGTCGAGGTATATGATGCAGTTTACAGAATTAATTTTAATAGATTTATCTAGTTTTATCATCTGAACAGTTTTTTCCAATTTGAATGCAAACTGTTACTTAACTGGGCATTTGAATAGAAATGTTATTTTGTAGAAAATCATTTCTATTACCCACACTTATGCACGGGCTATATATATATATATGTATATATATATATATATATATATATATATATTATATATATATATATATATATATATATATATATATATATGTATGTATGTATTGTTACATACTTGGTAGGAATTGGCTAGGTGGGGTGATTATTACGTTAGTGTTTGCCTTATGGGCTACTTGCCCACGACCAAGTAGTAAGCAAATGCAACAAATGATAGAACTTACCGTCTGATTACTTTTAAAGCAAAGGGAAGGTTGCCAGGAAGCCAGTAAATTTCTTTAAAATACTTTATTTGTTTGACACAGTTCACACAAGTGGAATAAATCCTGGCTGGCATGCAGCCCAGTAAATACAACAATTATCTTACAACCACATTTGCAGCTAAGCACTAAAATAAAATAAATCCTGTCTGGTATGCAATACAGCAAAATAAGTGCAACAAGTGTCTTGCAACAGAGTTACAGTAACTGGGTTCAAAATGCTATGGGTCTTAGCAGGGCTTGCGTGTAGCAAGGATGAATTGATAATCTTCTAAGCCTAAGGCAACTTCTCACAGGAATGATTGGTGACAGAACACGAGGAACAAGATAACACGTCTCACTTGAGCTATCACAATGGAGGGATGTTTATTCTATATTACTGAGTAAAGGATTAATTCATCAATAGGCTTAATTCATGTGGGGAATAAACGTGCTAGTTTGGAACAAGGGATAATATTATTTGTGAGATGAAATCTCGAAAAGGAAATATGAGATCTTAGTGAGAGAAACAGACACTGGCCCTTGATTGTTAATTTCAGACTTACGGGGCAATCCAATATTGCAAATGCACTACTGTAGTTGAGGTTGATCCAGTATGCCTTGCGTTAACAACTTTTAGGGGCGACACTAAGCTTAGGTCACTTGTGACCCTAAAAGCACATGTGGCTGTGCCAAAACAAAGGACTACGACGCAGAGATGGGCATAGGAGCAAGGGTGTTGATTGGTTAGGAGCTGAGCGCCGTCTCCTGGATTGCATCTTGCTTTCTGCCTTCCAGTTGTTTGTAAACTTCTATTTGCCTTCAGGACCCACACGGAGCAAGGGATTAAGCAGAGGATCACCAGCATTACTGAAAAACAAGTAAGACCTGCAGAAAAGAGCTTGAAGCAATATAGTTCTTAGGACAAGAGTATATAAAACGAATACTGGCATGCCATCTCCCCCCCTCACCCCCAATAAATAATCTCACGTTTTTCTCTGATTGGACCCCTCTGTCAGACATCAAGGTTATTACCAACAAACTGTATACCATAGGAACTGGGTCCCTACTCCCTAATGAACTAAAATCCTAACCCTCTTATTAAGTTGCCCAGAGACGAGAGCAATGCATATTTGTTACAATATATAAATATATATATATTATATTATATATAATATATATATATATATATTATTATAAATATAGTGTGTATGTGTATGTGTGTGTGAGAGAGAGAGAGAGTTTACACGTGCGCAAATGCTTAAATGCCTAATGCTCTTACATTATGCTTTATTTCATGTATGAATAATTGTGGTAATTTTTGTGTGTGGAAGCTAAAAGTGCTAATTAGACCCATCATCCAGAAGCTTGGTTTTATGCATCACTTGCAGGCCAGATTGAAATAACTGAACGGGCTCTTTTCTGCGGAAACGACTTTATTTTTGGATACTTATAAAATCGATATTCAAGGGAATGATTTTATAAAAATGGTAAAAGAAACGGAATATTCGACTGACACAGAGCAAAGCGGGAGAGGGGTGAGGGGGGGGAGTTGGATACAGATTCCAAATCTGATAATATCAGTGAAATGTTATTATGAAAGGGGAAAAAGTATTGGAGAGTTCTACCTGAGAGAAGAGAGAGAGAGAGAGAGAGAGAGAGAGAGAGAGAGAGAGAGAGAGATGAGATTAGTGGTTTAATACTAGAATTAAAAAGTATTCCATGTCAATTATCTAGCGCAGAATGGGGTGGATTTTTTCCCCGCACGAACTTTTACGGCGCTAAATGTGAACAGTTGCAGAACCTTTAATGTGGAATGATAATAATGATCAGAAGCCCATTTGACAGCAGTGAATACATCGTCAGGTAATACTCCTACGACGCGTAATTGGGAAGATGGGAAATTGTTAGGAATTTTAGGTACTCGTGGATAGACGATGGTGTCTGCTTGTAAATTATGTGATTATTCGCTGAATTTATATATATGATTTATATTATTATATATTATATAAAATAAATATATATAATTACAATATATATTATTATATAATATTATATATAATATATATAATATATACAACATAGTATGAGGTTTCCATTTATTTAGGTAAGGTTCCCTTCCGTTTAGAAATTAAAAAATAAAGGATCTTTAAAGCTGGTTACTATCAATGATGGATTTTGAAAAACACAGAGGTTCCTTTTGATCATGAAAACCTTAATAATCATTAACGTAACTGTCATAATTTGGTTTTATCAGCAATAGTAACGATTCTTGATAGAAATGGCCGATGTAGGTGAAGGATTGTTAGTGGTGGTGTCTGATTGCTTGCCAAGTTATCATGAATAAATAATTATATTATTTTTACTACGTATTGAAATCATTTCCTCAACAATACGGTCGGGACTTGAGCAAATCTCACATGTAAATTTATTGCGTTTAACCAAGGAAGCGTGAAAATAATTATGGTTTAATCGTTAATGAAGCCTCACATACGCAATAACAGACTGTATTACATGCAATTAGGGAAGTTTTATTAACTAAGTCATGTCCGGGAATAACAGCAGTCGAAGAGAAAGTTGGTTAATTTATGACGGGGCTGCCTTCGGCAAGGCGCTCTCTCTCTCTCTCTCTCTCTCTCTCTCTCTCTCTCTCTCTCTCTCTCTCTCTCTCTTACGAACTTTTCGCCAAAGCGTTTAATGAGAACTGCATTTTTTTTTTAATGGAAATGTTCCTTTGTATTCCCAGGCTTAAGTTTTATCGGCTCATTTAATGCTTCTTTGCATTTGGAATTCATGGATTTTTGTCTTCGAAATTTCCTCGTATTAAAAAAAAAATGGGCGGAGCTAACCTTCCGGGCTTCATTAACATGGTAGGTTAAGCAGAGCGACCAAATTGGAATAAAGATCATAGATACGTATGTATGTATGTATGTAAGTAAGAATGTGTATATATATATATATATATATATATATATATATATATATATATATATATATATATATATATATATATATATATATATATATATATATAATATTATATATACATATATATATATATCTAAGAGATATATATATATATATATATATATATATATATATATTATATATATATATATATATATATAGATATATATATTATATATATCATATATATTTCATATATATATATATATATATATATATATATACATAGACACATACACATACATACATGACATACATGATACATATATACGGTATTAATATATTTAATAACGAATTCAGCATACCTAGGAATAAAACTACACCCAGGAGCAATTAAAAAATCATAAATGCGTTTTATACTACCCACGATATCAATCCTGGTCAGACACACTGGCAGGCAGTCAAACTTGACCATTCGGCCACAATATAGTCAAATGTATTCGCGCTTGTATGAGCGCCGAGCTCCATATACATACGACGTGCACTAACATACATACACATACATATATGAAAGAAAACCCAAATACAAAAATCATTAATTTTGTTTTGTAAAACATTATTAGAAAATATTGACCTTGTTGTTAGACCACCCCAAGAAGGTTGTATATTCTCTAGTGGAACGATATATATATATATATATATATTATAATATATATATATATATATATATTTATATATATATATATATATATATATATGTCATTCGAGCTACAAATGTCCTTAATATCTAATTCGCTCTACCTCGAATTGATATATTTCTCGATAACGTCACTAGGCCCTCCTGATTTCGTTCCCGTCCACTGGACGGTGGTTCGATCCCATGAGGGGATGAAATATTATCAACTAAAAAATTTCCCCTTCGTACTAAATATGAAAATGGATCAATTCTGAGGTAGAGCGAATTAGATATTAAAGGACATTTGTAGCTCGAATGATCTAGTATATGAATCACCGGTGATGTGATAATTATTCATATATATATAGATATATATATATATATATATATATATATATATATATACAATGTATATAACATCTATATGTGTGAATGTAGGTAATGGAAATATGTAAAACTGGTAATTACAAGACTAATGATTCGAGCAGCATCTGGAGGGGAAAAAAGTAGATAAACCTTTTGAAGCAGTGCAAGTGTAGATTTAATTTCCTCACCACCATTTGGGAGGAAATGAGAAACTAGCATCAAAGGAAAAAAATGAAAAATGGATCAGAATATTATCAAGGGATGAATTAACTTTAGCGAAAGAAACGTTCTGATGATTACTAGGGGACGCAAGGGTGAAGGTGAAATAACAAGAACGAAGTGTGGATTTACGAAAATGAGTGCGTTAACATGCATAGAAAATGTTTGCATGTTTGAACGGGATCTTTGAAGTGGAAATGTTCGTGTGGTGTTTGTGTTTTGATTTGATTTTGTTCAGGGAACTTTCTTAAAATGATATTTTCATTTTAAGAGGCTCGCTGAGAGGAAATTACTGACGTATTTTGAATTATGTGTCAAAGTGAAGAAATAAGCTATTTATATATACATTCCGTTGTTAGAAGGGAAATAGTAACAATCTTCTATGAATATCCTTAACAGACATTTATTCCCTGTGTCAATCCTTCGACTGCGTTTACCTCTGACCTGTTGGAGACGTGTTTATATATTATTGCGTGGAACGAATTTTTTTTCGTTATTTTTTATGTCTAAAGTTCTCGTCATCTGTTCGGAGTCTGAACTGAGATATGTTAATTTCTATCGCTTACCAATTTAGGCACCACATTCTTTTGCCTTCCTCAAGAGATCTTGCTTTTAGCTGATATGCTAGTGGGGAGAGAGAGAGAGAGAGAGAGAGAGAGAGAGAGAGAGAGAGAGAGTGTCACCATTATTATTGTTAGTTCTAAAAGTTTTTCCAGTTGTAATTTTTTTTTAATAAATATCTCCGGTAGATACCACCCAGTTTCAATGTGATCCTGTTAGTAATTGTATTAAATATATATATATATATATATATATATATATATATATATATATATATATATTAACAGTATCACTTTTACAATTGTTCTGTGCATCTATACAATTACTAACAGGACCACATTAAAACTGGGTGGTATCTAGCGGAGATATAAAAAAAACTACAACTGGAAAAACTTATATACATATATAGATAGATAGATAGATAGATAGATAGATAGATATATAGGTAGATAAATATACATACATACAAACATATACATACATACCTACATACATACATAGCTGCTTTCCCAGGAAGGGGACGGCTAAAAAAAAAAAAATCAGTCGATCACTGGCACATTCATATACTTAAGGTGATGAATCTTGAATTAGCTTCCCACGCAGAAAACTCAGCAGTATTACCGCTTCATATACCTACACAGCAGCTTCGTCGACGATGTGTGTGTGTGTGTGTGTGTGTGTCTTGAGAATCTGTGTCTGCAACTCAATATTTAGACCGAGACACAATGAAAAGGAAGCTCAGAGTTATGCAATATTCACGCATTATGATGTATCCTCGAATCCCTGGCAGGTCAATTGTCTCCTGCACGCCTGAGCGAGCAAACTGTATGAGGACTCTTAGCGTCATTTTCCCTCGAAAATAAGTATCGCGGCGTTTTTCACCGACAATTTACCCGGAGCGATAACAAATAATGATGCTACGTAATTTGATAATTATTCCCGACAGATGATATTTTTGTTTTTCCTAGTCGTCATCTTTCTTGTAAATTGCCTGGCGTCGTTTTACGGGTAATTTGAGAGAAACTGAAAATATAACTACTGCTATTTTTCTTGTAGGCTTGAAGCGTTGCGTTTAATATATCGATTATAGGGATTAAAATATTTCTGGGTTGCGTTTTACATACTATGGATGATTTTTTGGACTCACTGATCGTAAACAGTAATCACATCTGTTCTTCAGGATTTTATGACGCATTGTTATTGGTTGCCTTGTTCCTATCAAATGATGCCCATTTATAAATCTTATAAACGCTGTCGACTAACGTGTTCCCTTTAAAGGTCTCGTTCACATTCGCCTTCCAGTAATTGCAAGTTGCCTTCTTTCCCCGCCTAATTGAACTCGGATAATGTTTGTCGTTTACTCACCCCACCACTCTTTTTTTTTTTTTTTCTTTCTTTCTTTTCTGTTCCCTCTCCCTGCACTTGAACTCCTTTACTAGTGAAACTCCCCGCCTTCTTAAATGAACTCATTTACCAACTCGTCGTATATGAGCTTAACAGGTTGGGCTGTGATATTCTTAAGTTGTAAGGCAATCAGAAGTTGGAGTAACCTACATTCCTTCATCTGAGGGTACGTTCGGTACTCTGCGGTCCACCACCATTCTCTCTCTCTCTCTCTCTCTCTCTCTCTCTCTCTCTCTCTCTCTCTCTCTCCCAAATATTTTAGCTCGATGTATGAAGTACTAGACTCAGGCAGTCATCAGGACTTGAAAGCGTCCGCGCTTGAGCTTGTCAAAGGTAAAATGGATAAAAAGAGAGCCAGAAGCATAGGCGGACATAGAGAAGGAGAGCCAAAATTTATGGAAATATTATACTAGCAAGGTGTCTGGTTCGTGGATCCTACAAGCGTGGGAGGCACGGTAGAAAATAAAAGTGAAGAGGAGGAGGGCGAGAAGGGGGAGGGAGAGGAGGAGGGTGAGACACAGAATGAAGTAGTAGGTGGGTGGGTGGGTGGACGGGTTCGCACGGCTGGGTTTCGAGTGGGAGGTGGATGGGGGGTTCCTAAAGAGGATGGGGGAGGAGAAGTAATCGCTGAGGTACGCACACCTTCCTACCTTCCCGGCGGGTTGAGTCAGTGCCTCTTTAATGATAGTTGTCGCATTACCGTTATGTTATGCCGAGCTCGTTCTCCTCGACGTCGTCTCTCTCTCTCTCTCTCTCTCTCTCTCTCTCTCTCTCTCTCTCTCTCTCTCGAGTTGTTGACCTGTTTATGCACGTATGATGTTCTTCTTTGGTGATTTATTCTGCGTTTGCACCAACGTCTCTTTCTTCTCCTAATGGTGCTCTTGGCTAGAACACTTTGCCCCATCGTTCAGAGATCTGGAAAGTCTAAGATTTTGGCATCACATTAAAAAAAAGGTTACTCTGATCTATTTTTCCTGATAAGCCGAATTTAAGTCTTTTCAGTCAAAACGATATTTTCATATCAAACTTTTCCAGTTATGTATTTTCTCGGACCCAGTTTCAGCCTTCATATGGTAGAGTGCCATGGACTATAGAGTTTAGACCAAATGCCAAGCGCTGGGACCTACGAGGTCATTCAGCGCTGGCAAGGAAATTGGTTGTAGAAAGGTTTGAAATGTGTAACAGGAGGAAAACCTCACATTTGCACCATGAAAGAAATAATTGTCAGGAGAGGATGACAAGCAAAATAGAAGAAACATGATATGAATGGATGTATAGTAAAAGAAATGAAAGGGGTTGCAGCAGGGGGCCGAAGGGACGCCGCAAAGAACCTATAGTAATGCCTACAGTGCACCCCGTCAGGTGCACTCACGGCACTAACCCCACATATGTTAGAGGCGTAGAGATTCTCCTTGAATCCTATAAATCAATATTTATTTTGATCAAGTTTCAGAAATATATTGTTTAATCTCCAGACTGATACGAATATCTTCTGGCCTTGTTCATTTGCCCAGGCATTTGCAATTCTCGGGACGAAGATGTTGCATCTAATATTTACGCTCCAGGATTCACAGTCAGCATGATCTCTCTCTCTCTCTCTCTCTCTCTCTCTCTCTCTCTCTCTCTCTCTCTCTCCCGAGGAAGAGGAGGAGGAGGAGGCTCTCTTGATAATTTTCTTTCTTTGTTAATTATTTATTCATTGATATAATTTCTGCAGTGTAAGGCTCCTCTCTCTCTCTTTCTCTCTCTGTATATATATATATATATATATATATATATATATATAGAGATATATTATATATATAATTATAATGTATGTATGTATATATATATATAATATATAT
>NC_061091.1:14782200-14804700 GCF_015104395.2 Macrobrachium nipponense | reverse complement strand
CGTTTGTGATGAAAGAGATACACCAGAGACTGCTTACTGGATTTCTTGCTATTCGGGGTTAAGTGCCGATAATTATATTGGAATTATCAAGGTGAATAATTCATGAGGTGATTAACTCACAGCTATTGATGGAACATTTATGCCAATCTTGCAATGTAGAGCTGATCTTTTATCGTTCATAGACTATGCATGTAAATATTAGGAAGAACTGCTATGTTATTCATATATTAATGTTTTGCATATTAGCCCTCCTACTAGATACTTGTGTGATGTCTTTGAGGAAAGGTTGCTGCTTTCTTATCATTTGTAAATATTTATATTTTTTTATGCAGTTTATTCATATCGCGTGTAAACGAAACTGGTCAGGCTTATACCATATGCCGTATATTTTTTAAAATTCATATTTTGTATCTGAATGTCTAGTATAATATATATATATATATATATATATATATATATATATATATATATATATATATATATATATATATATATATATATATATTATATATATATATATATATATATAATATATATATATATACATATAGCTTAGAAAGATAGATATATATATATATATATATATATATATATATATAATATATATATATATATATTAATGTACGTGTGTTTTTTAATACACATACGGACAGGTTAGTAATTGTGTACATATACTCCCACAATCCCATATCTAAACATGAATATTGCACAAGACATTATGAATATGTAGTTAGGTTAACACATTTCATGTCCTTCAGCACTATCAGTATTTTGATATTGATCATTAATGTTGGTTTTGATAACAATGCAACTAATGCACTCCATCTCTTATCTCACAGGTACGTTCAAACTGACTCCAGGGGCCTTATCTATAATCCTTGAAACCAAGATTCTCGTCGATGTAAGTAAGAGCCTTTTGTTATCAGGTGTCTAGTGCATAAGATTTGAAATAGGTTAGAAACCTTCCAATAAATGACTGAAATCTTACTGGATTTCCTTTTGAGACTTGAAGCTGAATTCAGCTGAATAGTTCAATCCTTATAGGAATTATATTATTCGCTTCTGAAGTCAGTGTGGTTAGCGAAGTGTCATGCATTTTATCATGTGGTTAGTATAATTGTTATTGGAAGTGAAGGCATGTATTTGTCCAATTCTAAACCTGTTGTTGAAATGTTGGAGTACCCCGATGATCCTGCATTGAAAAGTTATCTGAAAAGTCTTACGCTTTGTTGCGACATCTCTCTTTTTCATTTCGCCTGATTAAAATGAAACTGTTTGGTAAGTGTCAGTTGAACTTAAGGTCATTCTTAAAACACTAATGAAAGCAATCGATCAAATCTGTTGAAAAACATGCTAAAATTGAGGCTCTCTGGTACAGTCTTATCACTATAGTAGATTGACATCACCAGTGTATCTGATGTCTAGGCCTGTCCCTTGCGACGCTCCTGATTGGCTGTTGATAAGCCAATCACAGGGCTGGAAACTGTCTCGTTCGAGAGTTCACATAGGCTCGGTGTATGTTCCACTTCTCCTGGGGATAGGTCTTTCAAAAGCATCCCTCAGGAGAGGTGGAACATACATCCTACCTATGTGAACTATCGAGAGAGACTGAGAGTTTCCAGCCCTGTGATTGGCTTATCAGCAGCCAATCAGGAGCGTCTTAAGAGACTGGCCTAGACATCAGATGCACAGGTGATGTGAATCTACTATAGGACGTTGTAAAGCATCTTTTCTTAATATACCACCATCAATAGCACAGTTGTTTGGATGTTTCTTCTTCTGATTCAAGCGAATGTAATGAATGGCTGGGCATCCTTGTGCTGCATTTAGCTTGTCCTAGACCCCTGCTGAGAAGAGCTACTTCTCGCCCATCACCTCCTATGGGCAACAGCAGCAAATGATCTTGTTTCTCTTATTTGAATCATGCTCATTTATTCATTGATATTTTCACCTCAGTTTGAAAATTCATTTTTCGATCATTAAGCGCTTTCGGTGCGCTGCATTGCTGACTTGCATGAAAGATCAGTATGAATTTCCACCGTAAAGGAAAGCTTACTTCTGCTCATAGTAATGACCACACGTTAGGTAAATCCTTAATCACCCCGTTTCGTTTCAAAATAGGAAATGTCATTTTGCCGTGCATACTTACCTGCATAATTGGCGAGTGTCACTTGAATATAACATTAGATATAAGTGGATTTCACCGGGAGAATCATTTATTGAATAGAAAAAATACGCGATGAAGTTTAACGGAATTTTTAAACGAGGGTTTTGGATCGCAGACAAGCATTGTGTTAGTAAAATGTCTGTAATTAGTTAACAAAAACTGAATAAATTGACCAGTAAACTAAGAGCCTCTAGGATTACTTGAAAATATCGACGCTGATGCTCAGATTTCGATTAATATTTTAAATACCAATCAGTTTATATTATGATCAGCCCGCGACAAAATTCAAACGAAAGTCAAATGATACAGTCACCCTGATTCTTGTTATACGAGTAGAACATTTTAATTCCAAGAACTCCTCTGGATCGGCCGGAATTCCTCATTGCTTTCTTATTTGACTCATTACCTATGGAATTTTTTTTATTTACATTGTTTAGTTTAGGATTACCTTAAACACGAACCAGCACTTCGATAATGGGCTGTTATTATTTTCTCCCCCCGCCCACCTTTTTAGGTGCTCTTCGGAGGGAAACTATCCTCTTCGTTACATTTTAACGTTACACTGATGAGGAACACCGTTCAGGTGTTCGAAAGTCTTTGTTTTATATTTTTACATAGAAATATATTTTTATATATAATTGTGGATATTTTTTAAACAATTTGTTTTTACGAAACTGTGAATTTCTTAACAACTTTCTTTACATTCTCATAACAGTCTGCACCCCAGTTTTTACCCAATGGCCGAGAGCAACATCCAGTTCACGTTTACAAGAGTGACGATGCCAGATGCTCTGGAAATGACTGACCCTTTTATCTTTCGTCTTTCATCTTTAAAATGCGCGAGAAATTAATTACTATTCAGTTATTGGATTTCTTTATTCATGTCTTTGACTGGCCAGCGAATAACTTGGCTTTATATCTAATTGTTCAGCGGAAGCGGTACTATTTAAGGTCGACCACAAAACAAAAATACAGGTTTAAATACATAAAAATACAGGTTCGCCTTTAAGTTTTAATCAATAAATTAGCTAAGGTCAACGTTAACTCCTTTTTAAGTTCGGAAATTATGTCGGCTTTCTCTTCTTACTAGATCAATCTTATCCTTTCCTGTTATTATATCTTTTGACGTACCCGTGTGATCGATCCCGGGTCAATTGCCGTTCTCGAAATATATCAGTGACCTGCCTGCGTCAATATATACCAGTGTCTTATTGTTTATTTACGCCAATTATACGCATATTTTACTGACGGGAACTCGAGCAGTACTGAAAGAGAACCGAAAATATCTAGCTACCGAAAAATAAAAAGCGATTTCGAAAGCAAAACTGTTTTTCTTCGGATCAAGACAGTATTTCTCTCGCATGCCGGAAAACACAAGCATAAAGTTCGGTCATGTTTTACACTTGTCCCGTCACGGGAAGTTTTAAAACCTTGGTGCTTTCGTGGATGGCAGTGACCTGTAAACGAATGGTGTGCGACAAATATGGGGCTGACCATCGAGTCGTAGTATTTAGTTCTTGGTGCAGAGTCCATGAGTCCCTTGCATTGCTGGCTATGGGTTTCGCTTTCGACTAATAAAACTCAGTTGTAAAGAGTAATACAAAAATATACGATAGTTTACTACAAAAGTTGCCGTTGGAAATGTCCGTAAACAAGACCATAGCAATTACTTTTACGATATATGTCTTTTTAACTGTCAGTATTCACCAATAAACTTTGTACTAGAATGGCTTCCTGAAGACAGAAGAAAATGTCAAACCATGTCTTCATTCTTCTGACAGCTTGTCAGACACTGGCTCCAAAAATAAGTCAACTCCCCATCTTATCATTTTGTCATGTTCGACGGCTTGAAAGGCTTTTCATAAATATATACTTTCGTGAAGCGCAGTTCTAAAAATTCTAATTTTAGTCACGTAAATTCAATTTAGATATTGATTTTATTGGAATTAGATCAATGAAGTTTAGCCTGTTGAATATGAATGATATTAATTATAGGTGATTGCATTCCTATTATGTGAATACATTATTGTAATTATTATTTTATTTTCTTCATTTCTATTTTTGTTCATATCAGCGATATTAAATGACGATATTACTCACATCATTATTTTCGCACAGTAAATATGCAAAGTAATTCGGAAGGTAGACATGACTTGTTTCGACTTATGTATGATCCTGTTTAAAGGCATATGGAATTGTTTGTAAACGTGCCTTAAGAGATTAATTGCGTGCAAATTTAAAAGCACAAGTATTGGTAAAAATATCCATTTCAAACGAGTCTGTATGTTTTTAGGATACGTTCGTCTTCAGCTTCATATTCCATTTGGAGGGATAAATTATACGGAGAGTTCTCGAATATCGCATCCAGGCGCAGAGAGAGAGAGAGAGAGAGAGAGAGAGAGAGAGAGAGAGAGAGAGAGAGAGAAATATTACCTGTCAGCTTAATGTAGTTAGCCAAAGTGTTTCCTGTCCTGGCACAATAATTACACGTTTGTTCTCATACAACACATTTGGTTTATCGAGAGACGATAATTGCATCGAGGATTTCTTTTTGGTCGGTCCGTTAATATCGTACCGTGACTTGCCATGTTGTTTTGAAGACGTCATTTATCTTTACGTAAGAAAGAACACGGTAATGGCAACATCTGTATATTGATGACGGATTATGATGTCACCTTTTCCCCCTCCTGTTAATTACGGCAACATATCAGCGCCTCAGTGGCTTAGTCGGTATGCTCTTGGCCTGCCAACTCGGTGGCCGCTAGTTCGATTCTCGGGCATTCCATTGAGGGGCTGAGAGATGCGAGTTCGATTCTCGGGTATTCCATTGAGGGGCGAGAGATGCGAGTTCGATTCTCGGGCATTCCATTGAGGGGTGAGAGATGCAAGTTCGATTCTCGGGCATTCCATTGAGGGGTGAAAGATGTGAGTTCGATTCTCGGGCATTCCATTGAGGGGCGAGAGATGCAAGTTCGATTCTCGGGCATTCCATTGAGGGGTGAGAGATTCGAGTTCGATTCTCGGGCATTCCATTGAGGGGTGAGAGATGCGAGTTCGATTCTCGGGCATTCCATTGAAGGGTGAGAGATGTGCATTTCTGGCGAGAGAAGTTCACTCTCGACGTGGTTCGGAAGTCACGTAAAGCCGTTGGTCCCGTTGCTGAATAACCACTGGTTCCATGCAACGTAAAAACACAATACAAACAAACAAACAAACAAACATCAGTATGCGTAGACTCATCGCAAATACAGCACATACGTATTTTTCATCCAGCTGGGAACACGAAGTATTCGTGAACGAAATGCCATTAATAATTGGCTGATAAATAACCGAACACTTTTCAGAAACCACCTCCACCACTACTACCACAACCATAATTATCGTTTTTTTTCGTCCTCATTTTATTTACGATACGCCCCAGTCCCCTTTCTCCTCCAACGACGCATGATTTATCGCGAAAGTTTGATTTCATTTAACAGTAGTGTGTGTGAGGAAAGTTTTAAATCGCGGGTTTTTTTTTCCATCGTGAAATATTCCCATCTATTAAAAAAAGAAAAAAAAAATTCAGAATTGTGTTATATGAGGATCATTTATATTTCTCAGTCGAATTGCGTTTTTTATATATAAATCTATTCCAATCTGAGTAGGATGCATGTTAATTTGTTTACGTAATATTTTCTTTATATACGTATTATTTTAAGAAATACAAGGTGTCCATAAAGTCCAAGTACCATTCTGAGCAAGAAATACTTGAAATATGTGTGTTTTACTATCTGTCTTTTCTCGCCACATGTTGTGAATCTTGTATCCTGTTTAATTTCACTTTGTTTTCTTGCCCTTTTTAAATTATTCATACGATAAACTTTTTTAATCGGTAGTTTTTATCTATTTTTGATCGTAATATTAACCCCGTCCCTAACGCTCATATATATATATATATATAATATATATATATATATATATATTATATATATATATATATATATATATATATATATATATATATATATATATATATATATATATATATATATATATATATATATATATATATATATATATATATATATATATATATATATATATGTGTGTGTGTGTGTGTGTGTGTGCGTGTGTGTGTGTGTGTGTGAGATTGTTCGTATACGCATGCAGAACGAATATGGAAATATAGACTCACCTTTACAACAGGCTGCCAGTGATAGTGAACTAGCATTTCTCTCTCTCTCTCTCTCTCTCTCTCTCTCTCTCTCTCTCTCGCAGGCAGGCATTGTACATAAATTCCCTCTGTGTCATTATTGTATCAGTTCCCTCTCTCGCTCTTAATTTGTTTGGAGTTCGTTTCCTCTATTTGAACCTCTCAGTTGCGTCAAATATTTCAGAGCTGTAAATGAATTCCGTTACATAAATAATTGAAAACTGCGCTGCCTGCGAGTTCCTGCAAGCAGAGAGAGAGAGAGAGAGAGAGAGAGAGAGAGAGAGAGAGAGAGAGAGAGAGAGAGAGAGAGAGAGAGAGGATTTACACGATTTCATCATGTTGAGTATATTGGAGCTATTAGTAAGTCCTGTTAGTTGAATATGTTCGTGTCATTTTACCTGCATGGCAAGATTTAGCAATGTCGTGTCATTTTACGATATTGCTTTTCAATATGCAGTGAGTCCTTTTCTCTCTCTCTCTCTCTCTTCTTTTTTATTCTTTGGAGGCTTTGAAATAAGCCCTTTTGAATATTTTTACGTTATTCGCTCACCTTAATGATTTCCATACTACCTTCTGATTTTGAAACCCAAAACATCTTTTCTTAGCATAAGAAATTAACCTTAATATAACTAAATCCTTAAAGTATTCTCATTATTGAGTTTTGAGATGACTGTTTAAAGCAATATTATCTATGAAATTGACAAATGTCACATTTATCATTAACTGCTTAAAAATTTTGGCAAGACATTTTCATTCTTACCGTGAGCAAAATCCACATATGAAAGCTGACTGGATGAAATATTCCTAAAATAGGATTGTTTAGCCCATCCACGCTTTTTGAGAGATCACTATTTGATTGCTTTTTATCCTTATCTGTAAGTGTTTTTAAAGCGCCTGGAGGTCGTTCTATTTTATGCTTGCAAACATTATAATCTTTAAGACTCTCTCTCTCTCTCTCTCTCTCTCTCTCTCTCTCTCTCTCTCTCGATCATTGTCGCGATCTCTCCATCTCTCCTCTCATCGATCGTCTCGTCTCTCTCTCTCTCTCCTGAAATCAAATTATGGCTTTTCTTCACTTTGATACTGAAGAGAGAAACGACTTTCTAAGAGGATGATGCTGATAATCACGACTATGATTCAAGTTTAATATTTCTAAGACTGGCGGTTATTTATCCATACCTTGCAGATTACGCGAGAAAAAAAGACGTTTTGGAAAATGCAAAAAAAAAAGAAGGAAAGAAAAATCAATGCATTGTTAGCCGTAACACGAAGAGGTTATTAATGTTAATGAATGTTCTCGGCAAGACTTCATTATCGGTAGGAGCTTTCAGTGTTAAACGTGTTAATGATGATGAACGTTCCCTCCAAGTCATCTTTCTTATGAGAAAGCGCGTTATTTTACTTTTTTTTTTTCTTTTTCTAGTCTGGCGTCGATCTTCATTCTCTTATTTTTCTTTTTAATGGTACGTTTAGCTAGTTTTTTTTTTTTTTTTCAAATGTAAACTCAAGTCCGCTACAACTTTGTGTATACGCGGTTGCCATGCATGGGTAATTACGTATTATATATACGTATATATGTATATGGATATACATATATGTATTTGGATGTATAATAATAATATATTATATATATATATATATATATAATATATATATATATATGTATATAATATATATATATATATATAATATGACTTTATAGAATGTGACCATTGGTCAAATGAATAAAAATTAGTTGGTAAACTGGAGAGGCTTTACTCTAGTAAAATAACTCGGATATATAAGAATAATAATAATATAAATAAATAATATTATTAATATAATATATTAATATATATATATATATATATATATATATAGTTATAAATATTATTATATATAATATTAATATATATATATATAATATATATATATATATATTATATATATACATATATACTAATATATATATTAATAATTATATATATATATATATATAATATATATATATATATAGATACACACACACACATATATATATATATATACTATATATATATATATATATATTATATTATATATATTATATATTATCGTTATATTTTATTCCTAGAGTAAAGCCTCTCCGGTTACCACCTAATTTTATCATTTTGACGTGGTCAACATTTCTATAAAGTCACATAATGCAGAAGAATTTCCTTTTGCCTGGCATATTTCAATCTGCCAGTCAGAGCAGCTTCTCTGATACCATGGGTTACGCAGGTCTCAACGCAGCAGAGTTCCTTGTGTTGGGGAGGTGGCTTTCAACGTAAAGTTGGATGACTTTTAATTAGACAGCTTTGTTAGAGTTAGATAGCTTTCAACGCAGAGTTCGTAGAATTATATGACTTTCAACGCAGAGTTCGTAGAGTTATATGACTTTCAACGCAGAGTTCGTAGAGTTATATGACTTTCAACGCAGAGTTCCTGGAATTAGGTAACTTTGAACGTAGTTTTCGTAGAATTAGATGGCGTTTATTGCAGTTCCTGGAATTAGATGGCTTTCAACGTATTATTCGTAGAATTGGAGGGCTTTGGACGCAGGGTTCCTGGAATTAGATAGCTTGCAACGAAGAGTTCCTGGAATTAGATAGCTTTCAACGCAGAGTTTGTTGAATTAGATGGGCTTCAACGCTGAGGTCCTCGAATTAGATGGCTTTCAGCGAAGAGATCCTTGAATCGGATAGCTTTCAACGCAGTATTCGTAGAATTAGATGGCGTTTAACGATGATTTCCTTGAATTAGATGGTTTTTAACGCAGAATTCATAGAATTAGATGGCGTTCAACCTAAGTTCCTAGAATTAGATGGCTTTCAACGATGAGTTCCTTGAATTAGATAGCTTTCAACGCAGAGTTCCTGGAATTAGATAGCTTGCAACGCAGAGTTCCTGGAATTAGATGGCTTTCAACGAAGTTATCGTTAAATTAGATAGCTTTCAACGCAGAGTTCCTGGAATTAGATGGCTTTCAAACGAAGTTATCGTTAAATTAGATAGCTTTCAACGCAGGATTTTCCTGGAATTAGATGGCTTTCAACGAAGTTATCGTTAAATTAGATAGCTTTCAACGCAGAGTTCCTGGAATTAGATGGCTTTCAACGAAGTCATCGTTAAATTAGATAGCTTTCAACGCAGAGTTCCTGGAATTAGATGGCTTTGTACAAAGTTTTCTTAGAGTGAATTACCTTTCAACGCAAAGTTCCCTGAGTTAGCTAGCTTTCAACGTAGAGGTCTCTAATATCTCTTAATATTCAACCAGTGGTAACTAAGTTCCAGTTTATTCTTCATCTCCAAATTTCTCTGATCTCAAATGTTCCTTGCAATGCTGTGCTGTTCAGCGCAGCAAGCAATACTGCCTTGATGAATACCGAAAAATCATTTTTGATACGGCCCCAAAATTTGACTCCGCGTCACAGGAGCATTCGACTGCGTATCATATTTTGGAAAAGGGGTCGCAGACGCTACCAATTTACTTTACCGGGAAAATTTCTGTAACGGGCAAAAATCAAATTTAATATCTTCATTCCATTCACGGCCAAAAAATGCCTGATTTTGGAGGGCCCGAATGCAGTCCGTTGTCGTCGATGTTATTAATTGTATGTTCGCTTCCAAATTGTTCGACAGGATGATTGCGTCTTGAAGGGTTTTAATAGCTTCGGGAAACCCCCCCAACCCCTCTTCTCTCTCTCTGTAGCGTCCTCCTCTTGCATTCGACGTGAGTTTATCACTTTCAAAAGTAGTGTATTTTATCACTTGTATTTTGTTTATTGGATTGACAGTGAATATGAAAGTCAGAGATTCTCCTCAGAAGAGAAGGTAGGGAATTCGAAATCCAACTTGAAAAACGGAAAAAGGAAAGTAGAAATTAAGAGGTTTATACAATTTGACTGGAGTCTGACTCAGAGAGAGAGAGAGAGAGAGAGAGAGAGAGAGAGAGAGAGAGAGAGCTATAGTAGATTCACATCAACTGTGCATTTGATGTCTAGGACAGTCCCTTACGACGCTCCTGATTGGCTGTTGATGTATGTTGATGTATGTTCCACCTCTCCTGAAAGACGTATCCCTCAGGAGAGGTGGAACATAGATCCTACCCATGTGAACTCTCGAGAGAGACTGAGAGTTTCCAGCCCTGTGATTGGCTTATCAACAGCCAATCAGGAGCGTCGTAAGGGACTGGCCTAGACTTCAAATGCACGGTTGATGTGAATCTACTATGGTAGAAGGGAATATGGCCCTGATTGATGACTAAATGAACTTGGCTAAGTAAACAGACACAGCAAATATTCTGTTGATATTTACAGAGATATCTCACCTTGGGTAAAATATTGCCCTCCAATATTTTACCCATCTTTATTATCTTAAAACGATCGACAATCAATTAAGTAGAATTCTGTGCAAGGATTTGAGCTCGTAGAACTGAAGTTTTACGCTTTTTCGATTTAATGCCTTTAAATATTATAAAACCGTAGTGTTTTCAAATAATAAGAGGTTTTTAGATGTTGCCTATGAACCCATACGTGGTCAAACGAATTTCGATGAAGGTAGTTAAAAAAAAAAATGAAATTAAACTAGAGGAAGGAGTCTCTATAGCAGATGGAGATGTGATAAAATAACTTGAGAAAATGAAATCACTTGAATTCGAATTATACTTCAGCAGTAGATTCAAATTCTTTCTCTTTGATTTCAGCAAATGGAATGCAATTTTCCTGAAGTGTATTTTTCAGTGCCTTTGTTTAAAAGGCTGATTGTGTATCTAAGGGTGGTCTAATTGATCCGGGAAGAACCTTACAATATTTCTGCAGAATTTACACCGCCACTATCCTGAAAACGATACGACGTGTTGATTGCATTCAAAAGTACGTTTTATTCTTTTCAAATCAGAATGAAATCGTTATTAAATGCTGTGAGGATCAGGAGCAAAGGGGAATTCGAAATGAAATTCAAAATTGTTTAATCAGAATGCGAAAATAATGTGCGTCAGGATTGAAAAGCACACACACACACACACACACAGAGAGAGAGAGAGAGAGAGAGAGAGAGAGAGAGAGAGAATAGACTAGAATAGGAAGAAATCAATATATATTAAGGATAGGTAGTTAAGTAGCTCAGATATGTATGTATATATATATATATATATATATATATATATATATATATATATATATATATATATATATATATATATAATATGAGAGAGAGAGAGAGAGAGAGAGAGAGAGAGAGAGAAATCTAATAATATTAAGATAGGTAGGTTAGCAGCTCAGATGGTTAGAGAGAGAGAGAGAGAGAGAGAGATTATCAAATCAATGGAAGAGTTTTGGGTGGAGATATTATAGTTATCAATATAACAATTAAATGTAAATATCTTATAATCCTCTGCTTCCGACGAGCGCAAGTTGAAACAGAGAACAATAACCAACTGGAGAATGAAAAACTAGAACGAGATTCTCGGCCAGAGGCCACTACACCCCATCGGGCGACGGGAGGGGCCAGTGTGATGGTGCGAAGTGGCCTAGATGACTTGGAAGTGGGAAACTACATTATGGTCCTCTATATGTTTTTGAGAGCATCACCTCTCTTACAGTAATATTCGATAGACATCAAGGTTTATTGTTTATGATTATGGGTAACGAAAATGATGGTTGTAATGGTAACAAGTAGTCGAGTTTTCTGTACAGCATATAATGGAGTATGAAACTATCAGCCACGGCCGTGAAACTCTCACACGCGGTCCATGAAACTTTCATCTACTGCCCGGTGGTGGCCTGTGTTGTTGGCACACATAGCGGAGCTCGATGCACGATCATGGTTAACGTTAACCTTATAAAAAAAAAAAAAAAAACTAGAGGGCTGTAATTTGGTGTGTTTGATGATTGGAGGGTGGGTGATCAACTTCCCAATTTGCAACCCTCTAGCCTCAGTAAATTTTAAGATCTGAAGGCGGACGGAAAAAGTGCGGACGGACAGCCAAATTGTCATTTCAAAATGACCCATCATAATATGACTTTCAAAGATGATAGCTTATATTTCAGTGGTCGTATGCTTGCGGATATCAAAAAAAAAAAAAAAAAAAAAAAAAAAAAAAAAAAAAAAAAAAAAAAATTTAGGAAATGAATTGAAAAAATAGAAAAGTGGTTTAGATAAATCGTCCGCATAATATAGATCGCATAGATATTGACAGAGTAAGGGGGATGATATGCGTAGAAAGAATTGGTAAAGATTTATTTTTTATTTATTTTAGTATTTGGTGTATTTTGCATCGTAATTGCAGTATTAGAAAATTCGCTTCGAAAACAACAGTAGAGTCTTGAATGAGTAGTGTTTTGTAATGTTACAGACGGAAAGACATATATAATTTTGGTAATTAAAAAAAAAATCTTGTAACATCGGCATCGTTAGGATTAGCCTCATACCCTCGCTTTGTTTTGTCCAAACTGTCAAAATTTTTAATTCAAACTTTCATTCCTAACATTGCGGCCTGTATATTTTGGGTGCGCGATATGTTATTCAACCTTACAACCGGGCCACATATGCTCGCGATGTGGTGTTTACCTAATTGGCAAAAACTCTTTCGGAATGCATGACAAAGAGTGCGCATTTGTTAACTTTTTTTCTCTCTCTCTCTCTCTTTCTCTCTCTCTCTGGGGGTCGGTAATGGAGCTGGGGATTATGCATGCTTTATGTCAAGGACTAATTATTCCTGATGTGACGTTGTGTTTGTGAACTCTCACCCTTTTTTGAGGAGAGCTTTCTCATAAAGTTTCCGATACTGTGAGTGGATACGATGAAGTGACATGGCGAGGCACTGTAGGAAAATGGAAGTGATCTTGAAAATACTATAATTTTGTGTTAAGCAAAAAAGTAATATCATAGATGAAATGGTAACACATATCTTGGCGTCTGATAATCAGTGAATTTATCTCGAAATCTGCTTTAGGATTGATTAAAATCTTGTGCGGCCGAAATTTTGCCAAGTTGCGGCAAACAAGAATAATTTAGCCTCAATTTTTAAATCCATTTCATCTGTTTGTCGAGGTTTGACCCTCAAAAACTGTGCCGTTCCTTATTCTGAAGAGGTAAAATTTCTCTTGCTGCATCCAGAGGTCTTAAGGGGTCGGATAGGAACCACTGGTTTTTTGGTAAAAATTCTTCTTGAAAGTAAAGCTGAATAATATTGAAATTTATTCATATATTTTTCTTATGAACCGAGTGATCTGAAGGTAATTCTGGTTTTGTAAATGTGGGTCATTCTTGTGGCCTTATAACCTCTCTCTCTCTCTCTCTCTCTCTCTCTCTCTCTCTCTCTCTCTCTCTCTCTCTCTCTCTGTTGTGGGGAATTGTTTCTATTTAGGTTTATTTCTTCTTTGCCAAATGATCTATATCCAGTCTGTTTTAATCTCTCTCTCTATTCTCTCGCTCCCTCTCTCCTCTCTCTATCTACTCTCCTCTGTATGGTCACGGTTTGAAGAGCTCCCTCTATAAAATGGATTATTTTTCGTGGTTATAATGGTTGGGCTGGCATAGAATGGTGCTTAATTCTTGAATTTGAAATGTGCAATTTGAATGTGCAGTGACCAATGATAGTGATATAGTGTTTACTTACACCTAATGTGAACATAGTTAATATAGCAATTCAAAACTGTTTAAATCTGAGTAAGACCCCTGCACAAATTTTTCCTTTGCCGCGCATGCGCAGTAAACACCTTATGACGTCAAGATTCTAAAATGGTGATGTTTCTCTCGAATACCGAATATCGTTTCTTGATATCTTAAAAATACTGAAGTATTATAGTGTTCATCTTACAAAAATATAAATACTTAAATAAAGAAATTGAAATATGTATCCCAGACATTGGTAATGAAGTAGGAGAAGAAATGAGGAGAGGAAGCAGAGGAGAGAGGCAATCCTCTTTTATCGTCACTGAACAGTCCTTCACGGCAAACACTTGCCAGATACACAAAAAGCGAACTACAAAGCACTGCAGTCAACTAGGACTAAGAGGTATTTGGACGAATAAAAATGCCTTAATTGATAAACTAATGGAGCATTATAAAAAATATTGGAGAGAATCATCCATCGCATGCTCCAGTCAAGAAAGAGACCGTGAATCACAGATATCAACCGGCACAGTTATATCAAAGGTTTGAAACTTATTTTGTTAGAGAGACAGAAGACAATTTATCTATGTTATAAATAACTCTTTAGCCGATAAGGAGAGAATAATAGGAGAACTACAAACTAAATTATTCCTTGCTGAAGAAAAAATCAGACATCTACAAGAAAGCCTTCAAAAATAAGTACGGATCACGTCCCTCTGAAGCCATTACTCCATAACATAAGTGGGAAAAATGTATTACTTATTGGAGATTCTTGTCTAAGGAAGTAAGTTCTAGTGACCTTCAAGATAGTGTCATGGTAAGAAACCCTACCAGAAGCAAATATGGACCTACTAAAATCTTGGGTAATGGAAAAGCTGGAACATTCACCTAACGAATGCGTCATTTATTGTGGAACTCAAGATCTACTCGTCGAGGATATTACAGTTGGAGGGAATTATCGACAATCTGGGCACCGTTATTGCTGAACTCAAAGACAAAAATCAAGAAATAGAGGTAAAGGTCTGTGAGCTTGTACCATCAATGAAAACCAAATGATTTACCTGAAAGAATAACCGAATATAATACCAAAATGGAAGAATGGTGTAATAAAAATGGAGGTTACGTTGATTAAAACACAAAAATTCTTCAAGCTAGGAAACTGGCGATCTAGATATTAACTGTTACGATGCCCAAAATGATAAATGCTATGATTTACTTAATAGAGTAGGTGCTATTAGATTGTTAGATGCTATTTCCTCTGTATGCTTAGATAACTTTGTATGTTCCAGCTGGAAGCTGTCAAATCAAATTTATGTAGTTTTAACAATAATTCTCAGAACCTAATACTATGGAAGATGTGAGTACAGAATTGTTGGCAAATCGAGTGAAAAGGGAAGAAATATAACAAGGCCCCAGCAAAATAAAAACAAGTACTTTAGGAACGAGAACCTCTCTCGAGGGGATATGTCCAATTCTCAAACGTGTCCTAGATATAATAATGATAGTAATGGCTCAGGCTATAACTTATAGAAATAACAAAATTGGCAACTATAGTAATCATCTTAATACTAGAGGTAATAGATATGGCTGCTATAAACTGCGGTTGAATTCAATCACCAACAATCGAACTGTAGATTTGATCATAAACTAAGATGTAACATATGTTATGAATTTGGTCACAAAAGTAGATTATGCGAACAAAACCCCAACTACTAGGATCTTGGCCAGGAAGATGGTGCCGACAGGAAGACTTCTCCTAGATTCAGTGATATGTTAACGGTAGTCCATTAATTAATGCCCAATCCTTGTTGAGTCATAAACTTGAAATAGAAACTTATGTTAAACGAACAAAAAACATTGATATTCTATGTGTTAGCGAAACATGGTTATACACTAATATAAGTGACGCATTTATCAAATATTCCCCACCCCTGTATGATGTACTACCGTCAGGATCAAGGTCGGGGTGGAGGGTATGTATATTTGTCAGAAAACTATTTGAAGGTCACCGAAATGAATTAACGATCGAAAATGTGAGGGTGTAGAAGACAAGTGGATCTCGATTCAATATCGCAAGTTTCCGTCTGTTATTGTAGGATGAGTCTTATCGCCATCCCAAAGCACCGGTAACCTCTTTTGATTATATCTCCGATATTTTTAAGAAATTATTTTTACGAAATAAGCATATATTTATCTATGGGGATTTTAATGATGATCTGCTAAAGACCGAGAATAAAATGTCTAAAACTAATTAAAAAAACTAAATTTCGATCAGATAGTAAACAAACCATACTAGAATTACTCCTACATCAGCGTCTTTAATTGATCTCGTAATAACAAATGCTAAAAAATATGATAATAAATATTGATTATTATACCAAGCTTGGTGGCAAGATCACGAGACAATAACTTAACAATCTGAATATTCGTAAGCCAAAAAAGAAAACCTATTTTAAAAACAAAAAACTTTTTAGATGTTTGCAAAATTATTCTCCAGACTTTCTTTGTGATCTCCTCACGAATAACGTAAATATATTAAATGGTATTTTTTAAATACTGACAATGTAAACAACCAATTGGAACTTTAAACGACGTCCTTTACATCGTGTCTAAATATTTGTGCTCCGGTTGTAACGAAAGAAATCGTTCGCTCCCCCTGCGCCGTGGATAGCAGATGAAATAAAGCGAGACATGAAAGAAAGAGACAGATGAAAAGTGAGTTAAAAAATCAAACTTTACATCTCCTTGAGAGAAAAACATAAAGACCTGAAGAAGAGAGTAAATTCAAAGTTAGCGGAAGCCGTAAGCAGTATTACAAAAGCGAATATCAGAAAGCTAAAGGCAATGTTTCTGCTACTTGGAAAATAACAAAAAATATGCTATTTAATGGACAACAAACAGATAGGAGCTCTATGCAATTGCCAGCAGTAACTGATGTAAACTCTAAGGCTGAAAAATTCAATGATTTTTTCGTTGAGGTCGGGAAAAAAAACTTTCGAAAAAACCCAAGAGGAAATTAGGAAATGTAATATCTCTACTGAAACAGTACTAATATTCCAGTTAGAGAATTAGATAGTTTTAAACCTATCCTGTTGATGTAATACTGTCATCTTAATTATAAAAATCTTAAAAGCACAAATGCCTTTGGATCTGACGGATTAGTTTGCGTTTTTCATTAGGGATGGGTTATATATTATCGCATTTACCTTACAGTTATAATTAACACATCCATAGCCACTAAACAGTATCCGGGGTTATGGAAAAATCCCACGTAATTCCTGTTTTTTAAGAGTGGTGATATGGAAGACGTCTCCAATTATCGTCTATATCTTTGCTACCGGTATTATCTAAAGTTCTGGAAAAAATAATTGCTATTCAATTAACTGATTTTCTAGAGACAAATGGTCTAATCTCACAAAGTCAACACGGCTTCAGACCAAAATTATCAACTGAAACGGCTCTATTAAAAATATCAGATAAGATTTATAATAACATGGATAATAAGAAAGTCTCACTACTCCTTTTACTTGACCTCTCAAAAGCCTTCGACAGCGTGAATCATAATATTTTATTTGATAAATGTGCATCACTGAGTATAGATCCACTCTGGTTTATGAGTTACCTACATAACAGATCCCAGTCAGTTAGAATGGGTCAAATTGTGTCTTCCCAAAAAACTGTAGAGTTGGGTGTACCCCAGGCTCTATTCTTGGCCCAATACTCTATGTAATTTATGTCAATGATCTGGTAAAATCACTACCCGGCTGTTTCGTCATCCAATATGCCGACGACACCCAGATCTTAATGAAGGATTTGTAAATGAAATAGACGAACTAATTCATACGGGCAGAATACATACTAAAGAAGGCCAAATACTACTTCTTAACTAATGGTTTGCTTCTTAATGAGAAAAAAACACAATTCATTTTAATAGTTCCCGACAATATATATCAGAAATTGGAGATGTGCAAATAGATTTTAATGGAAATATGATTAAAACCCATGAAAGCTGTAAAAAATCTAGGGGTTTATTTTGACAGATATATGACGTTTGAAATGCATATAGATGTTAAATTTATAAGAAAGTGATGAGGTACTTTAATTTATTTAAATAGAGTAAAAGACTCATTTGATTCTTCTACGCGTTAATAAAATAGTTGTTCAGTCGCTGGCTATGAGTATAATCAACTATGTTTAAGAATTTGGGGAGTAACTGGCTCTACACAAATGAAAAGGGTTCAAAAACTTCAAAACTTTGCCGCCCGAGTGGCTATTGGTAATGTAAAAAAACATGACCACATATCCCCTTACCTCAAAAAAAATTAGAATGGTTAAAGATAAAAGACAAATATACCATAGATGTCTGTAATTTGGTATTCAAAAACAATACGTAAAATAATCCTGAATGGTTATATGATTTTCCAACAGTATACGCAGTTAATGGGGTTTCTACTCGACAGCAGGAAAATCTGTATGTAGAAAGGGCGAAAACAGAGATAGGCTCCCGCCAGTTTAGTATTCGAGGCCCAGCATTATACAATAAAGTACCAGGCACAATTAAACAAAATCCTCTCTCGCTGCTTTTTAATGTACACTTAAAGAAACTAACTTTAAATTTAAATGGTTCCGATTAATGTATGAACGTTATGCTTAATGTCTTATTAAAAGTGCTTTTGAAGGCACTACTGTACTTTTATAGATGTTGAATTATTTTAGATAATACTTATGGATAAGATGGCTTTTATTTACAAATTAAGATTTCCTTATAATCTAGTATGCTTATTTGATTACTCTGTATTATTTAATACTATTTGTACATGACTTTTTTTTAACACAAACTTATGTGGTCTATGACAATGTCTTCAATATTCGGGAAGAGTAATTTTACTCACTATATTTTTAAGTAAATGCTTTCTAATTTTATGATATTCTTTTATTACTGATGAATTATTTTAATTACAAAGTTTTAGCCGAATTGTTGATTCCTAAAACAACTTTTGTTATGTCTAAAATAACAAATATTTTAACTATTTGTAAGATGATTTTACTAATTGTAGCTTTATATTTTATGAATACCCAATGTAAATATTGGAAATAAAGAATTATTATTATTATTATTTACTCTCATCTCTCTCTCTCTCTCTCTCTCTCTCTCTCTCTTGCTGTTTCCTATTTCGTTGGATAGGACCCGTGGTCGGCTGTTTATGCAGGAGGGGGCCTCTGAGATCAAAGGACTGTATTGGAATTTCATATTCCAGTTGTGAATTGTAATGCCATCTGTCCTGACGTTCTGTTTGATATTACGTGAATTTTCCATTTTAGTTTTTTTTTTCTTTACATACGGGACCGCTTTTCTCTCTCTCTCTCTCTCTCTCTCTCTCTCTCTCTCTCTAATGCCAGAACGAATTCTTGCATCTCATTTTCTTAAAGCAAGTGTCACATTGTAAATATTTCGAGCAAATGTGCTTTATGACGTATCTGTGACGCAGAGCGAACCCCTTTACCTAATTCCTTTTTAAAAACTTATATATCATCATACAATCTATAAATTTGCTTTGAAAAATTTCGTATGGCCCAGGATAGGTAAAATGACATTTAACCACAAGTCAAACAGCCATTTGAAAAGGTACAGTGGAGGACACGTAGTATCGACGTCACTGATACACGTCACCACTTTTGTGGATGGTTGGGTGGCTAAGCACAGCTTTAACCTCAATTTCTTAAGTAAAATAGTTAATGAAACACATATGGCAATGTACAGTAGCGAAAATTAGGACGAAGTTTGAAACACTCGGTGCTTTAGTGGCATGGGAATTCATAGTTCTGTATAAAAGCTGTTTACGGAAACTATTTTTCAATTTACCAAATAATTTTCCATTTGTAGAACCGCAATCCCAGACTGGCCGGAGAGCAAAAATGCTATGAACCTTATAAAAAAAAAAAGGGGGGGGGAGAGAGGTGAGTTTGGTCTCGCACGAGATATTCCTTCCCGGCATGCATGGCAAGTTCTGCAGAGTTCAGCAACTTTTGCGTGATACCGTCTTGTGCTGGCCGTGCCCGGAATTTATATATAGTATATATCCACAGGATTCAACGCTGCTAGCTGCGCAGGTATTGCCAGGTTTCGAAGCAACTGCGCAAGCTTGGAATTTTGGGGTAGGTAAAATTCTTGCTTGGATTGAAAGATTCCATTTGTCTTGGGTGATGGATCGACTCTGTTGGGCTGTCTGAGAAGGGTCCTGCTTGTTGCCGTGCCTAGAATAAAAAGGATAATTAATAAAAATGCGAATGGTGTCGGTGACAACCAAATAGGTGATCATTGTACAGTTGAAGAAAGAAATTGTCTCCAATTTTAATTTCACGTTAAATGGAACGTTAGGCAATATAAATACGATTTTATTTCATGGAATGTATTTCCGGTATGGGCATATATTAATTTTCGACAGGCAGCAATCTCAGTTTGATTGATGATAATATGACATCAATTGCTTTGTTTTTTTCACTTGTAATTCTTTCTAGAACTCGTTACTAAAAACCAATATATATATATATATATATATATATATATATATATGTGTGTGTGTGTGTGTGTGTGTGTGTGTGTGTGTGTGTGTGTGTGTGTGTGTGTGTGTGTGGCTTTGATGACTACAGCACCCTCATAACTTCTTCATTTTCTCTTTCGCTTTATTTTCCCACACTTTGTAGATACACTACTTATCGCTACAAACCCTAAGATCCACCTTACTGAAGATTATTGTTATGTCTGTAGCAGAAATACTACATAAGGTCATATTTTCGGATCTTATGCTTTGTAGTAGCAAAAAAAAGTGTGAGGAAACTGAGGACCTGAGAGGATATGGCTGTTAAAAAATTATATACATCTGATATTAGAGCTACCAGTAGAGTTTATATATATATATATATATATATATATATATATATATATATATATATACACTGGAAGATTTGGTATCTGAAACGCCCCAGATACACCAGGAATAAAAAATAGCAAACAGCCATCGTAGCATCGTTTTAATTTGTTGGCCCAATTTTCGAGACCACATGTCTCATCTTCAGGGCTGTAAAATTACAAAGAATACCATTTAAAAATGGTCTCAGTAATATATATATATATATATATATATATATATATATATATATATATATATATATATATATATAAAATATATACACTACATTACATACACATACACACACCCACATATACACATATTTGCATGTAAGCACGTATGTATGTAGGCATGCATATCATGTGTGTATGGATGTATAGTTGAGCGTGCATGCGTCCTTGTGTTGTGTGGCGCTCAGAAAACGCATATGAAAGTGGTCTTCACAGTGCCAAGAGTACTATAACATTTCACGACATTGCGTCAAGAGAAGGTGGCCATCGAAGACGATATCGTTTTGAGCAATTCCTTCTTGTTCTGGAAAAAAGCTGTAGAATTGCCAGGTTAGTGTTTTTTATGCTTGGGTTTTGAAGAGTTGAGGTAAAAGGAGATGGAAAAATGTTTTCGGAAGTAGTTTTTTCTTCATTTGCAACGTTGAGGTGAAGGTATTGGTTTGAAAAATAGAAATGATTTTAATAAACTTGCTTGGGGAGTTTCTCTTATTGATTTACTTTTCTCCGGCAAATGCTTCCAGTCTCTTTCACCAGTCCGTGCAGTTTCTTTTCACTAACCTCTACCAGGAAATATTCTTCCATTTTACTAAATATAAAGTAATAATTATTCATATATTAGCTGAAGAGGCACTCCAGTGGCCTCAACTAGCCTTGTCCTAAATGAAATAAAATGATGACTGTATGAGTTATGGAAAACAGAAGACGAAACGGAGTACATCAGTTCGATAATGACATCCAGTCGTTTTCATCATTTTTGCTTACTCGGGGATTAAGCCTGCAAACTAATTTGTTGTTGTTGTTGTTGTTGATGTTGTTCTTGTGGCTAGGAAAGGTCTGTGGAAAAGCCTAAAAGGGTTTGAAAAAGGTGTTTGCGTTGGGTTAAAGATACAGGAATTTTAGGATAAGATATTTTTTTATCTATTTACAAATTAGAATGAAAATGTAAAATATAAGTAATATGCCTGTTAAACAGTACAGAACAATTATTTCTAACAAAATATGGCGTCTTTATTTTCATTTTCGTGGTTTAAACAACGCTCTATTTGACCGTAGATTTTAGCAGGCGCCCACGAGAGAGCTGCAGGTCAGATGACGCCTTGTTCCCAACACAGACTCCTTAGGATCCTGGGGATTATAAGAATCATTATGATTCCTCTGAACAAATTGCAGTACTCGTAAAATAAAATAAAAAAAGTTTCGGTTCCCTTTATAGCTTCTATCAATATTCTGTTATGTGCGGCTTATTAAGCGGACTGGCCTGTATCAGGAGTCATTTAACTGCCGTAATCCAAGTTTAGACCAAAATTATTGATAATAGAGCGACCATTATGGCCTATAACCGTTAATTAAATTCAAGGTGTTGCCACGTATTTCGATTTG
>NC_061091.1:14764700-14779700 GCF_015104395.2 Macrobrachium nipponense | reverse complement strand
AATAGTTGAACCTCGATTGCTTTGGGGAGCTGCCCTTAGGAGCACATTCACTTGCAGCACACAGGCTACACTGTTTGATGGAAGGGGATGAATTTCTGCTTTTTTATTCATTTGGGATCTTTTGATTTTTAGTTTTGCTGTAAAAGAAATCCATCGAGATGGCTATTTGTCCGTCCGTCCGTCCGCGCTTTTCCTGATCGTGATAACTGCTGAAGGTAGAGGGCTGCAAATTGGTATGTTGATGATCCACCCTCCAATCATCAAACATAACAAAATGCAGCCCTCTAGCCTCAGTAGTTTTTATTTTATTATGTTCAGCGATGGTTGTCATACCTGAGTAATTAAGTCGCACGGTTCTCAATTTATGCGAAATAGTTTTTAAATATGGATCCTGCCATTGGCTAAATATGCATATGAATGACGCTCTTGATTACAATAATGATTGTTGTTTTTGTTATTGATATTTTTGTCGTTGTTTTCATAATCATTATTATTTTCAAAAACAAACAGTGTTATTACGTTCTGACTTAATTTTTTTTACGGTACTGATATGTTTTGTAACGTTTAGCAATGAAATATTTTAATTTTATTTTTGGATAGTCTATCCTGCTGATTTGTTCATACTGGTGTTCTAAATTCCTCGAGGTATTTGTATATTAATACAGATAATATTGGCGAGGTGATGAGATATCACACCTTTTAACTTTTAACTTTTTATCCAATTATTTTTCTCCCAATTTTCATACATTTTTTAACATTGGGACTTCCAAAGCGCATATCTTGGCTAACTAGTATAAATTCATCTTCTGTCTCATTCTAATATCTGTAAATTCGCTTTTAAAGACTAGAGAGAGAGAGAGAGAGAGAGAGAGAGAGAGAGAGAGAGAGAGAGAGAGAGAGAGAGAGAGAGGTGGGTTCACCTTCGACTCAGTTTTCCCCCAGTATTGTCCTTTCAAGTGTCAAGCGAGCTCTTGTGGGCCAGGTATGTCCCAGGTTACCAAGGAATAAATTTACCGTTCGCTGTTAACAGGTGAAAGGGTTACTCGAAAATATAAAGGCAGCCATGTTTCCGAGAATTGCTGAAAGCATGTAATGGCTCCTGAAGAAGGAATTGAAGGCGCCATAGGGCGTGGAAAGTGCCATGCAATGGTTACGGACTGGGATCATTGTGATTTTGATGTTTTGTATTCTCTTAAAACAAAAAATAGAATAAAGTAAGATATAGAAAAAATAAAATTTAAAATCTAATAATATAATGCTTTTGGCGGTTGTGAGATAAAATATATATAAAAAATTAAAATAAAAAATCTGTAAAGGAACTTATTGATGACTAATATCCTTTTATATAGTAATATAATGCTTTTGGCAGTTGTAAAGCATGTCCTGCCCTTCCAGTTTTGAGCGCAAAAGGCCACTCTTGTTGAAAATGTAGTAACTGGTTAATACTTTCACTAAAGATATCCCTGTGCAAAAAAACTACCCAGCCTTGGATCACATTGAAGGGCTCAATAATAATTCATTGATCCCTTTTACTTCTTCCTCAAGAGACTGTTCAATACACAGTTCATACATCTGCATTTTTTTTTCCACGTAATCCGAACATGGTTCAACGTCCTCGAAATATTCTAGCTCACCCTTTCCTTGAAAAGAGTTTATTTCCAATCCTCTACACTCGTCTCTGATTGCAAGTCACTTGAACCTTGTTTCCATGCACTCATAACTTTCTCTTCTCACAAACGGTATCATGTTTCTTTATCGGTCTCTATGACCCTTTCATCAACATCACATGACAATCTTCTATTTACTTACTACCTTATAAACTTGCTTGTGTTATCTTTAATCTTGCCTTAACTTTCCTTCGTCTTTTCATAAAACATTCAGGAGTACAGAAGATCCATTTCCATTTATATCTAAGCTCTATGGGCAGCTTCGTTAGCTTCGTCGAGCTCTTCTTCGGTGCGTGTTGGACCCAAATCATATTCCGGCCGGATATGAGTCATAGTTTGGACTTGGTGGCCACAGATGATCAAAGATATTTATATCTCAGCCGATATCCAACACAACCCGGGTACTCTTTCTCTCTCTCGTAGATCCTAATAATAGTTAGATAATAATCAAATAATAAGAGTATATTTTACCCCTATCTTGCGCTCAGCCTCTGCCCTTATCTCTCTTCCTAACATCAGTCTTATTACCTTGCATCCTTCGTTCCTTCCATACTTACCAGACACGATTAGGGGTTAATAATTTGCAGCCTGTACTATTATTACTGTTGTATTAGTTCTTTGTAGCAATGCAGTCTGTACCAATGAACCTTGCTACTTGATTTTCTTTTTGGCATTTTTTTGTTAACTGTACAGTGTAAGGTAATAATAATATTAATTATTATTATTATTATTATAATTATATTATTATTATTATAATTATTATTATTATTATAAGTATCATCTTTCTTTCTCGTTAACAAAGCTCTCATTTATGTAATATGTGATGCGTCGATGAACGTTGTTGTAGTGACGCCATATTGTAAATATAAGCGACCAAGGAGAAAAGTAGTGAATAATATTTAAGGAAACAAAGAATAAATAGAGAAACCTCAAGTTTATAGGGTATACAGTATAGTATGTAGTAGGCAACGTGTCCTTCCCCCACCTTCCTTTAATTAAGAGAAACTTTTTGCTATCGGAAAAAACTTCCAGTTGGAACTGGGAATTCCCAGAATTTCCACTGGAATCTTGTTCACGCTCGTACGCGTACGCACCGCGAAGGGCACTGGTATAGCTTTAGTATTTTATTTCAAAGGGAATAATATTGTTTTTTTCTTGTTCCTTTAACAGGCACGTGACCACTTGTGAAAAAAACCTCGACCTTTGGACAAATTCTGATATATTGACACAGTAAGGTGAAGTTATTGGTGATCGTGCGTGTGGCACCGCTATAATGGAGCCAAAAAACACGGGCCACCACCGAACTGTGGCTGAATCATGAAATTAGAAGTTCGTTGGCACGTTGCTGAAGTTTGGAAAAAAAAAAAAAATAAGCGTTGAGAAAAGAGTCTGTATTTCAGGTGCATATATACGTCATATGTCCCAGTATCATACCCGTATTATGCAGTTTTATTCTGCATACATATATAATTATTACTGTTTTCACCATATCTGCATTCTCTTGAAGGCAGTTCAGGCGTACGACAGTTAAACACCCGCTTACATTAATATTTTTTCGTTTATTATAGTGCAGCAATATAAATCCTCTACCATGTTAGGATTCTTACTCTTTATTCTTTTCTCTTTATTGAATTTCAGTGGTGAAACAGATTTCGTATTCTTCAGACACTCGGGAATGCGAGATACCCTTGTTATTTACTACATGGCTGTTAGCCATTCACGTATTTCCTGGAGTTGAAATAAAATATATTGGCCATCTCTCTCTCTCTCTCTCTCCTCTCTTCTCTTCTCTCTCTCTCCCTTTAGATCCCTAAACTGTTGAAGAAATCAGTCCTCTTTCTTTCTCTCTCTCTCTCAAAGTAAATCTTTTTTTCTCTCTCTCTCTCTCTCTCTCTCTCTCTCTCTCTCTCTCTTAGTATCCCTAACTGTGAATTGAATATCAGTCTCTCTTTCTCTCTCTCCCTCTCAGTATCCCTAACTGTTAATTAAATCTCTCTCTCTCTCTCTCTCTCTCTCTCTCTCTCTCTCTCTCTTCAGTATCCCTAACTGTGAATTAAGTCTCTCTCTCTCTCTCTCTCTCTCTCTCTCTCTCCTTCCGAGAGGTTGGTGACTGCAGGGGTGCGTAAAGACCTTATTTTCATCCGAGGCGATATTTTCCTTCCAGTTGCTAATGACGAATCCGAGGGTGGGAATGAAATTAGAGGGGTAGGGTTGGCCGACGACGGACGGAATTAGCGAAACGGTTGAAAATAAGAGTAAATGGAAGGATGGAAGGGGGAAGGCGAAGGAGAGAGTTTGAAGGGGTAGGTGAGAATCGTTAGGCGAAGGGAAGACGCCAAGGACCTCGGCAAATGAGGGCGATTAAGTGGTGTTGCAGGTGTTACTCTGAGATGCACAATGGAAGGGACCAAGATTGGAGAGGTAAAAACGTGTTAAGGAATTTCCTGTAGTTCTGCAGCGGAATAATGCATCACGTACGTACGCGCACACACTTACGTCTGATCAATGATTTCTGTAACATTGGGTATGGTCTGCACTTGGATGGTGACCATTAAGACGGGCCTTTACTAAAACTTGACGAAGTATTTCTTTTAGTCATATTTTTGGGTATATCTTTGTTATAAAATTGTTTAAGCTCATTTGAATTTCAGCTGCGGTTTTTCTTGGATTATCATGATTATTGTCATATTCTTGGGTATATATTTGTTATATAATATTTTTTTAAATCCCATTTGAATTTCAGCAGCGCTTTTTCTTGCCCTTGAATTGTTATGATTATTGTCATATTCTTGGATATATATTTGTTATAAATTTTTTTAAAGCCCATTTGAATTACAGCTGCGACCTTTCTTGTCCTTGGATTATTATGATTATTGTTATATTCTTGGGTAAATATTTGTTATAAAATTTTTTTTAGCCCATTTGAATTTCAGCAGCACTCTCTCGTGCCCTTGAATGATTGTAATTAGGACTGCTTGGAAATATTATCGAAAGTGATAGATTGTGTATGTAGATTGATAAAGCAAAAAATGCCTTCCTCATTCTTCATTTTATTCTTTGGTGTAGAATGAAATATCTTCCTTAAAGTGACTAGGAAAGGATTAATAAGTAACGGTACGTTTTGTTGCTTCCTCTCGCCGTGTATCCTAATAGATGACGCATCAATATATATCAAAATGACATCACTAATATTTAAAATCTTGAAAAAAATTGTTTTTTAAATTGCATGTATGACGCAGATCCATCTGATTAAGAGAACAGGTCATGAATATTTAAAAAATATAGAAAAATAAATTTAAAAAATTAACCTGAAAATGCCGTTGATTGAGATTCAGTTTATATTATATAAATATAAAATATTCTTACATATATATATATATGATATATATATATATCTATATATATATATATATTATATATATATATATATATATATATATATATATATATATTCTGAATACGTAAGCAACTGAACATGTGAACGTTACTTACCTTCCGTATTTACACTTGCGAAATATTGCCCTGCCTCGCTGTTTGAGAAAGTAAATGTGGGCCGTGTGGTTAATCCCAAATCTTCCCCCATCCCTGGGCGTCGAATCCATTTGTGTTTTAGGAAAATAAGTTTGTCATGTTTGATGGTTATTAAGTTCTGGATCCACTCATGCGGCTTCATTGCTAATGATTGATAGAGAATAAGCCGCCTTTTCTGCAGATTCCCAAAACCTTCCTCTGGCTGAATGAAGGGGGTTTTGTTTGGAGAGAGAGAGAGAGAGAGAGAGAGAGAGAGAGAGAGAGAGAGAGAGAGAGGCTTCAAATTATTTTGATTAATTTTAGAGAACTCCATTTTTTAATAGTTTAACATGTTTTGTTAAGGAGTAATTTTTTTATGATATTCATAATTGCAGCATCTTGATAGTGCGACAGTCTAGGAACACGCACACACACAAACAAAGAGAGAGAGAGAGAGAGCGAGAGATAGAGAGAGAGAGAGAGAGAGTTCAGTAATTTTTTGGCATACCAGTGATCTATGAACTTTCTCTTTCTCAGGCGTATATTTTACTATGCAAAATTCACTCTCATCTTCCTCCAACTCCGCGCCCCCCCTTCTCATAATCCTCTCCCTACCAAACCCCCCCCCCCCCCCCCCCCCCCCCCCCCCCCCCCACCCCCCCCCCCAGGACCCCCCCCCCCCCCTCACCCCTAGGGCCTCCAACCAATGCCGGAAATGACATTAGCAAACCAAATTCTGTAGTACCTGCCATCCTCCATCTTACCTTTGGGCACTGACATCTCTACTACATGGGTCCCTCACCCACTACCCTCTCTACCCTCTTCCCTCATGGTCTTTCAGGTCATTATTCTTCACTCTTTCCTCTTCCCTTCTTAGCTTCCATCCTTAGCCCCGTCCCCCCTTTCCCTCCCAATTTGCTGTGATACGACTTTTATATCGTCTCGCAGTTTTTCCCCGGTTTATTTCGTTGTCTTACCTACCTTCCTGTCATGCTATGGAGGTAATGTTAATTCCATGTCATGATATGAAGATTTAGTTAATTCCGTGTCATGATTTGAAGATATAACTTAATTCCATGTTGTGATTTGAAGATGTAGTTAATTCCCTTGTTGTGATTTCAAGATATTATTCATTATATGTTATGTTATGATTTCAAGATACTGATAATTCCACGTCATGATTTGAAGACATTGTTGAATCCGTGTTATGATATGAAGATGTAGTTAATTCCATGTTACGATATGAAGTTATTGTTAATTCCTCGTTATGATTTGAAGGTATTGTTGATTACATGTTATGATTTGAAGATATTGTAGATTCCGTGTTATAAGTTGAAGATATAGTTAATTCCATGTTATGATTTGAAAAGACTAGTAACATTGTATAGTAACATTGTAGTCGTTGCTTAATATATTTTTATTCTCTCTCTCTCTCCTCTCTCTCTCTCTCTCTCTCTCTCTCTCTCTCTCTCTCTCTCTCGTATCAGGGATTTTCTCTGGTGTTATAAATCTCCTGGGTAGGTCACGAAAATCCTGTGAAACGAGCAGCTTCTGTAACGTGTATCCAAGCACTTTTTTTTTTTTTTTTTTTTTTTTTTTTGTAAGCGGTACCTTCCCCTGCAAGCTATTTTTTTCCATTGCACCTGAACATATATTTATCATCTAATGCTGCCAAAAGTTTCGTTCTAGCGTCATTGAAACATGCTTCAGATATTTTCTTGTTTCTTCAGATATATTCATCTTGAAGTTTTGAAATAAGTTTAATCCTCTCTGGTGGTTTTCTTCTCCTAATAGTAGTAATTATGATAATAATACAGACCATCACCAAAGTATTTCCAGTAGTTTCTCTTCTATATGCTTCATATTCCAGTAGGGAATTTCCAGTAGTTCCAGCTTTCAAGGAGGTATAGCTCTTGCAATTTGGTTGACTTAACTTTAGCGTATGTATTCTGTTCAGTTGCCACGTTGGCACAATGCACAGTACCCTGTGTTTTTCATTTCGTTGCCTGAAGTTCGTTTAATGTTGTTTCCAAGTGTAACTGATGTTAATGCTTGTAATGTTAACAGAAACTATAATGCTAAAGCACACGATGTCTCCTCTGATGGAATAACAAGCCTTTAGGACATCCAAATCCTTGTAACTCCTTGTAACTTAAAATGCCATGCGCTGTCCCCTTAAGTGTCCGTGCTTTATGTTACTGTTTATCCACCACATATATTTATTCGTGTTAATTTATATCCATAACTAGCGTTCCCATGCCGTCGGAAATGATATTCCTATAAGAGAGAGCAGGGTGATAGCCTAAGGATTGTATATCTATGTTTACACTTGCTGCACCAAATGCTATATACGCTGACGACAGGCATTACTGTTAAATTAACATCATGAGCTTAAATTTAAGCTTATCTTCGATATTGATTCATTATGTAGTATTGACGAGAGAGGCTGGCCATGGGCAAGAATACGCGTAGATTATCGTGGTTACCCTTAGAATTCTGGTGGTGATGTATGTTATGAAATAATAATAATAATAATAATAATAATAATAATAATAATAATAATAATAATAATAATAATAATAATAATACGGTATACGAAAATAAAAAAAATTATACATAGCAAATGAAAAATAAAACATAAATAGACAAAAAACTCTAAAAAATATAAAAATAGATAAACATTGTTATAAACAATAGGATCAATTAATTTGTTATTGTTTTCTATCTATCGTCATATTTCAAGCGCTAGCATCTCGTTATGTGGAAGCTTGCTTTCAAAAAAAAGACGACCATTGACGCGTGCTTGCTTGCGCGGGCTCTTGATCGTTTGGAACTTTAGACCTTGGTTTGGAATATTGATCGATCGAAGACCGGACCATTCCTCAGAATAGGAAACCGCGTTTAAGATGATATTATAGATGCTTAATATATTCACGGCTCTTTAGATGTCAAAAAGCCCTTGAGTGTCTAGAAATTATTTTTCACTTCTATCCCTTGTGATTGATCTTAGAAGCTTCCCGGATTACCTCGAGTGTAACTGCTGGGAGAGGGAGAGTTTTTCCTTCTTCTTTCTTCTTCTTCTTCTTCTTCTTCTTCTTCTTCTTCTTCAGACATGGAGCAAAGGAAGATAGTGAGCGTGTAGCTTCTTGGAAAAGGAGAAGGGGACAATGTTTTTCATTTGCCAGATCAAAGTCGAGAATTATCTGTGACTGAATAATGAATGGGGTGAGTGAGCGAGATGGGTCCGGAGAGAGAGAGAGAGAGAGAGAGACCGAGAGAGGAGCGAGATGGGTCCGGGAGAGAAGAGAGAGAGAGAGAGAGAGGAGAGAGAGAGAGAGAGATCTGCCTTCGCTCAGTGCTTGGTCTCATCCCAGAACATCTCAAGGTTCTGACCTGTTTTAAAGTCCGCTAAACCGGTCATTTAAAACCTAAGTGAACTTAACAGTGTAATTGATATTTAAACAACATAAATTTAATCAACGAGAAGTTAATGATTTCGTAGGGTGGTTATTTAATTCAGTTCAGCTCTGTCCAAGAGAGACTAAAATTCAAGCTAGTCTTGCAAAGTGTGGTTGGATGATATTGCAGAAGAACATGATATAAAACTCTCTCTCTCTCTCTCTCTCTCTCTCTCTCTCTCTCTCTCTCTCTCACACAGATAATTCTCGACTTTGATCTCGGAAATGAAAAACATTGTTCCCGTCCCTTTTTCTAAGAAGCTTCACGCACATGCACGAGCATTCTTAATCCGACATCTTCCCTTTGCTCCACTTCCGAAAAAAAAAAAATCAGAAGCTCTCCCTCTTGCAGCAGTTACGCTCGAGGTCATCGGGAGGCTTTTGAGATCAATGAAAAGGAATAACAGAGAAAGATTCACTTTTAGGACCCTCACGGGGTTTTGGACATCTCAGTGTCATGTCGACTATTTTGGGTTCCGAATTTACGGTCTTTTGAAGATTCCTTTCGAGCTTTGTGTTCCGTAGTCAGCATCAGTATGAATAAATAAATGCCTTGTGGAGTGCCCTTATAAATTCAAACAGGCAAAAAATGCGCCCAAGTTTTCTTCGGCTCAGCCGAGTTTCCTGCACAGCGTATAATGCTGTACGAAGCTCTCAACCAAGGCCAGTTAAGCTTTTACCTGCGACCAATGCAACTTTCAGCCACTGCCCGTGGTGGCCTGTGTTGTAGGTGCCAGATGCATGATGATGGCTAAACTTAACCTTAAATAAAAATATAAAAAAAAAAAACTACTGATGCTAGAGGGCTGCAATTTGTTATCTTTGATGACCGGAGGGTGGATGATCAGCATACCAATTTGCAGCCCTCTAACCTCAATAGTTTTTAAGATCTGGGGGCGGACATTAAAAGTACGAACTGACAAACAAAGCCATCTCAATAGTTTTCTTTTACAAAAAAACTAAAAAAAGATAAGTTCTCCCTTTACGCAGTCTTTATAAATCATTAAAATAATTCCCGTATCTTCGAGATTTAATTTGTGGAGATGGATGTTAGCCCACGTTGAATTAAAACACGACAATAAAAAAACCAATCACGTTCTTTTTGTAGATTAGAATTAATGTTATGCATTATTAGTTCACTGATCAGCTGTTTGAGAAGCAATCTCTTGTATTTCTAGTGTTTTATTTATTTATTGAAATTAGTTTTGAAAGCAATTTTTGTAAGCCCTTTTGATAGGCAAGAGTGCCAAATATAACGTAATTCCCTTAAAATATGCATATATTTTCTTTACAATATGAGCATGTCCTTAATTATTATTATTATTATTATTATTATTATTATTATTATTATTATTATTATTATTATTATTATTATTATTATTATTATTATTATTATTATTTCCGAGCACGAACATGCCCCACATAAGACGCTTATAACTGAAGGAATGTGGCCGCAGGAGAAAATCTTAGATAAAACGGTAATAAAACAGCAATATTAACAAAATAATGTTACAACGATAAAAAAAATATCAATCAAAAAAATACTTCTTAAAGAAATGTCAAGGAAAAGGTAAAAGAAAAAGAATAAATCATTCAAAAGGATTTTTATGTTTTATTTTTTTTTTTTTTTACTTTATTCTTCATTTCATTTTTTTTACTCTGCAAAAGCAAGCGAAAAGTAGAAAAGTGGGAGAACACAGCAGTATGAAAATAAAAAAAAAGTGTAAAAACCGCTAAAGTGAGAGTGTTATCATGCCATGAAAAATGTAGTAAGAGCTCTTTCTCTCCTGGAAATTCACAACTATCGCTGGCTGAGATACTTCCGACGGAGGAGATAGGAATAGCGAGCTCCATTTCCGTTACTCCAAAGGAGCCCAAGCTTAAATGCAGTTAGTGCTTTAACAGAGACTCTGCTCCATTTTCCAATGAATAATTTTCATTACGAACTTTTTTTTATTATACGCTATTTATTCCTGTGATTTGAACTTGTACTCATCAATAAAAATGCTTTCAATACTGCATGTTCATCACCTTGATATTAATAATAATAATAATAATAATAATAATAATAATAATAATAATAATAATAATAATAATAAGATTGAAAAAGGTGAACCGGAGGGATTCCCGAAAACTTCCTGTACAGATTTATCTTTGAATATATGAATAGATACATAACTGTGGATTAGTTTCTCCAATAATAATAATAATAATAATAATAATAATAATAATAATAATAATAATAATAATAATAAAAATAATAATAATAATGAATATTCATTTTGTGCGTTATATGAAAGGGCTCTGTTTGAGAAGTTGCTATTATTATATTTTCTAGTAAACGATATTTTTGTATTCAGTACATTTGTATATTTCTATTATGTATCACATTTCTCATTTGTGTATTATTACATATATACTTTGGTGTAATTAGTATTGACAGATTCCGGAGGAAAAAAAACGGGAAACTGGTTTTAGGTTGTGTGATGTAAATATTTAACATTTATATTTAATATTTATTTAGAAAACTGACACGCGGCATTTTTTTTTGGTTCAAGAAATCCACCGTCGGGCAGGATAAAAAAAAGAAGAAAAGAAAAAAAATTGAAATGTATAATATATCTAAAAGCCGAGTTATAAAAGTCAAGCAAGCAAGCATATATAGGTATATATATATATATAAATATATATATATATATATATATAATATATATATATATATTATATATATATATATATATATTATATAAATAAATATACATATATATATGTTATATATTATATATATATGTATATATGTAAAATATAATATGTATATATATATGTTTACACACACACTACACACATTATATATATATATAATAACATATATATACATATACATCATATACATACATACATAATACATATATATATATATATATATATAGTATATATATATATATATATATATATATATATAGTAATATATATATATATATATATATTATATAAAATATATATAATATATACATACACATACATACATACATACATACATACATACATACATATATATATATATATATATATATATAACATAACATACATCATACATACATACATACATACATAATATACATATATATATAATATATATATATATACATACATATCACATGACATACATACATACTTATACATACATACATCTATATTATATACTATATATACTATATATATACATACATATATATATATATATATATATATATATATATATATATATATATATATATATATATGTATGATATGAAACGAAATACCCCCCATTCAAAGGCGAGCAGTTCGCAACGCCGTAATAATACTAGAAGCACCGTGTTTGTTCAAAGTATTAATATGAAGTTCCGTTTATTGGCTCGCGGTCCGCCTTGTCAACAGGACCGAAAGTTGCTTTCAGGAATCGGCTGTTGGAGACAGGATCTCCAGGTGTTAGGAGTCAATTGCTTGCTGAAGGCAGAGTGTGGAGGCCGTTGCTTGCATGGTGACTTTGCGATGGAATTATCTGTGGTGCTTGTGTTGACGGAAATCAAGTTTTTTTTCATGCGTGTGTGATTTAGGTGATTTGGAAGAGTGGTAAACGACAGTAGTAAGAGAGAATGGTATTAGAGTAAATTAATATATATATTATATATTATATATAATATATATATATTTATATATATATAATATATACACACATATATGTATACAATATATATATATATGTGTGTGTGTAAATATATATCTATATAATATATATTATATATAATATATATATATATATATATATATAATATATATTATTTATATATATAATGTATATATATTTAATTTACCCTAATACCATTCTCTCTTACTACTGTCGTTTACCGGTCTTCCAAATCACCCAAATCACACACACACACACACATACACACACAAAAACTTGATTTCCGTCAACACAAGCACCACAGATAATTCCATCGCAAAGTCTCCATGCAAGCAACGGCCTCCACACTCTGCCTGAGCAAGCAATTTGACTCCTAACATATATATATATATATATATATATATATATATATATATATATATATATATATATATATATATATATATTGTTACAAACCTCTGGGGTTCTAGTACAGGTTCTTAGGTGCTTTATTTTGCTAGGATCGTAGACAGTATATGCAACCCATGTTCAAGGAAAGCAGGCACAAAAACACTCCAGAAAAACTTAACAGTATTTATTACAAAATGGAAATATACAACTAGAATCAGCCTTGCGGGTTTAAGTAAAATACATACAGCAAAACAGCTTGAAGCAAGAGGACTAAATACCAGGTCCCCAACGAGCCACAATGCACCCTACAGCTAAACATCTAAACCCTACTAGAAATTCAGAGGAGGAGAACAAATGTTTCATAAATCAGTGAGGATCCAAATATATGCCAGCCAAAACTATCCTAAATAACAAAAGGCTGAAGGAAGTGGAAGATATCAAAACAAGGAAAACCTTAAATTTACCTACCTAGCCATATAACTAAAGATATGGAATACTATCCACCAATAAGCAATAAACAATAATGGCAACAATAAGCTTATAATATACACAAGTAAAAACTATGACAAAGTATATATATAATATATAATATATGTGCTGCACGTACACTGACAGTACTAATCCTTACGTCGGGGATGAACAACTGAAGACGGGTCGAACTAGGAGTCCATAGCGAGCACCCAAACTTCTATCAAAGGGATGGACACGATCGCCAGGACAAAAGGGGTATAAGGCTCCTCGAAGGAAATAACAGCTATACTGTCTTACCTAGCGATTGCCACCCTACGTTTCTCCTCACGAGCCAGCGCTCACACACATCCCCGAAGAAATGCAGGACGAAGGCAGAAGTGGCAGGTGAATCCGTAATCAGTACCGGGATCCAGCGACGGTACCAATTTCCCGTGGGCTCCTCCGACGGGAATAAGGGGTAATACGAGATGTCGCAAATAGCATACGCTTCTGCGGAACCCCGTAAAGCGGACACTATGGTCGCAAGTGAACGAAGAGCCGTAATCTACAGTACCTGAGTCGCAGGTTACTAAGGCACCTACGAACGGTCGTGAGGAAAGATTCCAACAGCGCCGTTTCCAAAATACACTGCCAAAAGGTCGTCCTCCAATAATCCAAAAAGGCTGCTCAAGGGGATGGTCTGACAAGGAGCGTTCCTAAGCCCGAACTTCCGTGGGCAGACCATCAACGTTCACAGTACAGCTACGAACCATCCACCGTAACTCAAAAACAAATCACAAAACAATCTTTAGAACGATAGTTCACAGAAATAAACAAGGGAGGAGGAGGCGCTCAAGAACACAAAAACTCTTACATTAACTAACAAGCATATGGCTGTTTAAGCCAAAAAAAACTTAAAGGAAACAAGGCTGATTCAAACTTTATAATAAAAACAAAAACTACGTTAATGTAATATAATATATATATATATATATATATATATATATATATATATATATTAATATATATATATATATATATATTATACAAGAAACCTTTGTGAGGTTAGGAATTCGTAGAATGGAAGCTTAGCTCCTGATTTTATTTTACTCTTTAGCGTCCAAGATTTAGGATTTCATTCTCTCTCTCTCTCTCTCTCTCTCTCTCTCTCTCTCTCTCTCTCTCTCTCTCTCTCAGAAAGCCTATTGGATCATAATATCAGTGGATTGCTCGAGTAATCGCCTAATGGTCAGAATTCCAGACCAGCGTTCGGGTGGATTTGCTTTTTTCAGTCATGAATTTCATGATGACCTTTTATGAAAAGATTTAGCTCATTTCAAAACTGAGCATTGTGGACTCGGTACGTACGGCAATGCTCTCTCTCTCTCTCTCTCTCTCTCTCTCTCTCTCTCTTCTCTCTCTCTCTCGTAATGAGGATATAAGTCCAGAATTTGAAAAGTTTGTAATGAGCTCGGAGCCACTCGTTATTGGAATTGGAAATATGTGTGCCTTCGTCAAGTTACCGAGTCTGAAATTATGTTCGTGCGTGCGTATGTGTTTGTATGAAACGATGCCTGTAAGAACTTTTTTCTGCAAAGTCGGGGTTAAAGTAGACTTTATTCTTCGTTTATATTTATATCTGATAAGTATACAGACACAACACAGACACAGACGTGATTGGTATGGTCTTGACCTGCCACCTCGGTGGCCGCGAGTTCGATCCTCGGGCATTCCATTGAGGTGTGATAGATGTGTATTTCTGGTGATAGAAGTTCACTCTCGACGTGGTTCGGAAGTCACGTAAAGCCGTTGGTCTCGTTGCTGAATAACCACTGGTTCCATGTAACGTAAAAGC
>NC_061091.1:14752200-14759700 GCF_015104395.2 Macrobrachium nipponense | reverse complement strand
ACTTTTGCATAGCTCCTCGGAGGTAGTATTCATGGTGCATAGGTTCAGTATGTGGCAGTTAAGGTTACAGAAATTTAATGTACAAGGGTATATATATATATATATATATATATATATATATATATACACTTAAATCCACGGTAGAAAGGTAGGTGAAACAGGGACTTGGAACAAGTACTTTCGTAGTATATTCTACTACATTTTCAAGTTGTGTGAAAACTTGAAAATGAAAATATACTATGAAAGTACTTGTTCCAAGTCCATGTTTCACTTATCTTTCTACCGTGGATTTAAGAATATTCTCAAATACGTGTTCCTTCGTGCTACATTCGATAATATATAATATATTATATAATAATATATATATATTAATATATATATATATATATATATAGATATATATATAATATATATATAATATATATATACATACATACATGCAGTTCCTGAATATCTTTACAAAACATGAGATTTTACTTTTAAACACAGACAAGACCATACATGGATATATATTATATATATATATATATATATATATATATATATATATATATATATATATATATATATATATATATATTAAATGTGTTTACGACATGGGCATGTGTCTTGTCTGTATCTTAAAAGTAAAATCTCATGTTTTGTGAAGATATTCAGGAACTGCATGCTAGTCTCTGTTGCCCATGCAACAGGCTGCATCAAGCAGTCTGTATGCGTGTGTGCCTGAGTCAGTGTGTGTGTGTGTGTGTGTGGTGCTTGTGTGAGCGGGCCGAGCATTTCAAAGACTTAAGTGTAGATCCGTGTAAGGCATTGTGCGTTGTTCCTTAGAAATTCTCAAATATTATTCCAGGAGGAATTTTCTAACACGAAAGAGTTTTGCTTGGGCTGACACGGTTTCCTAAAGTTGCTGGGTTTTGATGAGTTCAAATGGTTTCCTTTATTCTCCGAGTCTTTGTGGGTAACTGTGTGCATTGAATTGTTTTGTCTTTGTTGTTTTTGCTATGTGAGTGTTGTCCTTTAAGTGCTGATGTCATTCTTTGTAGTTCTTCACTCCTGAAAAGATTAGGTTTTTCGTATAACTTGGCAATTTTTTCAATACTAGATATTTTGCATTTTGGTTTTAATCCTTTTCTTGTTTATTTAATGTTCATCATTGCATTAAAGGCCAAATGTATCCATTTGTTTTTGATGGTACGAGCGTGCTATATTTACATACATGTACACTCGGCAAGGAAAGTTAAGATACAGTTTTTTTAAATCTTCGGATATATATTGTTCAATAATGCCACACCTGTCAACTCTAGAAGGGGGGCGGAGCTTCAAAATCATAGCGTTTGTTGCTTTCTAGATTTCCATTAACTTTATACCATAAAGATTCTGTAGAAGTCCTATAATCATTTATACTTGAATGTAGAAATGGGCTCTATATTATTTGTTAATGTTAGTTTGGTAACGTCAGTTCAGGGTAGAATATCGATCACCCTTTTTTAAAACCTACTGTGAAACCTTTTTTATAAGTAATCATTGACACTAAACTGACGTAAAATTCATACATAATTGAAGACGGATCTTAAACAATGAGAGAAAGTGTTTTAAAATTTGGGCAGTACTTGTGGAAATCGTGAGGAAAAATACAGTAAAGAATGAAATATTATGACGATATAGAGAGAGAGCGCGCAAGCATAGGCCCATCGATAGATCCTCAATTCAATATATTTACTTGGAGAGATTAAGTAATAATATTTTTCCAAATGTTTCAAAAGTGGAGAGAGAGAGAGAGAGAGAGAGAGAGAGAGAGAGAGAGAGAGAGAGAGAGAGAGAGAGAGAGAGCAAACTCTGCTTACGTGGAAGCTTAGGCCTATTTATAACGTCTTAATTTCATTATATTTTCTTTGGGAGATTGAGTGGTAATATATATTTGTAAAGTATGTTGTAGAAGTCGAGAGAGAGAGAGAGAGAGAGAGAGAGAGAGAGAGAATTATAGTATTTGTGACGGACTTGTGACGGGGGAAAGGCAGAAGAAAGAGCGGTGACTCGATGCACAGATACCTGGGAAACAGGGTGATGTGACTGCCAAGATCATGCTGCACTATGCTAGATAAAATTTGAAGGCTCATAATATTCAAGTTAATTCTCTAAGAAATTCATACCCTAATCTTGATTTCATTCGACAGTTGCCGTAACATTCGAAGATTGTAAAAAGACGTGGAAATTTCAGACGCAGGCTGCGGTCATTCTTGCTCTCTTGATATAGTCTGTACCTTTGAAAATCGGGTTTCATCCACAAATCATTCACGAAAAAAGCTGTGTTAAGTAAAAATATTTATTACCACAAATAATTCAATATGTATTGCACAGGCAATTAAAGTTTTATATCGTGCAAAAATGCTGATGTGTTGGGAGATCTTTCAGCCTCCCGGCAAAGAAATTCAGTCGTGTAGGGCTGTAGGCTACTACGAGCTGCATTGTAATGAGAGCATATAACCAGAAAATCTTTGAGCTGACATGCTACTTTAACCTTGATAAATAATTATGTTTAGAGACAGTAGCTTTGTAAACAGCAACTAGCATTCGATCCATGTGAACGTCAAAGTAATCAAAGTGTTAAATCCGTTACATAAGCCAGTATCCAGTGACTAGCGCTTTCCCGCTTGAAGTTCTAGGGCTCCTCCTCACATCATAGAAAACGCTCTTGTGGATGCAACTAGATTTGCTCAACCTACCTTAGCTTGCATTCACCACTTACAATGATGCAATAATATCCCCGTTCATGAAGGAAAACGAGTAAACATTGTCGGCGTGATACATAGTACTACACTCAGAAATTCACATTCTATCTACCAGATCTCCATGAACGAATCCATCTGAGAAATTCAAATTACTTCAGACATATATCGTGTTTTTAAGTATCTGAATGGTTTTGATTTGCAGTTTTTCCTTATATGATATAATTTGCAGTGTATTTTCATATTCTAGAGTAAATTTAGCAATAATATGTCTTTTCAGTAAAAACATATGAAAAATTCGATGAATAAAAGCTAAAGAAAACTGTATCTTCACTTTTCTTGACGAGTGTACATACATACATATATATGTATGTATGTAAAGTACATGCGTACCATAAAAAACATGGATATATTTGGCTTTTAATGCAATGATGAGCGTTAAAATTAACAGGAAAAGGATTCAAACCAAATGCCAAATATATGGTATTGAAAAAATGTCAAATGAATGTATATATGTATGTGTGTTTGTTCGCATATATATATATATATATATATATATATATATATATATATATATATATATATATATATATATATCATATATATATATCTAATAAAAGGAGCCCATAAAAACACCAAAATGTAGAGAGAAAAGTACTATATTTCAGAGACTGCTGTCTCTCTCTTCAGGTATATGAATGAGAAAAGTTTACAGAAAAGGTTGGTATTTATACCAAGAGATTCGTCCACAAGTAAGCCAATTTAGGTCACCCCCGCTGATAATCTTCCTTTAATCTTCTTAAGCGTTGGTTGAATAACACTGCGTCGACGATGTCCGATGTCCAATTCCCTTTTGAGATGTTCATTACCTGCTTCTCTTTTATAAGGCCGATTCCATCATTTGACTCTTGTACCGGCCAGTTGCTGCTATGAAAATTACACGTGACTATTCCAGTTTATTCTATGGTTATGTTCATTTATATGGTTGAAAATAGCCGAGTATGTTTGTCCATACCTAACTGACCGTTTGTGTTGTATTAATCTCTGGGAAGTGATTTACCTGTAAATCGATGTAAGATTGGTCACAGTCCTGGCATGGGATCTCATATACCCCAGAGTCTTGGGCGATGTCTTTTGTTGGACGTTAATCAGGGATTTGGCTAAGGTATTTGGGTAGGTAAATGCAAAAGGGTTGGATTTCCCAAGGGTGTGAGTTACTCTCCTTAATCGGTCGTCCAGGTGGGGGGAATTTTTATTTTATTGTTGGGTGTGTCTCGGGTCTTGTCTTTAGGGGGTCGGTAGAAAATTACGTTGCTTTTTGAATTGTTTTCTCAATTATATGGTCAGGATACTTTAAAGATGAAAGTTGCTTGCGAATTAGTTCAAATTCTTTTTCCAGGAATCTGGGGAACAAATTCGTAAGGCTCTTAAGAATAGGTTGCTAGCTAGACCTATCTTGATAGTATTGTCATGATAGCTAAAGTAGTGAATATATGAAAGTGAGAACGTTGGTTTTCTGTATATGGTAAATTTGTATTCTGTCGTGTCTCTGACTATTAAAACATCAAGAAAAGGAATTTTGTTGTCTGTTTCCCATTCAACTTTAAATTTGATGGGATGCTGGACAATTTGTGACAAAAGTCTTCCGAATGTTGATGTGACTGGGAGAAAAGTGCGCCGGAGCTTTCAATTACAAAATTTCTAAATGGTTAGCTGGCCTCCTTTCTCCTTTTTTAGCACTTTTTCTCCCAGTCACATCAAACATTCGAAGACTTTTGTCACAAATTCAGAGAAGCACATATACCACTTCACAACATAAAACTTTTAAGCCTTGACGTAGACTCCCTATTCACAAAAGTACCAGTACAGGACGTTCTTCAGTTTTTAAGGGAAAAATTATCCCCCTATTCAGATCATTTCCCTTTGGCACTTGACAAAATAATAAAAGTTAGTTGAATTATGTGCATCTAATAACGTATTTCATTCGGGGAATCATTCTACAAGCAAAAATTCGGGTGTAGTATGGGTAGTCCTTTAAGTCCTATTTAGCCAATCTGTACATGGAATACTTGAAACTACAGTAATAAAATGCAATAAAACCAAAAAACATGCTGTGGATGAGGATACGTGGATGCTGACCATTTTCACTCAACATTTTGATCATAAGTAAGGGGGGTAATTTAATGAATTCCTCTCAAAATTAAACGCATTAGTGCCCAGCATCAAATTAAAGTTGAATGGGAAACAGACAACAAAATTCCTTTTCTGATGTTTAATAGTCAGAGACACGACAGAATACAAATTTACCATATACAGAAAACCAACGTTCTCACTTTCATATATTCACTACTTTAGCTATCATGACAATACTATCAAGATAGGTCTAGCTAGCAACTATCTTAAGAGCCTTACGAATTTGTTCCCCAGATTTCCTGGAAAAAGAATTTGAACTAATTCGCAAGCAACTTTCATCTTTAAAGTATCCTGACCATATAATTGAGAAAGCAATTCAAAAAGCAAACGTAATTTTCTACCGACCCCCTAAAGACAAGACCAGAGACACACCCAACAATAAAATAAAAATTCCCCACCTGGAGACGATTAAGAGAGTAACTCACACCCTGGGAAATCCAACCCTTTTGCATTTACCTACCCAAATACCTTAGCCAAATCCCTGATTAACGTCCAACAAAAGACATCGCCCAAAGACTCTGGGGTATATGAGATCCATGCCAGGACTGTGACCAATCTTACATCGGATTACAGGTAAATCACTTCCCCAGAGATTAATCAACACAAACGGTCAGTTAGGTATGGACAACAGAACTCGGCTATTTTCAACCATATAACAAAATGAACATAACCATAGAATAAACTGGAATATGTCACGTGTAATTTATAGCAGCAACTGCCGGTACAAGAGTCAAATGATGGAATCGGCCTTAATAAAAGAGAAGCAGGTAATGAACATCTCAAAAGGGAATTGGACATCGGACATCGTCGACGCAGTGTTCATTTTCAACCGCTAAGAAGATTAAAGGAAGATTATCAGCGGGGGGGGTGACCTAAATTGGATTACATTGTGGACGAATCTCTTGTATAAATACCCACCTTTTCTGTAAATTTTTCTCATTATATACCTGAAGAGAGAGACAGCAGTCTCTGAAATATAGTACTTTTCTTCTCTACATTTTGGTGTTTTTATGGGCCTTTTATTAGATGGAATTCTGTGTTACAGAACACTTTTACCAGTCATAGTATATCCTTATAATTAATATATAGATATATGATATATATATATATTATATATATATAGATAGATATAGACATAGTATATACTATATACAACTTTTGCCTATAACCGAGCTATATATATATATATATATATATAAGAGTATATATATAAATAGATATATATATATATATATATATATATAATAGATATATATATATATATATATATATCATATATATATATATATATATATATATATATATATATATATATATATAAACGTTAGAGAACTGCGCCCAATTCAAGGTTCGCCTTACCCTCCCTCAATTTCCTACTGTTTTTTTCACTTGTAACTCTATTTAGATGAAGTGAGGGTGAAATGATTAATACTCGGAATCATTTCCTTCCTCATTACCATAAAATGATGGACGACTAAATCTAATACCTTAAGTGATGCTGTGCAGCCTTCAGAAACCACCACGAGAGAGAGAGAGAGAGAGAGAGAGAGAGAGAGAGAGAGAGAGAGAGAGAGAGAGGGTTCGCTCGCCATGTTGTTGATGGCTTGTCCCTGACAATAAGAAACGGACTATTTTAATGGAAGCCGTAAGACGCCACGAAAAAGAGAACCAGGGAGTTGGAAGGAAGAAGAAGAAGATTAGGAGGAGGAGGAGGAGGAGGAGGAATAGAGAGAGAGAGAGAGAGAGAGCGAGAGAGTTTCTTTCCGTATTGACGATTTTAATAAAAGTGGTAAAACAACAGAAAAAAAAGAGTTCCAGGGAGTTCCAGGGAGTTACGAGAGAGAGAGAGAGAGAGAGAGAGAGAGAGAGATCTGTTTTCGAGATATCTCGCTAACGATCTGTCTCTCTCTCGTTGAAAGAAACGGCGGTGTTTTTGATGCAGATAGATAGATTAAATCTTTTGCCTCACCAGTGGACTGGAATCAAATTATCCGACTGGAACTCTCTCTCTCTCTCTCTCTCTCTCTCTCTCTCTCTCTCTCTCTCTCTCTCAAAGAAGCTCCTATTAGATGCTCTGTATGTCTCCTAAAAGGGAACTTTTGACTTAGAAGAATTATGAGTTGGATCCTCGTAACTTCTACGCAGTAAGAGGCCCTTTGTATTATTCTCTTTGACTTGTTAGTTCACGTATCAGTTACATTCGACGTATACTAGTGCATGTTGGAGAAATTTTTATCCCACACCCACACACACGTGCGCGCGCAAATTCACACGCACACACACACACACATATATATATGTATATATATATATATATATATATATATATATATACTATATATATATATATATATATATATATGTTTGATTTTAAATCACCGAAAATTAAAACGTGATGATTATACGAACAAAGTTACAGCCACGAAGGAAGACTGAAGCATGGAGATGCTAAGGGCTTTCGCCTTATTACCAAGACATGGTCACAGCTACTAAAGGTATACAGAGGCAAGGGCATATATTCTTTGTACTATGTTTATGAGTACTCTGAATATATACACTTAACATTTTATTGTTATTGAAA
>NC_061091.1:14744700-14747200 GCF_015104395.2 Macrobrachium nipponense | reverse complement strand
GGCATGGGATTTGGTAAACCCAGTGCCCTTGGGGAGTGTCTTTTGTTGGACGTTAATCAGGGATTTGGGGTTAGCTAGGTTGTTTGGGGTAAGTAAATGCAAAAGGGTTAGATTTTCCAAGGGTCTGAGTCACCTCCTTAATCGTGTCCAGGTGTGGAATTTTTATTCTATTGTTGGGTGTATCTCTGGTCTTGTCTTTAGGGGGTCGGTAGAAAATTATGTTTGCTTTGTGACTTGTTTTCTCAATTAATTAATTGATCAGGATACTTTAAAGACGAAAGCTACTTGCAAATTAGTGTTCAAATTCTTTTTCCAGGAAATCTGGGGAACAAATTGTAGGGCTCTAAGAACAGGTGCTGGCTACACCTATCTTGATAGCAATGTCTTGATAGCTAAAGTAGTAATTGTATTGAAAGTGAGAACGTTGGTTTTCTGTATATGGTAAATTTGTATTCTGTCGTGTCTCTGATTATTAAAACATCAAGAAAAGGAATTTTGTCGTCTGTTTCCCATTCAACTTTAAATTTGATGCTGGGCACTAATGCGTTTAATTTTAAGAGGATTCATTAAAATTGCCCCACCTATTATCCCAAAATGTTAGAATATCATCCACATATTCTCATCCAAAGCATGTTTTGGGTTTATTGCATTTATTACTGTAGTTTCAAAGTATTCCATGTACAGATTGGTAAAACAGGACTTAAAGGACTACCCATACTACACCGGAATTTTTGCTTATAGAATGATTCCCCGAATGAATTTTAAAGACCCGTTAATTAGATGCACATAATTCAACTAACTTTATTATTGTTTTGTCAAGCGCCAATGGGACAAAATGCTCAGGTTTTTAAAGGGAAAAATTATCGCCCCCTATTCAGATCATTTCCTTTTTGTGCTTGACAAAACAAAAATAAAGCTTAGTTGAATTTTATGCTGCATCTAATGTATTTCATTCGGGGAATCATTCTACAAGCAAAAATTCGGGTGTAGTATGGGTAGTCCTTCAAGTCCTGTTTTAGCCAATACTTTGAAACTGCAGTAATAAATGCAATAAAACCAAAAACATGCTGTGGATGAGATATGTGGAATGATATAAATTCATTTTGGGATAATAGGTGGGGCAATTTTAATGAATCCTCTCAAAATGAAAGGCATTAGTGCCCAGCATCAAATTTAAAGTTGAATGGGAAAACAAACAACAAAATTCCTTTTCTTGATGTTTGATAATCAGAGACACAACAGAATACAAATTTACCATATACAGAAAACCAACGTTCTCACTTTCATACATTCACTACTTTAGCTATCACGACATTGCTATCAAGATAGGTGTAGCCAGCAACCTGCTTAAGAGTCTTACGAATTTGTTCCCCAGATTTCCTGGAAAAAGAATTTGAACTAATTCGCAAACTGCTTTCGTCTTTAAAGTATCCTGACCCCCTATAATTGAGAAAGCAATTCACAAAGCAAACGTAATTTTCTACCGACCCCCTAAAGACAAGACCAGAGAAACACCCACCCAAAAATAAAATAAAAAAAAATTTCACCACATGACACGATTAAGAAGGTGACTCCGACCCTCGGAAAATCTAACCCTTTTGCATTTACGTTACCCGAACACCTTAGCTAAATCCCTCCCGATTAACGTCCAACAAAAGACATCTCCCAAGGACACTGGGGTGTTTACCAAATCCCATGCCAGGACTGTGACCAATCTTACATCGGATTTACAGGTAAATCACTTCCCCAGAGATTAATAACAACACAAACTCAGTTTAGGTATGGACAACAGAACTCAGCTATTTTCAACCATATAAATGAACATAACCATAGAATAAACTGGAATTTGTCACGTGTAATTTATAGCAGCAACTGCCGGTACAAGAGTCAAATGATGGAATCAGCCTTAATTGATAAAAGAGAGGCACGTAATGAACATCTCAAAAGGAGCATGGATTTCAGATACGATCGACAAGGTTTTCATTCAACCAACGCTTAATAAGATTAAAGGAAGATTATCAGCGGGGGTGACCTAAATTGGCTTGCCTGTGGATGGACCTCTTGGTATAAATACTACCTTTTCTGTAAACTTTTCTCATCCCTTCTACCTGAAGAGGAGAAAGCAGTCTCTGAAATATAGTACTTTTCTCTCTATATTTTGGTGTTTTTATGGGCTCTTTTATTAGATGGAATTCTGTTGTAACAGAACATGTTTTTAACAGTCATATAATATCTATCTATATTATATATAACTATAAAATTGTAATAGCCACAATGTCCTCTTAGCCTCTTGAATTCTTTGATCTATTTTGGATACGCTTCCTCCGAGGAAGCAGCCTATGGATTGGATCCTTCCCTTCAAGGTTGCCCTTGGGAGACTGGCAAGCCTTGTTCAGGGCTTTTGGGCCTCATCCTTGAAGTTCTTAGGCCCTCTCCAGGCCCGCTTCATTTGATCTTACAGAAAATAGGTATTATTATGAGGAGGGTACTTATCACATTA
>NC_061091.1:14737200-14739700 GCF_015104395.2 Macrobrachium nipponense | reverse complement strand
TGTGTGTGTGTGTTGGGTGGGGGGGTGTGTGGGGAAATAAAAAAACTTCCTCCCTAAAGACCTGCTTTTAAGCAAAAGACTCTAAACCTTTTCCACCAAAGATACGGAGCACCGATGTAGTATTTGACATTATTTGAACTATCTTTGTTGTAATTTGGTGAATACAGCTTCAGTTGACCACAAAGCTTAATCAGAAACGGTGAACATTTTAACAGTTTGATTTCCTCAGCTTCGGACACTCGTTTCATTTACTCTCTCTCCAATGAGGATATAAGATGCTACTTCTTTTGTTTTGAGGTACGAAAACACGGAAGAAAAAAAAAGGAGGGTATTGCGTATGAATGCGCAACAGTCGTAATTGTAGGGCAATATTTCTTTCCACATTTTACTATTGCATTATAATTGGGCACTTGAAATAAAGTTCCTGGTTGCTCCCTTGAAACTGGTATCAACGACGCAGTGAAAATTCAGCCCTCTCCCTTCAGTTGTTTTTTGGGTTTTGTTCCTTAATTACAATTCTTATGCTTTTTTTTTTAATCTAGATTACATTCTCGCAATGGTCTGGTTATCCTGAGACCCAAAATAGAATTTTTCTTCTTTTAGATAGTATTTTGAACTGATTTTTATGAGTTTTCTGTAATAGAAAACTATTGAGATGTCTATTTGTCCTTCCAGCCGCACTTTTTCTGTCCGCCCTCAGATCTTAAAACCTAATGAGGCTAGAGGGTTGCAAATTGGTATGTTGGTCAGTCACCCTCCAATCATCAAAAAACACCTTGCAGCCATCTAACCTCAGCAGTTTTTATTTAATTCAAGGTTAAAGCTAACCATAGGTGGCAAGGACAGTCCACCTCCAGGCCTTGCCTGAAAGTTTCATGGGCTGCGACTAAGAGTTTCATGGGCCGTGGAGCCTTCTCAGCCTCAGTAAGCATGATTTAATTCGAGGTTAAAGCTAGCCATAGGTGCCAAGAACGCAGGGCACCATCAGGCCTAGCATGAAAGTTTCATGGGCTGCGGCCAAGAGTTTCATGGGCCGTGGCTGAGAGTTTCTACCGCATTATATACGCTGTACAGAAGACCTGCTTGTGCCGGAGAAACTTTGGCGAATTTTTTACTTGTTTTTGGGAAAGAAAAATTCTAGAAAATTTCTGTTACATTTTTCTTTAAATTTTTTGCCCCCAATTGTTACATTCTTCGTCCAGCCGATAATCGGTGGCAATTTTCATTAATTTCACCATTCCATTATTCGTCCTCTTCCATTCTCTGCCCTTCCTCGTATTGTGTCCGCGCCTCTGTGCCTTTCTCACTTAATTAGAAAATCGTGTAGCTTCCCAGTAATTCGGGGATGGAATATCTATTTCTACCATTTTCCTCTCCTAATGGCCTCCTGCTGAAGCTCTCGGGGATGTAATGTATGTCCTCAGAAGTGCATGTTGTGTCTTCTCCTTATTTTATTTTTGTCCCCAGTGTGTTTTCATATACGCTGTATGCTTCTTTGTCCTGCTTTAGTAGAGTATATTTTAATATGCATTCTACGCTCACCTTTTTTTTTCCTCCTTTGCATTGTGCGACTCCCCCAGGCCGACTTTTTGTGTTTGCATAGAGGCTAATGGGAAACAGGACTTTTGCCTTTAAATGTTCGAATTCCAGTGAAGGGGGCTTCTTACTCTTGCTACAAGACCATTGGACCTCTCTCTCTCTCTCTCTCTCTCTCTCTCTCTCTCTCTCTCTCTCTCTGCTCTTCTTTTCCAGCCGAGTTGATTTTTGCATGTAAGGATTCGACCCCGCTGGTGTTAGCCCTGAGTTCCGAATATATACGGTTTTCTGCATTTTCGTATTTTTCTATTACAAATATAACAAAAGCTTTACGGAGAAGCAAGTAATGGCAGGGAGATGTAGGGCACATAGAGCAGGAGGGAATGCCCAGGTTGGTAACGGAAGGTGACCTCGGAGGAAGCAACTTGCTATTGGACCCACGAAATGACGGAAGCCCGGCCATCTGTATAGTACGCGTACTGAACATTGGAGCTGAGGGGTGTGTTGTAAGAGCGAAAATGGGTCACAATGCGACCCAGATGCCAGCAGCGGACTGAAAGGGTGTACCGAAAGCGCCAGTGAATCCATTTGGGGAGACGAAAAATTCCCTTCTTTATCCAGATTGAGAGCTCATTTTCCGAGGCGGTATTAAAAGTTGGTTTGGGGCGGAATTCGAAATGTTTTCGCGTATTTTACGTATATACGCGTCGAACAGTAACTTTTCTTTATTATATATTCACACATATCTATATACAATATATCTATCTATCTATCCTATCTATTATATATATACGTATTATCTATATATATATATATATATATATATATATATATATATATATATATATTTTGTATTGTATGTATATAATTATATAGTTATTATATAATAATATAATATAAATAATATTATATATATATATAATATAGATTATATGTGTGTATATATATATTTATAATATATATA
>NC_061091.1:14732200-14734700 GCF_015104395.2 Macrobrachium nipponense | reverse complement strand
TCTTCAGGAAAGTTGTTGTTCTTCTTCTTTTTCAAGAAAGGAGGCAAGAAAAGGATGATTAATGTTAACAGAGAGAGAGAGAGAGAGAGAGAGAGAGAGAGAGAGAGAGAGAGAGAGAGAGAGAGAATGGTGTCTTAGTCCCTTTATTTTTCCGGTCATTTACGAACTCGCAAGAAACAAAAAAGGAGAAGTCTGACGATTCATATGAAATGGCTGCCTTCAGAACCATCTTTGGTACTCTTCAGTTGCAGGATGGCATGATTCCGGTATCTGTTTTTGTACAGCGCGCATCAATGACGAAGATTTTTGTATACACGTATTAGATTTTGAAACAGAAGAGCTTCTAGTAACTGGTTCTTATCTCTTTGTCACTGGCTAGAACTGAGATGTCATAATCTGGTCTGAAACTCACGGGAAGAAGTGTGTTTATTTCACGAAAATGGTAAGCACAGATTCTTTCACTGTGTAGGTTTCAGATGCCGAATGTCATATATCTCTGGGGTGATGTGTTTCCATTATACCTAGATGTATTTGAAGCGGCTTTTGAGACTGAATCGACTTACTTGCACGGGAAGTTTGTAATTTTTTTTTTTTTTTTTTTTTTAGCTTTCTCTAAAAGAAAAACATTGAGATGACTTTGTCTGTCCGTCCGCACTTTTTCTGTCCGTTCTCACATCTTACAAACTACTGAGGTTTAAGGGTCACAAATTGCATCCCTCTAGCCCTCAGTAGTTTTTTTTTTTTTTTTTTTTTTTTTTTTTTTTTTAGTTTTTTTTTTTAAGGTTAAAATAACCATGATCGTGGATCTGGCACGCTATAAGACAGTCCATAATCGGGCCGTGGCTGAAAGCTTCAAGGGCCGCGGTTCACACAGCATTATAGGCTGCGCAGAAAGCAGACGAGTTCGAAAATCTGTTTGGGTGCGTACAAGAAATTGCACACGAGTTGGTTGCTTACGTCAATAATTATATAATCAAAGGTGTAAAAGAATGTGAAATGAGAATGATATATTGAAAGCTTTAACATCTTAGTTTGTGTTTGGAAAATTAACTTTAATATCGAAAAACGAGTTTAACAATCGCTGTGTTTTTCTGTTATTTAATTCTTACTAACTTCAACTATTGTAGCTCCTGGCTGACTACTCTTGCGACTTCCTTTATAATGAATGACCACCCGCATACAATTTCAGATTTAACCTAATCATTATATCCAAAGATTACGGAAAAGTTTCTAGAATGGTGCCTTAGGTAACAAGATAGCGCGAAAGTTTCGAAGTCGGCGCGAAATTTCCAAGACAGCGCAAGAAGACGAACCCTAAGCATATACTCCATTCGTGTAATTGTTTCATAAAGTACATTAGAAGGGATTACAGAAAGAGAAGAAAAATCTAGCGAGTTCTCCTGATCATCTCTATAGGACTCCAGGAGGGACCTTCTCCATATGAGGAAGACCTCCTCTCCGCCCCGCCACCCCCCCCCCCCTCCACCTCCTCGCCCTGTCCATGTGGCCCTTGATGAAAATGGTCCTCGCCTTTTCTTCGAGGAGGCGTTTGCAAGGGGATTACACCCCTGCGAAGTGTTATGGCCATCTCTGTCTTCGGAGGCAAGGCGAATGGCGTTAACGCCGTTGTGATCTTTGAAGGAAAGAGTATCATAATTTTGATTGTAATTGTTTTTAGGATTTGTCCATCTCTATAATCACATAAAGAAGTTATTTCTGATGTTTTGGTCCTTTAGCAATTTTGGATTACTTTCCAAACAATATATTGTTTGAGGATGGAAAATGTTATGCAAATCGACGTCATTTCCTCAGATGAAAAAATATTTCTATCACTTTTTTTTTTTTTTTATTTGCTATACTTGTCGATAGACTAAAGACAGCGATGAATATTCAGTAGACAGTGTAATTTGGTAAAAACATCCTTTCTTTTATTGCCACATCTTTCAAGATCATTAAGCATTAGTTCATTCATTTTTTTTCTATTACCATGGAATTTTAGTTCGATTGAAATCTGCGCTTCTGAGATGGCCTAGTAACCAATAATGTTTGTATATAGAAGGCATTGTCGCGCTTTCTGCCAATCTATTTAAATACGTCAATAACGTCGGTGCTTAAAAATTGAGTTCTAATGATTATAACTAAATTCGTAGGTAGCTTTCCTTTCACGAACAAAAATTTCATCTCTGTTTTACGAAAACTGATTAGGAAATACTGGGGCGCTGACACAAAACGGAGGCAGATCATTTGTAGACTTCATCACTTTCGAGCAAGACACACTTTTCGAAAGTTGCAAACACCTGTCATGAAGAATAAAAAAATAAAAAAAAAACATGCGAGAGAATGGAAAGGCTGGTTTTAACAACACGGACTACTTCTAGCCTTTAAATTACTTAATTTAACCGGCCATAAAGGGTTAAATCAGATAAAAAGAAAAACATGGGAACCTTCCCATAAAAACCCAACAAATCTTAATGACCAATTAGAACAATCACACACACAT
>NC_061091.1:14712200-14729700 GCF_015104395.2 Macrobrachium nipponense | reverse complement strand
ACCACATAATTAATTACTTAAATTCTGAATATTTTTAAAAATAAGGAAAATACAGTCAGTGGCCGAAGGATAAGGACAAGAATCCCCAGTGAGTTGGGCGTAATTCCAGACGAGAAATGAAAGAATAATGCTTGTATGTGATATTAATCGTAGTAGTAATTGACAAAGCCGTATTGAGCACCTTTCGTTTCTGCAATAACAATTTGCTCATAGGGATCGAGTGGAGAGTCAGGACTCATCTCCCACAAATCCTGAGAAGGAGATAGGACGCGAGTGGATGTGGATGATGGCTTTTCTTACCTCCTCGAAGCCTTCCCCTTCGACCGTAATATTACGTTTGACCTCTCTCTCTCTCTCTCTCTCTCTCTCTCTCTCTCTCTCTCTCTCTCTCTCTCTCTCTCTCTCTCTGTGGGCTTCTACGGAAGGATAATGTCCTCTTCAAATTGGTGTTTTTTTGTGGTACATCGGAAGAGTATTTCTCTTGGGAGACTTTACGGGGGAAATTACGTACAGGTTACTATACGGCTTTACTTGTACTTTCGAGAATTGCTGTAGTGGTATTATATATATATATATATATATATATCTATATATATATATTATATATATCTTATGTATGTATATATTATTATACTGTCTAAAATGGATTATTTTCAAGGTAATATTTTGTAGTTTTGTTCAGCTCCTTCCTCCTTTGTATGTCTAACTTCTTCCAGTCATTCCATCTCCTTTTTTTGTTTTTTAAAAACATGCAGAACGAGTTGCTGTCCATGAAAATATGTATCAAATATATATAGTATATATATATATATATATATATATATATATATATATACTATATATAATGACATTAGTATGAAATAACCATTTTCTCGAAAGCGTAAAAAGAAGTGAATAAAAAAAAATGAAGGGAGCCCCCAGCCCCCTCCTTATTCATGATTTACCCCCTCTCCGCTACTTCTTTACGAAGTTCGTAATCTCAGGCAAATAAAGTACATCATCTCAAGCCATTGTTAGATGACTATTTACGGACTGCAGCATGTGAACTTGGTACTCGTAAATTGCAGTATGCAAATTCTGCTTGAAACGGCAACCGTAGATAATCTTTATCATCTTAATAATCGGTCTAGACATTGTCAAGTGGTGGTTTAGCGTTTGCAAGTCCCTCATCTTCTTTCGCAGAGTCTTGTGAATATTCTGATGAAGGTTTTGAGAAGAAATCGCCTTATAAATATGTATGTTTTTCTTTTCGTTCCTTCCCCGCAGCAACCGGGCAACCCCCCCGAACGCCCCCCAACCCCAAAATCTTGGGAGTAAGTTGTGCCGGCATCTCTTTTGATGAAGCGCTGCTGGCCGTCGACATTAATTGGTTTGTTTATACGAGGGAAAGAGATTCATGGACTTGTATGGGGCATGAAGCCGTCTTGGAGCTGGTCGCGTTACGTACAGTAATGACCGTCCGATTCTGCCTGTGTTCCTCTGCAACCATCTATCGGCTCTTCTTATGGATTTGCTTCTGGGCACTCTTAGTTGTACGTCACTGGAGCTGAGGTTGTTAATACAGAAATGGAGAGGCCCGGTTGTATGAGGAAGTAAGTGGTCAGATTTATAAGGTACTTGTACGAGTCGGTTGGCTAATGGGCTTATTTATTTCGGTTGCCTACGAGGTTCCTTGCCAGCGCCAAGAAGTGTTTGGTTGGTGGGGACCTTCTCTAAATACAGATCTCCGAGAGATGGTCTCGAAAGAAGATCATGACTTTTCGGCTTGAGTATCTAGCACGTAAACAAGTAGAATTACTGGGGAGGATAACTAAATACGTTACGATGTTTTTTTTTTTTTTGTTATGCGCATTTTATATATATATATATATATATATATATATATATATATATATATATATATATATATGTATATAAATATATATATATATATATATATATATATATATATATATATACATACATACATACATACATACATACTACATACATGTTCACGCCCAAGAAACTGACCCAAACCAGTTTCATAAGGCACCTCAGCATCCGCCAGTGCATAGAGACAGGACGTGGCACTGATCTGCTTAGACAGCAGCTTCGACATCGCGCCACCCAACAAGATATGTCAGCACTTCCAAATCTTGTCACTTCGGGCCACACTGTTTCCAAGGAGAAGTTAAACTGATGACCCCTACATTCTAGGAATGTGACAGCTTATCACCTTACAACGGTGTCTTAATGTAGGCGTTGTACAGTAACTTCTTAACGATTCATTGCCATCCAATGCATTGCACTGAAAGTTTTGAATTCCCAGAGAACTGATTGAATAGACATTGATTCCTGATAGCAGGAATGAGAGTGTGGTATCATTATCACTTCCTCCTCCTCCTCCTCCTCCTCCTCCGCCTCCTCCTCCTCCTCCTACGCCTAGTGACGTAAAGAGCCCCTGAAAGTCTGGTACTCATCACCTTCCTGTGCGCTGTCTTTCGCGAATCTCCACTCATCTCTAGCCTTCTTCTTATAGTCCTTATCCGAGTAGGTTTGGGTCTTATTGCTGTTCTCTTGTGGTGGCGCAAAGGTCATTAGACAGGCATCTTTTTTGTCCCTCTCGTTCGTCAGTATCACACCCACATTTTAAAATAAACTGAAAAATTACAATAGAAATTTAATAAACTTAAAAAATTACAATAAAAATTAAAATATATTTGGAACTACCTTAATAATTTATCCTATGGGATAACATTTCCTCACTCTATCCTGCCATCCGATTAGAGACAGCCGCATTGTCATGAAATGATCAATGCCCCTGTGACAATAAGTTCGCAGTAGACTAACATACAATTTTACTTTCGCTAGGAGTCTCAGTCTGAGTTTCAGACCAGATAAACTTTATCTGTTGCTTTCAAGGCGTCTCTAAATGCATGCTTCTGTCAAATATGCTTTTGTGGTTGTTATTGCAGTTACATAACTCTCACTTTTCATCATCAAGCTAAGAAATTAAGTTTTCTTTTGAATTAGGTAAATTGTCGCTAAAGTTGCATCGTCAAGGTTCCCATATAAAGGAGGATAATTGTACTTTATATAATTAATTAATAATTTTTTATTAACAGATCTTTTCATATTAAGGCTTCTTTATCTGTTCAACAAGTTCCTCGTTGGACGAGTGGCTTACGTGCTTGCCTACCGATTTGGTAGTCCGAGTTCTCTGCCCTGCTCTGCCAACTAGGATTCAAAGCTGTAGACCCCGTTGCTAAGTATAACCAATTGAAAATATCTATTAATCCTTCGGACCAGCCCTTAGGAGAGCTCATAATAATCAGCTCAGTGGTCTGGTTAAACTAAGATATACTTAACTTCATCTGTTCGACGTGCCTGATAGCAAAAATGAGAGAGTGGTATCATTTTCTTTATTCTCGCACTGTCTAAAGACAAACTGAAGTAATATTCATTAGAAAAAATCATTAATTGGTATAAAAAAAATAACATGGGTACACAAAATCCACCAAAGCGGTTTCCCATCCATCTGTTCGTGAAAGTTCAAACTAAAAGAAAAATACTTTTTGGAAGAGTTGTGGAGCGCTTAACAAGCAAAAATCCGGACTCCATTGAGAGAGAGAGAGAGAGAGAGAGAGAGAGAGAGAGAGAGAGAACAACTGAGTTATAAAACAAAAACGGGAATGAACAAAACATGGAAAGGGAGATATATATATTCAGGAACAAAGCCGGCTAGCGGATTACCAGTGAAACAACGGATGTTTTGTGGAACAAAAGTTTCGTAAATGAAAACCCCCTCACACAAAGTTACCGTTTGGGAAGTGAATTTTAGCGCAAAAATCGCAGAATGTAAGTTACGAATTAGAAATAAATTAAGCTCAATAAACCAAGAGCTAACGATACATTTGTGACACAGGTCAAAATTGTGGTGTCTCATTTCATCTTACCAAGGCCCCCCCCCCCCAAAAAAAAAAAAAAAAAAAAAAAAAACAACAAAAAAACTGCAGTCTGTCGACACAATTATGAAGAATAATTTAGCGCGCACCCCCCCGCCCCCACCACTACCCACCCACCACCCAAGGGTGACACTTCGAGGAGAGCGTCTCCCCCTCGTCCTCTTCCTTTGATTGCGAGGACGCCTCGTAATGGATAGCAAATATATACAGTGCTGTGACGAACAAAATGACACAATAAAGTCGCAGTTTCGCCCGAAGGAAGGTCGCCCCTGGAGGACTTCTACTGCTACTCTCCCACTCCTCCTCCTCCTCCTCCTTTGATTGCGAGGAGGATGTCCTCGTAAGGATGCCTTGGGTTGTCTTCATCATGGCAGAACAAAACGCCTAACTCCCTCAGCTGCTCAGGCCGCCAGAAAACATCCCCCATTCCACTCATATTGTCCGCCAAGTTTCATTCCACAGCTTTCCAGGTATTCCACCTTCTTGAATTTCACGCCACGCTTAACCCAATGGAAAGGAGTGGCTACTGCCTCCGGGAGGCATCTCTCTCTCTCTCTCTCTCTCTCTCTCTCTCTCTCTCTCTCTCTCTCTCTCTCAGGACTTGGTAGTTTTGGTAATCTAGCTGGAAAGAATAATGCAGTGTTAAGAAGAGGCCGAGAGAAGTGCCTAAGTCATGTTGTTTTATGCATCGTAGACAGTCTTCCATGTAGGTTATGTATTTTCAGATTTTCTTTATGACACTATTATTTATTTATTTATTTATTTTTATTTATTTATTTATTTATTTTTATCAATGGAGCGTTCCTTTTATTCTCAAAGAAAGTCTGATGCTGCTTTCAACGATTTTTCTCCCTTCGGACGATATTATGTGACTGTTAGCATGGGCAGATAGTTTCATGTGCCTTCAGTACCCTGCTTGAGTTAGGATTATATTTGCCTAAAGTGAAAAGTCCTCTAACGTAGTTAGTATGCATTGGCGTTCTTTGTTTTCCGGGCGTAGGGAAGGTTGATATTAGTGTTGGTTTTTGCATTTTATTTGATTTTATTTATATATTTTTATTTTGAATTATGTTAAACGTGCGTATGGTCCTTGTTCAAGAAAACTATGGTAAAATTACCATTTCAACCATTTTCTCTTCGTTTAGCTCGTTAAAATATATACGGAATATCTAATAGACTTTCGTTATCATTTCTCATATGGAAAATATATTGAGATTAGTTTAGCTTCGAAAAGTAATTGAACAAAAATAGAAGAAATTTTGGTCGAAAAAGGAGATGAAATATGACAGCAGAACTGGCAGCAAGAATCTCTCTCTCTCTCTCTCTCCTCCACCCCCCTGTGAGATGAGATGAGAAATCCCTTTCCCGTTATCCATTTAAAAGTAATTCTGGATGGTCGATACATTAACATCGCAGTGTCTCTCGGCATAAAAAAAAAAAAAAAAGCGAATCAGAGAAGGCTCTTACTTTTTTTTCATTTTGAAAATTGATGATACATCAGGAACAGAGATTTATATTTAAGTATTTAAGGCGCTTCGTTCTGTTTGGTTGTTCCTCTTCATTTCAGGTCCAAAGTTTTCTCTCTCTTTCGTGGTCGTTGTAATGAGACTTTTATTTAATTTTGATTTATTCCGCTGCGCATTTTTTAAATGATTATCGCTTACTCGGGGAGTATGCCTATAAACTGCTTCATTGTTGTTGTTATTGTTATTTTTGTTAGGGGGCTAGGAAAGGTCTATGAAGAGCCTAAAACGGTTTGAAAAAGGTGTTATGCGTTGAGTTAAGATACAGGAATTTTAAGTTAGGATATTTGTGATTTGTTTTTTAGAATGAAAATGTAAATAAATAAATCAGATGCATGTTAAACAGTAAGGAAATTTTATTTCTAATGAAATACATCGTATTTATTTGTATTTTCGTTGGTGAAACAAAGATCTATTAGACTGAAGATTTTAGCAAGTTTTAATTTACGTTATGTCAGGAATGTAATGTTTACAATTTATCCCTGATGGGAAAATCTTGCACTTGTCCGAGTAAGCTGAAGACCGGATCACGCTTTGTTATGTCTAGTATCTAGGTATTTATAAGTGTCGGATATTCTAAAGATGTTTGTTTTTCATATTTTTCTTTTAGAAATTCCGGATTAGTTTTCATGTAATGTTTTGTTTTACGTTATGCTGCTTTTAATGGCTCTATGCAAGAGTAACCATTTGCTATATTTCAGTAGGTATCACATGAGAGGAATCAACTTATGTGAGACATCATTACTCAGTAGATAAACTTAGGGATTTAGGTTTGTATAGATCTTTATGATGATTAGATTATACTGAATTCGCCACGTGGGTTTTCCTTTAATCTGTTACGAGGAATACTTGCTATTTATTTGCTTGGCAGTTTGATGCAAATTTGGAATATCACAATTACCAAAATTCATATGTGCAAGTATTTGTTTTGAAGTCCTCCTCATAGGCTCTTTTCTTTTTATATTTGTAAGTTATAGAAAACAGAAATAAATCAAAGCACCCATACTCCGGTGTGGGAATTCACAAAGAGAATATGTTGTTTTTGAGATATAGATTTTACATTCCTTTAACAATGAGGACACTAATAGTGATAATAGATATTTATTCGCATAATGCATTCTTTTTTTCATGAATTTACCAGTAGATTTTAAGATAATATTATGAATGATACGTTCCCTCTACGATACAAAATGTATCCAGATTGACAGCAGTAATAATTCGATCTGAGATATTAGAGATACAGGGTGCCCATAAGTGACAAATTCGATCTGGGATATTAGATATACAGGGTGTCCATAAAGTCCCTGTACCATTACAAGTATTTATTGCTTTGAATGGTACTGGAACTTTATGGACACCCTGTATATTGTAATGGTCACAAATGATAAATCCGCCAAAGTTTCTCGAGTTTATTATAAGAATCCTACCAAGGATAAGTGTATCTAGACCACCAGAACTGATGAATCCCGTGCAGGACATAAGATCCTGCCTATAATATGCAGTGCATCGAGATTACCGGAAACTATAAATCCCGTGAAAGGTTCCAAATGTATCGAGGTTAACAGAGAAATCCCACTTCAAGGTGATATAAATCACGGTTGAATGTAGTCATATATATCGGAGAGATACTGCTTTACTTTCTGTTTGTTTTCCATTGAACTGGTTTTCTAGAGTCGAGTCTTGGATAACCAGTGTATCGAGGTTATCATAACTGTTAGATCTCGTTAGATTTAGAATTTATCGACATAAATTGATAAATCCCCAGTTAGGAATACCAAATAAATCACTGTAGAATATATATCAAGAGAAATATTGTATTATTTCTGTATTTCTTCCGATGAACATTTCTAAAATCGAGTCTTGGAGAACTAGAGTATTACGATTACTAGAAATGCTGAATCCTTGCGCAAGGATTAAAATTTATCTACATAAACTGATAAATCCATCTGGGACTAGCAAATAAATCACGGTGGAATGTGATATATCAAGAGAGATAGATATTGCATGACTTTCTGTATGCTTTCCATCTTACTTTGTTTTCCTTTCCATCCAATTCCGACTTGTTGTGTGTCTTTCATTCCGCAAATCCCGTTTGATTTTCTCCCCCGTCTGCTTTCAGGGCCGTATTTGGAAATGGAGGAGTTACTGTGTCTCGTGGATGTTCCGCTAAATGTATACTTTTTTTTTCCGTGTTTACCGAGATGAAGAAACGCGTTTCTAACCGTTGGAAAATGGTTTCATTTTGCCGAGGAGGTAAGAGCTTTTACATCCAGCTTAAAATGGTATGACTGTATTCAGTGAAATCTTTTCAGCTCTATTTACCTAGAAGAAAAGTGGCTATGTTTCGTTTGAAGTCGTTAGTTTTATTTCATTTAATCAATTCTCTCGGCTAGATTTTGTGGCAAGCTTAGTGGTTATAATTCTTTATAAAATGCGAAGGATCTTCTCCAAAGAAAACACGCATTTACCGGCTACATTATTTTTTAAGGTCTTATATGTTAACGTAAATTAAAACATGCTAAAATCTACGGTCAATTTAAAATTAAGATAATATGCTATGTTTTATTAGCAATAAATTTTCTGTACTTTTTAACATATACATGATTTATTTACATTTTCATTCTTGTTGTTGCTGGGGTGGGGGTGTGTGTGTGTGGCGTGGCGGCGGTTATAAAACCTAAAAGGGTCTGAAGAAGGTGTTTCGCTCTGAGTTAAAGAGACAGGAATTTTAGGCTTGGATATTTATATTTATTAGATGAAAATGTAAATAATGAATAATGTATATGTTAAACAGCACAAGAAGATTATTTCTAATAAAATATAGTTTATTTTTCATTTTCGTTCGTGAAACAGGGCTCTATTTGATCGTGGATTTTAGCATGCGCACCGATTAAGCTGGAGGTTGTTTTTTGTTGAATTAGTTTGTCGAAATTTATTTGGATATTTTGTTATATAACACGCACACACACACTGTTCCTTATATAGAGTGGGTGGAGCTATAATCCGTTATTCCTTCAGTTCTCGGTAAATCTTTTGGGATGAGGTTATAGTCACCACAGTCGTCTACTAGCTATCGGTAACATAATTCAACACCAGGTCAACAGAGGCGCATTGGAGTTTTGTGGGAACTTGAAGTAATGTGTTACCTCCAGATAAATTTTCTGGCCGTGTCCAGTTCCATCTGACGCAGTTTATATTCCCTCTCTTTTTCATTTCCAAGGCCTCTTTATTCCAGCCTCCATCACATCCCCCCCCTTTTTTTTTTCCAAGAGTTCTCAATCGTTGAGCTCACACGCGCTCGAGCTTCCCCTTTTATTCGGGGGAATACTTTCCCCCCTCTGAATTTCAGAGGAGTGGCTCGTGTCATACCTCTTTAATCACAGAGCCGTTACTTCCGCTCACACGCACACTATGGGCGGTGGCGAACGCCCCCTTTCCGAAAGCATTTGTCTTATTTCGGAGTCGTTCGTCGCATTTCGAAATCGTTCGCGCGGGAAAAGCTCGCATTTCGAAATCATTCGCGCGGGAAAAGTTAGCTACGGAGCTGAAAGACGCCTCCAAGCTGATGGGCGGTGGGCTGGAGGAGGATGCGAGAGTTAAATCCATTTAATTAGATTCTGGAGGATCTTAATCCCTCCATAGTAGTATTGGGTGGAGTCTGAATAACTCCGCTGAATAATGCTTCTTCGTCTTTATCACTCGCGTAATAGGAGGCTGCTGTCGTTGGGATCAATAAAATGTGTCTGTGTGGGAGTGTATTTTCTTTTTCTATCATACAGAGACTGATAAAGTCAACTCAGTGTCCTAGCCTGAGTCATAGAAGAGAACGAGTGGGTCCTGATCTTGAAGTGAGCGATGAGGCTTCCCGCTAGTTGAGGAAAGGGAGGTTATAAGGTGGAAGGAATAAGGAAATTTTCTAGGGCTTTGCAGTAGATATACTGAGACAGTAAGATCTGAGGAATATTAAAACTAACTGGGTAAACGTGGGAAGAGGTGGTCCGACCGGCAGTACAAGGGTTCTGGAAATGAGGAACAGTGGCCTAAAGACAATCACACAACAAATATATATATAAATATATATATATATAATATATATATATATATATATATATATATATATATATATATACAGTATAAGATATATATATATATATATATATATATATATATATATATATATATATATATTTGCGGTTGCTGGATAATTGCCCTGTAGCTATATATATATATATATATATATATATATATATATATATATATATATATATATGTATGTATGTATGTATGTATGTATGTATGTATAAGGGGTTTCTTTGCTTACATTTTTCAATCTTATTTCTGTGTTTGTTTATTTGTTTCAAACGCTCTTCCCCCTAACACACACACACACACACACACAGGGTCCATGGGTAAAAGAATTGCCATAACCAGTTAGTTCATTGAAATGTGTGTTTGCATGGGGATAATTCAAGAAAATACGAATGTCCCAAGCGAGCACTTTGTCAATGTTTTAAGGAAATACGTATACCCCAAGCACTGCTTATCCAGTCTAAAGGAAAAACCACGCATAGTTACATCACTGTGTAAGCCTAGTTTGCGTGTGTATGAAGAGTTTGAGTTACATCTACGTTATAACGATGCCAAAGAATAAGTACTTAGATAAAGACTAATATTATGGCCTGGTTGTGCGTTCCATAATTACTTGATCAAGGTGCTTCTAATGCTCCTTGAGACATCATGGCTCTCAATGCTAATGCAGGAGAAACCATAGATTTAACAGAAAAAACTTTTTTCATTCAAAAGAGAGACCACAGTCGGTGGTATTGATGAGGAATGAGATGTATGACAACTTGTATTTTGCTCGGAAGTAGCAGCATTCATGTTATATCCATGTGATATATATCATAGGATGTGTCACTTGACAAAAACTAGACCTTTATTAACCAACCTATAACTTTATTTTGGAGCGCCTCAGTGGTGTGATCGGTGTGGTCTTGACCTGCCACCTCGGTGACAGCGAGTTCGATTCTCGGGCATTCCATTGAGGTGTGAGAGATGTGTATTTCTGGTGATAGAGGTTCACTCTCGATGTGGTTCGGAAGTCACGTTTGGTAGTTGGTTCCACGTAACGTAAAACCATACAAACAAACATAAAAAACTACTTTATTTTGGCAGATTTTATTTTTCTTTCTGTTTATGTTTTGTATGTGTGTATATATATATATATATATATATATATATATATATATATATTATATATATATATATATATATATATATATATATATTTTTTTTTTTTTTTTTTTTTTTTTTTTTTGCAGACTTTCACTCATCATTTTCCTGTTACTCAAGTGCTTCCTCTTTTTTTAAACGGACTGCACTGAATTAGTTCCAGCTAGATTTAAAATGACAACAGAATGTTGTTTTTTCTACCATGAAAAATAACTTCACAATGACTGATCAAAGAAATATTTAACTAAGCATGTTGCTGACAGAATATCATAAGAATGTTTTCATATGTTTCGCAGTAGTCGGCGCAAATAGCATGTTTTTAGAATTTTTTTTTTTTTTTTCAAATGTTCTTATTGTACGTTTATGTAATATATATTGTGATAGGTTTCACCTACACATCAGAAAAAGCATAAAGATAAATATTATTTTTGACATCGTATGATATATAAGTAAAATCTTGTAAAACTTTTACAGCACATGTAAGTCGAAAATATATCACTAGGTTGTAAAAATTGAATGCAAAAATGTCACCCTCAAAATTTCGGAATTTTTCCCTATCGCATTATTCTGCTGAACGCTCAAATTAGTTGGTTATGGATGATGCAACTCGCGTCATGCGAATGTTTTTCATTTTGGTATTTTTATTTTGACAGATATCATATATAGTTCCGTAAAGTACGGAAATATTTGTCGCGCAATTTTTGGCAGTACATTTACCAATACGTTTAAACAATTTTTTTCTGATTTGCTCTACCCAGAATTACGATAATTTGATTTTCATGCAACATGAAAGATTCGGATGTGCACAGCATTTTCGATTGCATGAAACAATTTCACGGAGAACGGAGTTTTTTTTTTCTCTCTAGTACTTAGTATTTGTTAAATAAAAAAAAACGCCCGGTAATAAACCTCAACTATGTTGTTGCTTTCCCATTTAGAAAAATGAATGAGATTTTTACCTTTTTTCAGCATTTTTATTTGCATAGTCTAACATATTACATTGGAAATCATAATCTTATAATGATTTTTTTTTTTACCTTGACCACTTTATTTGGATCACTTAACCTAATATTCTAGGTAAGGTTGAAGAGGTGGCTTAGACTAGTCTACTTTTCAGGGATCTAGCTGAATGCTATGTTATAAAAATAAAACGTGTCTGTGAAGCAAGTTTGATATCTCTTTTACTTGGCATCTGAGCTAATGTAGAGTCCATTGAGTGATTGATTAATCTTAAATCAATTATTTGTTGTCATAAGAACGGGAACACACTCATTCAAAATTTTTATGAATACACATGCTCACACGCACACATATAACACACCATTGACAAATAAAACTTCATGCAGAGCAGAGGGTACCTCATTCAGAGGCATTAGAATCACATGATGAGACGGAACCATTTTGTTTTTGTAGGTAATTTACATGAGATTAACGCTCAGTGAAAAATAAATGATATTAATTTGAGGGAATTATTATGTTCGACCTTAGGGGCAAAATTTTTTTTTAAGAATTCTAAGATGAATTTTATATATATATATATATATATATATATATATATATATTATATATATATATATATATATATGTGTGTGTGTGTGTGTGTGTGCGTGTTTATATGTATATATACATACATACACACACACATGTACGTGAGTGTGTGTATGTATTTGTGTGCGCGTTTGTGCGCCTGTATACATGCGCACGCATTGCAGCTCCCAGTATATCCGGAGATGGGAATTTCCGAACCAGGACTAATGAGATGTTGCCATAATTAACATCCTATGTCGATGGCGCCTTTATGGATGGGACTATGATGTTATCTCTCTCTCTCTCTCTCTCTCTCTCTCTCTCTCTTTCCCAGGGTCTTACTCTCGCAACTGCAAACATCAGCTGGTTTTTTTTATGGCTTCATTAATGCATAATTAAAAGGATTATCTGCTAATGCTCTTAACATCACTGCGTTCGATTTTTTTTCCTCATCATTTTCCCTCATCCCTCCGGGATTACCACCACAATTACAGCGACGAGTCGGTTTTCTTCCATCCATCCATCCTTCCATCCATCCATCCATCCATCCTTCCAGCTCGTGCCATCCGGTGGCCCCGCGCCGTTCTTGGAAGAACCCTATTCCCTGTTTTCCCTTCAGGGATCTCATAAAGGATCTAAAACCAATTCCATTTTTATTTACTTCTATGGCCCTAGATCCAGCTACCAATAGTCCCGCCTCCTCCTCCTCCTCCTCCTCCTCCTCCTGCCCCCTCAATACCCACCCCCATAACCCCTACATCGTGCCCCCTCCGTCTGCGACTCCACTTTGCTGTGGATATATCTTGCCAGCCTATTTGGTCGATCTTATCAGGGCATCGATTCTGTACCTTCTATCCCACTTCCCTCATCTCTCTCTTTCCTCGTTCTTCTTTTTTATTCGTCCCTGTCCCCCCCCCTCCCCCCCCCTTCCCTCCCCCCTAACCAACGCCCCCCCCCCTCCCCACCCCCACAGCCTTTCGTTTTCTTTATTGCTTTCAGATATTTGCTTTTATAAATACTTCGCTCTCGTTTTCAGTCACTTTTAAAAATTAATTGTTCTTCGTTGATCTGCATTTATATCGTACCAATTGCTTGCCTCTGTCTTATTCAGATTAGAGCATTTTTGCTTGTTCAGTCTGATTTTTTCTAGAATTATCAGTCTTGCATTTACACATGGTTCCTTAAGAATATTCAGCTTTATGGGATGAATGTGTTCGTCACATCCTGGTTTCATCACACGTCTTTATCGACTGACTCCAAGAGATACACTTAATTTTCAGCTGGTACATCGTTAAATTGTCCTTCCTGTGTAGTGTTTCTCTTCCGCATAAATCACCCTGAATAATAACTCATATACAGGATATTAGAATATTATATAGTAATTGTTTTACATGATAATTTATGACCTCACAGTGTTCATCAGAAAAGGAGGAAATACGCAAAAAATGCTAATTGGATGGAAGATGCATCAAGTCCTTGACGATGAATTTCCAACTCGTTTGTAGTTTATCGCTATGATAAATGCTTTTTCTTCTGGGTGACTGGCTTAAAAAAAACAAAAAAACAAGCAAACAAACAAACAAACTTTAAAATGGCTGGATTAATACTAACAAGTTTCTACGGTCGTTGGATGGTCTGCCATGATAAAATTCACTGCTCGAGATTCTTTTCGTCTCTGTCGTCTTGTTTTTTGGTTCGCGATGGCTTGGTGAGTATCTCTAGACGTCCCATAATGTGAGACACGCAGGGCCGACGCGAGATGTTTGCTAGAGCTGTCACTTTTAGACACTATATTTAGGCTATGGCTTCGTATACCCTGTAATGGCGTTCTCAGTGTTATTGCATCATCAGTATACCCCATTCGTGCCGAGGAATTGCAACGCACCTGTTTCCAAATGTACCAGTCACTTTAAGGAGCTGCATTCTCCCCAGTTTCTTATCAGAATAGAATAGAATATAAGATTTAGGCCAAAAGCCAAGCGCTGGGACCTATGGAAATTGACAGTAGAAGGCTTGAAAGGTGTAACAGGAGGAAAACTTCGCAGATGTACTATGAATTAAGTGTTATCAGAAGGTGGAAAGGAGGGTAGAAGAAAAAGAATATGAACGGAGGTAAGGTATAAGGAATGTAAAGGGCGTTGCAGTTGGGGGTCGAAGGGACATTGCAAAGAACTAAAGAAATGCCTACAGTGCACCGCATGAGGTGCACTGACGGCGCTACCCGCCTACGGGGAACAGTTTTTTCTTGGTTAACTAGTCGGATATTTTTTCCAAATTTATCTTTTTTGGCACATTTTTGTGTTGCAATATGATGTTGAAACTATTGTTTCTTTTCTTGTACGTGTTGCAAGGAAGTTATGGATTTCACTCTTAACAGAGAGAGAATGTGACATATTGAAATGCAAGTTTTTTTTCACTTATAGTATAAACATTCATTTTCTTGCTCTAGTTAGGTACTAAATTACGAAGTATACAGGATAATAAAGCTTCCTGATGACCTTTTCACAAGAACTCCCATCCCCTCTTCAAAAAATACGGGTTAAACCTTTGTGTCATGACAGAAGAGAAATTGAGGTTTTAGTATGCAACCGATTCCTGTAGAAAGTAAATGGGAAAACACTATTTGCCGCCCCATGTTCTACTACTGAGCCAACGAACGAAGTTTACCTTGAAATCCTGTTCAAACCCAGATCTTAAGCATGGCAAGTAAGTGCCGAAAAGGCGTAAAAATATAATGAATCCTTTGCTGTGTTTGTACACAGTGGAAAATGTCATGTACGTCTCCGATGTTCCTGGGTTAATTTCGTTAGGTTTTGTAATGTTTATGTTAAAAAGATAATCATTGAAATTAAGTAGCACAGTGGGGAGCGAGAGAGATTGCTCATCTGTCCGTTGACTTGAGGACGATGAAGTAAACAGTTGCTCCAAACTTCATACGGCCCAGAACCTTTTTGCAGAATTACCTTTAATAACTAACTTAAGGATATGCTATTATTTTCTTTCAACATTTCACATCTATCAAGTTGTGCTTTAATAGCCATAAGCCTTTTTGATAACCTTCCGGTGGCAGAATGTGGGTATTTAGCAATAGACTGGAGGCTTAGACACGCTTTATAGTGAAGGTTCATGTAGAGGTCCTTTGAAACGATTTTGCAGTATGATATGAAAGGGATCGATTCATTTCAATATTGGTATGGTTTCAACTGAATAAGAGAAGTTTCCAGTGTATCGCTTGTTCCTTTAGAGTTTAGAATTTCCTTCTATGTTTTGCAATTGTGCTACTGGAACAACAGGCATAGAAGGTCACCGGTGTGCTAGGCCAGTTGATAGCTTCTTCCAGGCACGGTCTAGGTATATACCTAGGCCGTTCTTCCAGGAGTGCTCATGGAAGCCGCCCAGAGGACCTCTGTGGCTTCCATAACTATCAGGGAAAATATTGCCTCCAAGGGCTTGGTATTTGACTCGGTACCTATCTTATCAGGACACGGAGGAGTGAAGGAAGAAAACTATTCAGATAAACCAGTCCGTCCGCACATTTTCTGTCCGCCCTCAGATCTTAAAAACTACTGAGGCTAGAGGGCTGCAAATTGGTGTGTTGATCATGCACCCTTCGATCATCAAACATAGCGGATTGCAGCCCTATAACCTCAGTAGTTTTTAAATTTTATAAGGTTAAAGTTAGCCATGATCGTGCGTTTGGCACCGTTGTAGGTGACAACACAGGCCACCGCCGGGTCGTGGCTGAAAGTTTCATGGGTGGCGACTTAAAGTTTTGTGGGCCGTGGCTGAGAGATTCATACAGAATTATGCGCTGTACAGAACAGAAACCTCGACTGCGCCGAAGAGACATCTCAGCGGATTTTACTTTTTTTTTTTTTTTTTTTTTTTTTGAATAATGGTTCCATTTCTAAGTGAGGTCAGTATTTCATGATTCAGGGTATTTCTGAATAATGATGCTGAAGCTTTACTTATCTTGTGGAAAATGAGATCGACCCTAACAACTCAATCTGTATGCTAAGAGCACTAAATAGCTGTGATGAGATGCTTGGTGCATTGCTCTGTGCTTTTCGGTAATGTTTCTCATTCCTCATAACTCAGCCTCGTCGCACAGGCCAAAACGATTTTCCAGGGATCCATCACTGGAATTAGAAAACTCCATCTTCAGTCGTTTTAATCTGTTTTCATCTCCTTGGCGCCTCAGAAACCCGAGAGGAAATTACCGCCCTCCTTTATTTCCAGACTTCTGCTGTGATCTTCATCAGTTCACTGGGTGGAGCATGACGTGATTTGGCAAGCGAATGAGAATCGTTATTCTCGACTTTTTCCCTGAGCGAGATGTTGATTGCAATTTGCACGATTCCTGACTTGAAAGAAGTGGGTGGGATCCTTATTAAACACAGGAGGTGGCAGTACCTTAATAGCAGGCTTCAGTGATGATGATTTAAATTTTCTTTTTCGGTCCTCTTGTAGGAAAGAACTTTCATGTCAGCAGTTAAGGATGATTCAGGTACTTCTTGGAAAATTATACCTCTCTCTCTCTCTCTCTCTCTCTCAACTTGGGTTCGAGTAACGCTAGCTTATAATTCAGTCAATTTCTCTCATCGTCGAGTACCCATGCTGTTGTGACACCTGTTTGAGACGGTATAAATTAATCTCTCTCTCTCTCTCTCTCTCTCCTCTCTCTCTCTCTCTCTCTCTCTCTCAACGTAATGTGTAGTCCAGCACATTTTCTTTTTATTTCTGTAAATTGTATATTAACCCTTTCTTTCTTTCATATTCTAAATCGAGTAAAGCATTTTAGTCCGAAGAAATGAGGATTCCAGAAACAGAAGAAAGAACATGAAAGGAGGAAGAATGTTGCCACGAGTAACAAACCTCTTCCCGATGTGCTGGAATTGATCCCGTATCTGGAATTATGATAATCTGAGAGGCAGTGAGTGTTTCCGAGCTTACGTTCGTTTCTCCCAGATTTTGTGTTTTGTCTCTATTAGGATTAGCCAAGGCCTGGTAATGTGCGGGACTCCAAATACAAGAAAGGAAAAGCATATCAAGCCTTAGAATATATTCTTAATTACTAATCTGTCTTTCCGTTTTATTATATATATATATATATTATATATATCACAATATATATATAAGATATATATATATATATATATATATATATATACTTTGTGCTACCAAGTGACCAAATTTGGCGATATTCGCTTCGTCGCATCACAAATTATGGTAATTCATAAATGGCCACATACTGGCTGACACATTTTCCAT
>NC_061091.1:14686356-14711700 GCF_015104395.2 Macrobrachium nipponense | reverse complement strand
GACACATTTTCCATAAACGAAAGCCGTTATGTGGCATTATATATAGGAAAAATATAAAACTGGGTATTGAAACGCGTGATTTTTTTTTCATGAAGTTCATAAACATGCTTTGGGAAACATTTTGTATCACGCCAGCAGTTAGCTATAAAGGGATTCTTTACCTACAACGTAGAATGAAGTGTTTACAGATTCCTTGAGACTTTTATTTTGATCTTGCAAATCTTCGTAAAAAAAAATATAACAGTTATCAACTTCGCCCACAACGTCGTTTTCATTATATCGTTCTTGTAAACCTTACGGATTTCAACACTGTCATCCACCACCACCCACTTCTTCTTTCGTAGTTATCTATCCCGCTCCCCTCCCTCCCCACCTCCACAGCACCATCGATTAGTCCTTAAAAGAGGAACCATTAACTGGTAGCTATCATTACGGGAAAAAAACCTGCACCGTTTCCGTTACGCTCATCAGCTCGTAACAGCGTATTATTAATAGCAGGACACAATCAAAGCGCTTCGGCACCGATGTCATAATCCATCCCATCATACCCACCCCACAACAAGGGTACAATACATTCGTCCGGTCCCGCACCCGGGTTGGAAATCCCCAGGCTAAACTCACTATTATCGGTACGTACACATTGATCGAAAAGGCTATATAATATTCTTTATTCTCTGTAACTTACCATCTATACCTCCTCTTAGGGTTTTGATGGGTTCGTCTCTCTTATCATTTTCCATCACGTATACCTCCTCTTAGGGTTTTAATATTCGTCTCGTCATCTTTACCATCCACACTTTCATATACTTCCTCATTAAGGTTTTAGAAATTCATCTCGTCTCTTCATCATAGGTTATATAACTTAAAAAGTAAAAAGAATAGAAAATGCAGAACAAAAGATTATACAATCAAAAGAAAATGAAAAACGGGACTTGGAAGAAAAAACCCTATTAAATATCAGCAAAATCCCAAACTATTATACTCATATGCGAAGAAGATGAATAAAAGAAGAATAGAAATAGGCCCCTAAGATTGAAGGGAGATTAACGAATGAAAAAAAAGGAAATTTGCAACATACTGGCAGAACGATAATAAGAGAGAATTCACCCCTAGAATAGATAATGAAGATAATGATATAGAAGTAAGGGATGAAAATAGTGAATATTTAGCTGACATAGATATTAATGAAGCTGATATTGTGCAGGCTATTAATGAAATTAAAAATGGAGCTGCTGCAGGGCCTGATGGAATTCCTGCTATTTTGTTAAAGAAAGTAGTTCATTCTATCGCAAAGCCACTTGCAATATTATTAAGACAAAAGTGTAGATACAGGCAAGATTTATGATGAGCACAAATTAGCATATATTACCCCTACTTTCAAAAGTGGATCAAGACTAGAGGCAAGTAATTATAGGCCTGTGAGTCTAAGCATCACATATTATGAAAGTGTATGAAAGGGTAATGAAGAAAAATATTATGAAACATTTAATAAAAAATAATTTGTTTAATAAAGGACAACATGGTTTCGTACCCGGAAAAAGTACACAACAACTGTTAGTCCACCGTGAGAATATTCAAAAATATGAAAAGCGGAAATGAAAACAGATGTGGTTTATTTAGACTTTGCAAAAGCTTTTGATAAAGTAGACCATAATATATTAGCGAAGAAAATTAGAAAACACAATATCGTGGATAAAGTAGGAAGATGGTTAAAAGAATTTTTACACAACAGAAAACAGATAGTTATTGCAAACGACGAGAAATCGGATGAAGCCAAGGTAATATCCGGTGTGCCGCAAGGTACGGTGTTAGCTGCAATACTGTTTGTTATTATGATTGAAGACATAGACAATAATGTTAAGGATTCGGTAGTGAGTAGTTTCGCAGATGACACAAGATTAAGTAGAGAAATTACTTGTGATGAAGATAGGAACGCTCTACAAAGAGACCTTACAAGTATATGATTGGGCAGAGGTAAAATAGGATGGTATTTAACTCTGATAAATTTGAATCAATTATGGAGACAGAGAAAGAAAGCTATATGCATATAAGGGACCTAATAATGAGACAATCACAAATAAGGAAGCAGTTAAAGACCTTGGTGTGATGATGAATAGGAACATGTTATGCAATGATCAAATAGCAAACTCTGTTGGCAAAATGTAAAGCAAAAATGGGAATGTTGTTACGGCACTTCAAAAACAAGAAAAGCTGAACACATGATTATGCTTTATAAAACATATGTCGTAGTTCACTTGAATATTGCAATATGATATGGTACCCACACTATCAAAAGGATATTGCACAAATAGAGAGTGTACAAAGGTCCTTTACAGCTAGAATAGAAGAAGTTAAAGACCTTGACTACTGGGAAAGACTACAATTCTTAAAATTATATAGTCTAGAAAGGAGAAGAGAACGCTACATGATAATTCAGGCATGGAAACAGATAGAAGGAATAGCAGAAAATATCATGGAACTAAAAAATATCAGAAGAGCAAGCAGAGGTAGATTAATAGTGCCCAAAACTATACCAGGAAAAATAAGGAAAGCACACAGGACATTAATCCACTACGCACCAGCATCGATAATGCAGCGTCTATTCAATGCGTTGCCAGCTCATCTGAGGAATATATCAGGAGTGAGCGTAGATGTGTTTAAGAATAAGCTCGACAAATATCTAAACTGCATCCCAGACCATCCAAGATTGGAAGATGCAAAATATACCGGAAGATGTACTAGCAACTCTCTGGTAGACATTAGAGGTGCCTCACACTGAGGGACCTGGGGCAACCCGAACAAGATGTAAGGTCTGTAAGGTCTGTAAGGTAAGGCCTTCATTTTCCGAATTCTTTGGTATTATGTCACCAGTCCCCTTCCTCGTCATGGTTATACTGTATAACAACATTACTTTCCCCCTCCATTGGCCAATTATTCCGCATCTCCACAGCATTGAGGCTGACGCCAACCCTTGGTATATCTTATCACCTAATTAGCCAATCATGAAACCCTTCCCAGCAGTATTGGTAGGTAATCTTTCACATTTTTGTAGCAGCTACCAACGTTCAACCACCCACTACATTTTAAATTAGATTTCTAGCCACAAGCTCCCGTAAAAAGCTCAGCATGGAAAATATATCGGCAAAAGCAAATATTTATGGGGTATGGGGTTTTTTATGAGTGAAATGTTGATTTCTCTGTATCCGCAAACCTGCCAGTATTTATAGAGTGCTTGTTAAAAGCATCATTCTCTGTTCAAAGATGTCTCTCGTGTTTCCAATTGCGATCAACGTATTCTAATCTCTCTCTCTCTCTCTCTCTCTCTCTCTCTCTCTCTCTCTCTCTCTGTGCCAGTCTACAAAACCGTATTGTCGCGAATATTTTATATGCCACAGTTGCTAAATCTAGACTAAGTCAGTTGTCCATTATACAATAAAATAAGAAAAAAAAAACTGCACGCAAACTGTATGGATTGCAAATAAATTGTTTACACAGATGTATACGACACACACACACACACACACACACACACACACATATATATATATATATATATATATATATATATATATATATATATACCTAGAAAGGAGAGAGAGAGAGAGACGATGTCGACTGCAGGACAAGGGAATGAAAGGCAAAACATGCAGAACATACTGGTAGCAGAGAGAGAGAGAGAGAGAGAGAGAGAGAGAGAGAGATGGAAGGGGGGTTGGGGGGAGAGGGGCGGGCGAACGAAAAACCGAAGACAGGAGAAGAGATGTAACGAGATTTCCTCCGAGAACGTAGTATTTTAAGAAGCACATATGAGGGATTTTCCTTTGACCAGCAGCCTGTGAAGTCCCTTGGATTTCGTTGAATATTTGAACCGTTCTGCCTCGCATGAGATCGGAATTTATTGAAAATATAAGTTTCCCCGTGTGTTTTATATACTTGGAAAATAAATAGGAGATGTGAATCTGCACATGTAGTATATTCCCTGAGAGTTTTGACTTACGAGTTGCGCGTTTCTCTTCGCCTAACTTTTTTTTTATTATTTTCTTTTTACTTATATATTACTTTTTGGGGTATATGAACGTTTGAGTTGATTCCTGTGCAACTGCTTCTGCATTTTCTAATGTATCCAGGTGTGTTTATTGCAGGGTTATGAATTCATAAGAGAATATCATTAGGGATATTTAAGTTGGTGTACAGAGTAGTAGATAGCTTAAGATTTCCAATTTTTGGGCAGAAATGAAATTGTTGAGTTTCCCATAAATGAAGCAGTTATAAGCAACGTCATTAATTTTAGCAAAATGAGGGTCTCTCTCTCTCTCTCTCTCTCTCTCTCTCTCTCTCTCTCTCTCTCTCTTGAAGACACACTCATCCGGTAGTAGTATTCTTTGCCCAACCGTTTCAGAACCCGGTAATGGAACCATATCACCAAAGTTTCGGGAAATCCAGTAGACGTCACAGAAAGTTTGTGTAGGTATGGAGGAATCTACATCCATGGCTGACTTCCTTTAAGAAGAACTGGAATTTCGACGCCGAATTTCTTGTCCAGTGGTAATAGGTGTGTTTGTGTGTGTGTGTGTGTGTGTGTGTGTGTGTGTGTGTGTGTGTTTGTGTTTGTTTGTTTGTGATGCTCTATGAGGGAAGTCTTCATATATTAAACTTTTTGCTTCTAAGCACAAATTTGCTTAGTTAATGTCTATGTCAACTATATGTGTTTACATGTTACACCCTCACACACACATAATGAAAGATTTATGTCGTTGATTCTAAACTTTTTCGCCTTTTGTACACTGGAACAATGATCTCTTACCCATTCCCTTAAAAAAATTTCTGTTATCCAAGCATCGTTAATAGACCCTAGTCAGTCACTTAGTCACAATGTCACCACCATACTGTAGCTTCTCACTTGATGTATAATCTCGTCAGGTTCCTCCCACTAGTTCCTCAAAACTTAGAATTAGCTCTGAGTTCCTCGTTGTAAGAGTGGTTTTCGCGCTCGGCTACCAATCCTGTGGTCCTAAGTTCGATCCTTGGTTCTGCCAACGTAGAATCGGAGGAATTTATTTCTGGTGATTATAAATTCATTTCTCGCTATGATGTGGTTCGGATCCCACAATAAGCTGTAGGTCCCGTTGCTAGGTAACCTATTGGTTCCTGGCCACGTAAAAATATCTAATCCTTCGGGCCAACACTAAGATATACTTAGCGCTTCCAGTCTTGCGTCACCGAATTCATCAAATCTTCCATAAATATCCAGTCGTTCTAGAACTGCATTTGCATCTTTCATTCTGAGATCCATTTATTCGTTATTATTATTCTCTCTCTCTCTCTCTCTCTCTCTCTCTCTCTCTCTCTCTCTCTCTCTCTCATTTCACTTCCTTGCGGAGGGATTTCTTTTTTTCCCTAGAGCTCTTGCTCACGTTGTCCGCTCTGTTACTCGCATTCTTTTTTTCTCTCTTTCACTCGCATATGTATACTTTATATACACCTTTTATAAATATGATATATATATATATATGTATATATATATATATATATATATATATATATATATATATATATATATATATATATATATATATATTATATATATATATATATATATATATTATATATATAATCATTACAAAGGAGTGAGAGAGAGAGAGAGAGAGAGAGAGAGAGAGAGAGTAGTGTTGGTCTTTGCTTTGCGCTGTTTAATTAAAGTTAGACTTCAGTTGGTTGTGGCCTCAAAAGCAGAGGCTGTGGACGACAGGAGTGGTGGCGGTAGTGGGGTAGGGGGTTAGGGGATTGTGGGTAGGGGGGAGGGGATTGTGGTTGGGGGAAGAGACGACGGAACCAGGCGGAATAGTTATAGAAGAGCATCGGGCGGAGAAAATAATTGTTGAAAAAATAAATTCTGGTGAAGGAGAAACGAAGTGAATCCAGGGAAATATGGAAGAGAAATGGAGAGACTTTGAGAGGTTTGCATCTCGCTGGCATTTCTCGGATTTCGGAGATGCAGACAGACATATACAGACAGATAAAGGCAAACAGAAAAATAAGACTGTATTGCAATGCTGATTACAACTACTTTAATTTGTAAAATAACTAAGTTAAGAAAGATGAAGCCACACACACACACGGACTGACATCTGTAGTAGACAACTAGAATATTTGAAGTATATTATGAATGTAAATTATAAACTGTGATTCTAAGAAGCAAATTGAATAATAAGAATATATTTCAATGTTGATCACAGCTACTCTGACTGCTGTAGAGAACTAGATTTAAAGTATTAAAAAAAAAATCAGCATCAACAGCCTGCTTTCTTCCCCGACTATGACCACAGCGGCTGGTAATTCTGACAACAACCCCCCCCCCCCCCCCCTACCACCACCACCACCACCCATCCCGGTGTCTACCTCTAACGTTCAGTTAGAGTTCACACTCCAACCAGAGATCCCAAGGACTTTTTGAGTGTCGGTACAAAAGGAACAAATTCTCCTTTTAGGTAATTTCCCCCATTTGCATTCAAGAAAAAGGAGCTGGAAAAGCTGCTGGGATGAAGAGTGAAGCTTTACCACAACCAGAGGGTGGTGGAGGGAGGGAGTCTCTCTCTCTCTCTCTCTCTCTCTCTCTCTCTCTCTCTCTCTGGACCCCCACTCGGGAAGAAAGAGCGGAGGAAGGGTATTTATACTCTCTCTCTCTCTCTCTCTCTCTCTCTCTCTCTCTCTCTCTCTCTCTCCTTGGAAGTGGACTGAAAACAAATTCTAACCGGAATATAACTGTCTCCATTTTTTGCGATGATTGTGGCCTTGCTTACATAAAAAGGATTTTCATTTATTACCTTTCCTGTGAAGAAAAAAAAAATCCCCTTTTTTTTTCTCACTTTACAAATATTGCCTCACCGTGTGGATGTTTATTGTCATGTAGCTTGGGTCGTTAATTTTATGAATACATGTAGTTTTTTTTTTATTATTATCATTCAATATAATGATTTTTTTATGAGGAGTTCACTGGAATACTGAAAGGATTTTTTTTTTTTATAAAAAAAAGGATCTGTATACTAAATAATGAATTTCCACTCAAGTGAAAGCTTTCTTCTTTTCATATCGCCAGAATTATGTCTTTTCCTGCTTATCATTTTTTATGTTCATTTAATTTTATTATTATTATTATTATTATTATTATTATTATTATTATTATTATTATTATTATTATTATTATTATTATTATTATTATTATTATTATTATTATTATGTACGGCATCGTTGTATTGTGATTTCGTGTTAAGGTTATGCCTCGTATTTTTTCTAAAAGAGGAGAATGATACAACCGCATAATAAATGAAACTAAACAAAAGAGAAAAAATAATCTTCAATAGGAAAAAAACTGTGGTACCAGTTCGACGATTATTTCATCCTCCGAGTTTTGATTTTTGTATATCATCTCCGGAGCGCTCTCGTACCACACCCGGAATCATCTTTTTATTTCATGGTTAGGATTAAAAAGTAAAAAAAAATAATAATAATAAAGCGAAAAAACTACGCTCTTCTCTATAATGTCTCTCGTGAGAAAGACACGAATCCTGCAGGTGTGGATGATTTTTTTCTCTTTTTCTTGATCTAATTTTTATATCTATTCGTGCGAGCATATATTCACGATTTGGTAGAGAGGTGTTGTGGGCGGGGCGGGGGGGGGGGGGGTGGGGCGTGGAATCGTGAGAAGTGAAGATATTCTGATCTTTTTTTTCTTTTCGTAGACATTGCAAGAGACTTTCTCGTCAACGAAACTTTTTTTTTTATATATATTTTTTGTGATTAAACGCTGACGCATGATTTTTACCTCGTGTGGAAACGGGTTAATTTTTTGTGAATTTGTGTATTTATAATTTTTGATCGGGTTTAATTTGATTTTGTCATTTATGATGTTTATTGCTTTAAAGACCTTTCAATATCCGGTTATTATCCTTAAAGAAAATTTCCATTTGAGGTGGCCATAAGAATTGAAAAAAAACTTTTAAATTGTTGATTAAACTTGAAAGCGTTTGCAACCATTACAGTATTTGAAATTTTTTTCCTAGGGAATATATGTGTATGAATTTGCCTTACACGATATTTGAATTCCTATTGTACATTCATAGCCAGAGAATGATTTTTTTTATTTTACGCTAATTTCCTGCACATGGAGGCTTATACCTTGAATAATTAAAAGCAGCAAATGCAGACTATGGAAAGGGTTTTGACATTTTTTTTCTTATTTTTATTTCTTATTAATGAATATAGGTTTCTGAATTTTTTTTTCTGAATAATTGTTAGGTAACTGACCAATTTTTGTTATTTCGAATAATTTTATGTGTCTCTTTTGAAGGTTTTAAATAACTTCAGTATTCTAGGTAATTCTTAAGTTTGTGCCGTATTCCAAAATTTTACAAATGTCATCAATATAATATAATTAAATCTGTTTCTAAAATTTTGTCTCTATTTCTGAATTCATTTTAGGTAACTGACCAATTTTTGATATTCCGAATAACTTTATGTGACTGTTTTGAAGGTTTTAAATAATTTTAGTATTCTATGTAAGTTTGTAAGTTACGTAGTCCAAAATTTTACAAATGTCATCAATATAATCTAATTAAATGAAACACACGGTCCTGTTCACTATCCCAGGGATGGTGAATAGGACTTCGAAATTTCAATGAGCTCAGGCCATTAGTATATCTCTTTCTTGTCATTTTCTTCTAGCAGAAGCTGTTATCCACAGACAACCCTCCCCCCTCTACCAACGCCTCACCCCGCCCCCTTCCCTCCCAACAACCTCTTTGTGTTACCCAACTTTACATACCTTTGTTCATGCGAGCTGCTTAGTAAAATCGTAATTTATTTTTTATGAAGTCTTGAGAATTCGTAATTATGGCTTCTGCCTTTGTGTGACGAGCAGGTGCTATCAATTACATTTACATTTGGCATTTCCGGTGGACAGTGAGACTTCGTTTCCTTTGTGGGTAAAGCCAATAGTGCAATACAAGGAAATCCTTGCGGTGTTACAGAGTGTGGGGTGGAAGTGGAATAATAATAGATGCTGTTACCTGAGATACTTATCTTTCAATGTTCATGAATTGTCTTTTATGCCTTTTGTGAGTCAATGGAACCTTCAAGTTATTGTGTCAACCCTTGTTAAGTCTTTTCCTCTTCTGTTTCAGGTACCGTACGAAGTGTTTCATGTTCGGAGCGGTCTTTTAAGATGCAAAGATTCGAAAAGGTAAAGTGATTAAAAAAATGTGTTAAATTTATTGAAAAATGCATTTACCATATCGTTATTGCAATATGTTGAAGGCTTTATGGTTCATCAGTGGACAAAAGAAAAAAAATTCCCCTTTGGAATCAGCACTTTTTTTTTATGAAGAAAGGTGTTTTGTCATTTGATGGCAAAGAATAGCATGAGTAAACGGAGGCCCCAAATAGGTTTTATGATTCAGGTTTTTTTTAGTCTTTGTGTGTGTGTGGGTATGTGTGGGTGTGTATTAGGAGAGAGAGAGACTACGGAATCCCAAGTACTATCAAGTCGGATCTGAATCACACTTTGTTAGTGTGGTATAATGACTCAAATGCTTCTTCCCGTTCGCCCTCCAGCAAAAAAAAAAAAAAAAAAAAAAAAAAAAAAAAATCAATCAATCAATAAATATATAAATAAATAAATTAGGAAAATTAAAAAATAAAAGTCTTTAAAAACACCTTTATAAGTGGCATAGTCTGTCTGTCTGATACTTATTCCCAGAGCGTGTAAGCGGGAATTGATGAAACTCAGGTTAAGCAAAACACTTAATTAACTAAGGAATGAGATTTTTTGGCATTATAATCACAGACTAGTTGCTTTTTTCGAGATTATATATTCTGTGAGAATCGGGTGGTCGGTTGAGGTTACAGATTTATAACCTCGAGGTTATAGGTTCATAGATTTGTGGCTGGACACCTCGAAAATACGTCAATAGCATGCAATCAAACGAATCAAGTATATTTATTATGGGACCTAGAAATAAGTAACATTGTGAGAACCGAAGTAAGGTCAAGATTAAATTTACTATAGAGAATCTCTCAATTTGATGAAATTTGACCGACATTGTCATGAAATGACCTCGATGCGGTTAATATTGGCAAAAAATCGGTCAAGATCACAGAATTGCGACATCGCAGTGACCAAATGCATGCTCGGTATTCTTTCAATATTGAAAAATTATATACGCCAACCTCCGGAAGATAAGTTTTTTTTAAAGTTCGTATATTTTCGGTTATTTAAATGCTTCCTAGGCTGCCAAGTGTGAAGTACTCTTTTATGAGGTTTGACCCTTGAAGGTCAAAGGTTGAAAATCACATATTTCCAGGATTCTAGAGAGAGAGAGAGAGAGAGCATACATATCCTCAATCCCTCCTTCCTTCATTAAATAGTTAAGGTAGCCGAATATTTTGATACACGAGATATCAAAATATTATGGGGCACTTTCGGGCTTTCTTAGCTTCAGACAATGAGAGAGAGAGAGAGAGAGAGAGAATCAGTCTACCATTTCAATTTCATCGTTGGTTCAATGCCTTATGTCGTCTTCACGGTGGAAATAAAAAAAATAGTTTACCATTTATTTCGAAAAGAATCCTTCTCATTATTCGCGGCAGATTGCATATATATATATATATATATATATATATATATATATTATATATATATATATATATATGAAGTGATAAATTTAATTATAAACCTCAGTACTTTTATTATTACACGTTTTTTAGGCGATTCACGAGTTAGCAATTAACTCTTTGCTTATGACAGTGTGTAGCGTTTCGGTGACTTCATAAGATCTTAACAGGTCTTTTTTTTTGAAGGAGGGTATCCACCAGGTCTCCCCCCCCCACCCCCCCCCCCCCGGCCCTCCGCCCTCCGCCCTCCGCCCTTCCAACTTCCTCTCTTCACGGAGAAATTCTTCCAGAATAAAAAAGAAGTCTCAGCTATATTACAGCGGTGTAATTTCTGTAAATGCTAGTCCGCAGTAAGCCCTTGAGCGGGAGTGCGGGGTCCTCCTCAAATGCCAAGTTTTGCATACTTAGTTGCACTGGAGTTACTCAGCAAGGTGGCAACAACGAGCAACAATTTCGGGACGTTTCATTCTTTGTTGAAGCCAGTGGAACGTTCCCCGTTTTTGTTTTTGTTTTTTCTGTTTTTATTATTCTTTTTTTTCATTTTTACTTATTTATCACGGATGCAACACCCAGGAAATTGTCTTAAAAGTGTTGCATTTTTTCGTCGTTACATTTTGCATTTCTTGGCACTTCTTCCTTCTGCCTTGTTTCTCTCTCGCTTTGTAAGTCTCTTTCTCTTTCCTTGGAGGTAAACGAAGCATGTAAGATAACTTAGAAGTTAACGAGAGAGAGAGGAGAGAGAGCGTACCTTTTGTCAGAGACCGTCCTTTCGTCCTTTCATTGCTTTATGGCATTGTCTTTCATCTCGCACGTTAATTTTCCTGTTCTCTCTCTCTCTCTCTCTCTCTCTCTCTCTCTCTCTCTCTCTCTCTCTCTCTTTCTGCGCACGCATGTACGATACGATACTAATAGATACTTATATTACTGGTCACGGTTTAGAAATATCATAACGTCCTTGTGATTCAATTATGTGTAATGGACTCGTGAAAGATTCCCCCTTTTATATATATTAAATAGTAAAGGAATAGAGTTTATAAAGTCAACACTGACTAAAGGAAAGTGAATTGAAACACTTTCACAAATAATTGTTAAATAATAAAGAAATAAAGTTTATAAAGTCAACACTGACCTAAAAAATTGTGAATTGAAATCCTTTCACAAATAAGTATATTACTCTCTCCCTCCCACGCTCTCACTCGGTCATATGTGATAATAAAAAAAGGACATATTCCAGGTATGTGGCACAAATTTGGTCAATTATTTTTCTCATTCACTACATCCAGATGCATTTGCCTCTCTACGTAACCAAAGACAAAAAAAAAAAAAAAACATAAATAGAAATCCTCATATTTTTTTCAAGCCTTGCGTTCACCCATTGACGTCCATGCAAAAAAAGAAAAAAAAATATTCCTATTGAAGTACGTTGCATTGTAGGGTCGGGTTGGTCTTCTTTAACGGCAGACTGGGTCACTGATCGCTGTGTATTTGATCTGGTTTGTTTGCTCGGCATAAACAGCCCACTCACTTGTTTATTCTTTTTGCCTTTAAGGGTACGGAGGGTACTTTTCCCAACCTCAGTCCTTAGGAAATATGTGTGTTTGGGTGTGTGTGGGTGGAGAAAGGACGAGTCCCCTCTCTCTCTCTCTCTCTCAGTTCGTAAAGATTTTCGAATCAGACATCTCTCTCTCAATTTGTAAAGATTTCGTATCATAAGAGACACTGCATTTGGCAAAAGACACCTCTCTCTCTCTCTCTCTCTCTCTCTCTCTCTCTCTCTCTCTCTCTCTCTCTCTCTCTCAATTTATAAAGATTTTGTATCTTAAGGGATACTGGATTCGGCAATGGGCACCCCTTACTCTCTCTCTCTCTCTCTCTCTCTCTCTCTCTCTCTCTCTCTCTCATCTCTCTCTATATATATATATATATATATATATATATATATTTATATATATATATATATATATATATATATATATATATATATATATATATATATACTCAGTTTGTAAAGCAATTTTATCATTGTATCATAAGAGATAAAGGATTTGGCAAAGGGCGTCTCTCTCTCTCTCTCTCTCTCTCTCTCTCTCTCTCTCTCTCTCATTTTCCTAACAAGTGGCCTGTCATGTTAGCAGTGTTCACTACCAAAAATTCAGGCCTTTCATAGCTATAGTCTGTAGTTCTTGAGTTGACGGGAAAAATCCTCATTCAATATCATTGTAACCTATAGCGGTGCCCGAGGATAGTGGCCCTGATAGTTACAGTGATATCAGTTGGGAATATTTACCGTCAGCCCACTAAATGAAGAAGTTATAGGGCTGTGTAATGATGAGAAAATACAAAATGATGATTTGTTTTTATTCGCTTATTTTGTACCGGACCTCCTTTCTAAAGGAAAGCTATTATCCATACTCTTCTACAGTTTCCTTTAGTTCTTGTTATATTTCTATTTTCATACTGATATGCGCATTTTTTTACCCAACTTTTATGTATATTTCTTTCCTTTTATAAAGCTGCTTCTCCTTCTTTTTATACACTCTGTCCGCTTACTTTTGTTTGTTTGTTTGGTGTTTTTACGTTGCTTGGAACCAATGGTCATTCAGCAACGGGACCAGCGGTTTCACGTGACTTCCGAACCACGTCGAGAGTGAACGTCTATCAACAGAAATACACATCTCTGACCCCTCAATGGAATGCACGAGAATCGGACTCGCGTCCACCGAGGTGGCAGGCCACCACCATACCGACCACGCCACTGAGGTGCTCTATCTCTCCCTGCTTACGCTCCTTAACGCCAGAATACTTCAATTTAATTTCCGTCTCACAAATCTTGGGGATTACTCCATTCCCTCGAACTTAATCAGTGCTCGTTGTACGTCCTTTGCGGATTATGTGAAGGAAAAAGCTTCGGGAATTGTAGCCTGTAGATTATGCTTCTCTCTCTCTCTCTCTCTCTCTCTCTCTCTTTTCGCATCTCTCATCTCTCTCTCTCTCCTTCCATGTTTTTTTTTTTTGGGGGGGGGGGTTGACCAATCTAAAGACGCGCTACCTGAAGTCAAAGACTTGTACACCATCTCGGGCAGGGTCTAAAGCTGTGGATCTCATTGCTTGGGCTACTCTCTCTCTCTCTCTCTCTCTCTCTCTCTCTCTCTCTCTCTCTCTCTCTCTCATTAGCTGTTAGAAATATATGCAAGGTATATGCTTGCATATGCTTTTGTTCTTCTAAAATGATGTGTATGTTGGAATTGTACAGAAGGTTATAATATTATATATATTATTATATTATATATAGATTATATATATCTATATATATATATATATTATATATATATAATATATATCTATATATATATTCATTCATACATACATACATACATAAATTCATACATTACATAGATACATAATAAGCTTAAAGTAGATTTTGATGAAAGAGCTTAAGAAGAAAAGGACGCTTGTGAATTCAGGCGAGGAAGCGGGTCTGTTTCTCATGCGTTTATGACAGTTAGGAATGAAAGTCGAAAGCAGTTGATGACGTAGACGACGAATAAGAAGCTTTTAACAGGTGCGATGAGGCGCCTCAGTGACGCGATCGGTATGGTCTTGGCCTGCCACCTCGGTGGCCACCAGTTCGATTCTCGGGCATTCCACTGAAGAGTTAGAGATGTGTACCTCTGGTGATAGAAGTTCACTCTCGACGAGGTTCGGAAGTCACGTAAAGCCGTTGGTCCCGTTGCTGAATAACCACTGGTTCCATGCATCGTAAAAACACCATACAAACAAACAAACAAAACACGTGCGATAAAGATGTAATAATGTTATAAATAAAGCGAAGACTTTGTCAGGGTTTTCGAAGAGCGACAAATTGAGTTGCCATGACGTCCAATATGATGCCATATTATTTCTCGATGCTTCTCAATGATTCCACTAGGGAAATCTTCGAGAAATATGGGAAGGGGCAAAAGATAAACTTCCAACGTGGTAGTTCAGTGAAATTGGTGAGATACGAAGTGGTTGGGTGGTATGTGGTGATAGTGAAGAGAAGCTACGATGGCAGGCGAATGAGTCTGAAGACTGAAAGTGGAAAACGTTGTAAGTCAGTGCCAAGAAAATAAAATTTACGAAGGAAGAATTGCTGAATTTGATCGTGGATGGTGGAGGAATGGAAGTGAGTGGTTCACTTGTACTATGTAGAGGAGTAATAAAAGTAAGGTGCAGTGGTAGCATTTTGAGAAAAGGTGAATTAATAAGTGAAAATTGATGGTATCCTCATAGCTGCCAAAAGGTGTGAAAAAAGAATGGTCGTTTATGAAAATGAAAAGCCGAGATATATGAAAGTAAGGAGCTGAGTGATAATGAGCGATTAAGGTTGAAAAGAATGATGTGGAGTTACGAATTTGAGAAAATTTAGTAAAGGCGAAAAAGTAGTATTGTCACGTTCTAAGAATGGAGAACAGTAGGTTGGTAAACACAGTTTATTATTTTGAACCGTCAGTCCATGAAAAGGTAGCTGTGGGATGAGCGAGAGAATGAGTTTCGATTTGTTGAGCTAATTACTGACATCAGAAAGAGAGAGAGAGAGAGAGCATTTGCATTCATTTTCATTGCATTAGTCCGCGTCGTTATTATCCCGTCTTGAAAGAATATATATTGTTATATATATATATATATATATATATATATATATATATCTATATAATTATATATATATATTACTTAATGCACGTGACATCAGTATAGGAGGGAATACCACAGGGACATGACAGGGAGAAGTTCCTGTGGTATTCTTATATATACACCAAACCACACCTATATATATAGATATATATATATATCGAATGTATATATGAATATCCCTGTAGCCATTATCGTTTCAGTCAAGACATAACAGTAAGAAATCACCAGTTTCCCAACTTGAATTCAATAGTTGACACCAAGAGTCCCTTATGAAAACGGACGTTAGAGTGCGTAGGGAATACGCTAAGCGTTATTACGTTGTACCAGAGGCCATTGGGATGTGCACCCCAGCTGTATTATTGAGCAGAGTCATTCCGGCTGCATGCAGGAGTACTGGCAGTAAGTCGGAATAAACTCATATCCTTGTAACGCCGCCAACTATAAGAGAAGACACGCTACGTCCGCCATAATCCCTGGGTTTGTTGCTTTCGTCTCCGCGTGGTACTGTGAGCTTGATGTTTCTGTTTGGTTGTTCGTTTTGGATACGACGAGGCTCCTGTTGCAATTTCTGTGGAGGGCCATCACGATAAGATCTATATTCCCTGAGTGATCCGATGGCATCAGCACGAGTTTGTCATTGTTAAAATAATAATAATGATAATAAAAATAATGTTCGGATAGTATATTGTTTTAGCACGTTGTTTTCTACATAGTGCATAGCATCAATATTAGGACAGAACATTGTCTCCACTTAGGCAGCTGCGTTCACGTAATTGTTACTTATCCTGCATCTGGATTCCTTTTCCGGAGGATGGGATGCTGTGAGGATGATAACCTGAATCCCAGATGTTGTCCTTATTAAATGACGTCAAGGATATACCGTTTACAAAATAGCTCTTACAGGACGGGTTTACCCTTTTAGAAAATGCAATGAATAGTAAAGGGCTTCACTGTAAATTAAAATCTGTTAGATATTAATTTCAGGTAATGAGATTTTAATCATCGTTTTTTAGTTTTTTCATGTAATATAACTTTTTTTAGGGAAAAGATGCCCGTTTGAGAAAGACTGACTTTTCACTTGTGAGTATTGTACGTTTTTTCGGTAAAAGACGATGAAAAATAAAATGGAGGATGAAAATTGTAATTTGACAAGCTTGGTGGAGCTTGTTACGCTGCGACGGAACCCGGCACTGACCGTCATGTCTCCCCTAACCTTCCGATCCTCTACCTACCCGGCCACTGCCCGGGGCGGATAAACAAGAAATATCCACTCTGATTGTATTACTATAGATACCAGGACTGCTTTTTTGTTACGTTCATGTATAGTCTTACTATAGTGTCGTTTATGGTACTGAACATTTTGTTTTTATTCTGCGATTTTTTCCTAACATTTGCATACTTTTATGCTTTTTTTATTTATCATCAGAGCCAAATACACACACATATATGTATATGTGTATATATGAAAATATGTTAATTCCGAGGTAGAGCGAATTAGATATTAAAGGACATTGTAGCTCGATGTATATCTATATATATATCTATATATATATATATATATTATATATATATATATATATATATATATATATATATAATATAGCTTAGCACCAAATATACCTTTGGCCCTCATTGAGCGTCAACTACGGAAAGGTGTGTGTGTGTGTGCGTTTGAAAGTTGAGTACCTGAAGTTTTTATATTATCGTTCCAGTTTAATTCAAACAAAAGGAGACCGTCAAATCACTGTTGAAATACTGTTAATGAAACTGAAGAGTATTGTATTATTTCTTGGCAAGTTATGTGACAGGCAACGCATAACAAAGAGTTCCAAATTTAGAGGTCAAATGGTGAACGGAAATGATATCATTATTAATTAAATGATTATCGATTTTCTGTCTGAACTATAACTATTGTGTATCCTGCAACTAAGGGACGGAGGGTATTGTACAGTCCATTAGTTATTATTAGATCGGCTTCCATAGTATGTCGAGAGGCGAAGTTTCAATGAGCCAGACAGTAATTAAAAGGTGCTTACTTAGGGGCATAAGTTTGTATTCAATTCCAGCCGTGAGAGCAATGGAAAGGAGAGCGTTCTGAGATGCAGTTATATACTGTACGTTAGGGGTAGCCAGACTTTTGGCCTCCGTGATCTACTCTAAAGACTGAAACTCTTTTACGATCAACCATACTACATAATCACGTATTATTACGTGGGGGAAAAAAATTCAAATAGCGCCATAATACTGTAAAACATGAGTACAATTGTAAGGTCGGAGTCGGTATAAACTTACAACCTCTCTTGTTAGCCGAATCGATAACATCACTGAAGTCCTGATTTCTACTCTGTCCGCTGGGCGGTGATTCGAACCCACAAGAGGACGAAATAATTATGAAAAAAATCCCCTTCAGTTTACATATATGAAAATATATTAATTCCGAGGTAGACCGAATTGCATATTAAAGGACATTTGTAGCTCGAATAATTTATATGAATCACGGTGATGTGATAATTATTCATATATATATATATAGATTTATATATATATATATATAAATATATATATATATGAATATGATGTGTTTTTTTTTTTGTTTGATTATATAGGATTGTAGGGGAACGGCGATCGACCAAGCAAGTGGCCACGACCGACTGTTTGGCCAACTCTGCTATAAATGAATAATACTGCTTCAAAATCATTGGTACCTAACATACAGAGCCGCCTCGTACACCTGCGTTTGCTAAACGGCTAAACATTTTTTTCATAATAGCAGCACCAATTTACATCCAGGCAGACCAAGACATAAAAAAAGTATATAAATAAAAAAAAGTCGGGTAAAAAAATGTTAATATACAGAGACAGCGTCTTACACCTGCGCTCGGATAATCACTAGATTTTTTTCATAGTAGCAGCATCATTTACATCCAGGCAGACCTTGGACTTAAGAAAAAAAAGCAGGTTAAAAAAAAATGTCATATTACCGTAGTACGTATGCAAACACAAACAACAGGAGAAAGTTTTAATCCCTCGACCATATCCCGCTACCGGCACCTCGCTTTCGAAACAGAAGAAGTTGATGCCATAATTCACAATCGCTATTAGAATTAAAGTGACTCGTGAATGGACGGACGATAAGGGTCGTGGCGGAGGGGGAAGCAGAGCAGAGCAGAGGAAGGGATATGAGTTATATGAAGATTGATTCTCATTTATCGCCGTGTGACCAATAATCTTATTTTTCTTGCGATTTTTTTGGGGGTTTAAAATTTTAAGTAAATATATATATATATATTATATGATATATATATATATATATATATATATATATATATATATATATATATGTATATATATATATATCTGTGTGTGTGTGTATGTGTGTGTTTTTGCGGTCTAAGTGCGTTTTAAGTAAGCCTGTATACATTTACCCAGATATATATATATATATATATATATATATATATATATATTATTATATATGTGTGTGTGTGTGTGTGTGTGTGTGTGTACATATACACATACTTATATATGTATATATGTGCATATCTCTCTCTATCTCCATGCCAATATTTCGTTCTCAAAACTCTCTCTCTCTCTCTCTCTCTCTCTCTCTCTCTCTCTCTCTCTCTCTCTCTCTCTCTGCATGGCTGCATGTAGCATTATTGCTTCACATCATAATTGAAGTGTCAGGTCTTGCAACGCGGCGCTATTAATTCAACTGCAATCACGGATTGCGAATGATCTGGAAGCGCGTTTATAACCAAAGTTTTTTTTTTTTTTTTTCCTCTCCATTTTGGTTTTTTTTTCCGTCCAACAGTTTTCACTTCGCATAAATGGAGTCCTTCGATTCCTGCGTAATACTAATATTCCAACATTTTATTCATATATTCCGAACGAGAAACGTCGGGGTATGAATTTCAGCTATGAATTTTCGAAGTCCTGACGATGCGTGCGTAGTTTCGAATTTCATTCACAAATTCGGGTTCCGGGGAGGAAAGTCTTTTAGGTTTTCATTATTATGCTCTTTGATTCACTCAAATAATCATCGGTTTCAGCCGTCGCATTTCGGTTTCCTGGTTAAAATTCTGGCACCTCTTTTGCACTCCAGCCTGCGGCTATCATGTGGCGTGGGCAGTCATAGGTGTTATTTATGAACGATCAGCGAGGAATATAGTTTTGGGCCTTGAATGTGCCTATATCTTACGGAACTGGTATGGTGGCTAGCGTCGTGGCATACAGCTCTGGTGACGCGGGTTCGCGTCTCCCCCCCGCAGGGCGATGAAAAATCACTGGCTCTGTATCTTGATCAGGTTGAAACCAACATTCTTTGGATCCTTGAATTTCAAGTAAGTGGCCCCTGAGGATGAGGTAGATGAAGCATCTGGTATATCTGATGAGATTGGTAACCATGTTCCCTATCTGAACAGGTTACCTCTCAGTAGGAGAGTAGTGCCATCAGCGCACCTCATGCGGTGCACTGTAGGCATTACTTAAAGTCTTTGCAGCGTGCCTTAGGCCCGTAGCTGCAACCCCTTTCGTTCCTTTTACTGTACCTCCTTTCATATTCTCTTTCTTCCATCTTACTTTCCACCTTTCCTAACAATTGAGGCTCTCCTCCTGTTACACCTTTGAAGCCTCCTTACTGTCAGTTTCCCTTTCAGCGCTGAAAAACCTCATAGGTCCCAGTGCTTGGCCTTTGGCCTAAATTCTGTATGCAGTTCGATATAACAGGTTACTCATAATATATCCGATCTCGACTTTTCTGTTTATCTGTCACTCTTTTTTATTGTTTCTTCTCGAAAAACGTCGTTCAAGTATTGTGTTTTCTCGTTGTAAAGCACAAAAAAAAAAAAAAAAAAAAAAAAAAAAAAAAAAAAAAAAAAAAAAAAAAAAAAAAAAACATGAGGTCTTTCGTCTCTTAAGTGCGTTATATTAGAAAAGTTGTTTAAGGTCTTATATTAGATAGACCTCAGATAGCTGACAATTATACCACTGCTAATTGAAATAAACATGTTTAGATGATCCTTCAAACAAGTAATTAAGTAGTTTGTTTGTTTCTGTGTATGGCGTTTTCACGTTGCGTGGAACCAGTGGTTATTCAGCAACGGGACCAACTGCTTTACGTGACTTCCGACCCACGTCGAGAGTGAACTTCTATCACCAGAAATACACATCTCTCACTCCTCGATGGAATGCCCGAGAATCGAACACGCGGCCACCGAGGTGGCAGGCCAACACCATACCCACCACGCCGCTGAAGCGGAATTTCTCTCTGGCTTCAACCTTCTTACCGGGATGCTGTTCCATCACCCAGACAGGCAGTTTTCATTAGCACGCAGTCATAATTCTTGATTTATCGCAGACTATATTCGTTTCCCCTTTAGAGATGGCTGCTTTAGGATGGGTCTTTCATTCACATGATATTGAGATCCTGCCGTTTCTCTCTCTCTCTCTCTCTCTCTCTCTCTCTCTCTCTCTCTCTCTCTCTCTCTAACTTACTGCTCGCTTCCTGTCCTGACATGAAGTGTAACCCATTCCCCTACAAGCTGAGCTCAGTATTTTCTCGACGTGAGCAACGCTCGGACTGGTAAACCTGGGCCTTAGCTCCAAAGTACTATCCTCTGAATTGTGTGTATTTCTGGTGATAGATGTTCACTCTCGACGTGGTTCGGAAGTCACGTAAAGCCATTGGTCCCGTTGCTGAATAACCAATGGTTCCAAGTAACGTAAAAACACCATTCAAACAAACAAATAAACAATATCCTCTGAATTACATTATCTATAAAGCTCCAAGAAGATATCTACTCCTTACGCACGTCATATGGTACTATTTGCAGCACATTCCTCTTTCGTTAAGATAGGATTCATTTCTCAAATATTTTTCGTTACGTGAAGGCTGGCTTTAAACTTGAAAGTAATGGCAGAGTTTTGGGTGATAAAATAAAGCGTCCTATTTTCCCAATGGTATATTGGTTCCACCTTGTAGAATTTCTCTATTGCCAGTTTTACTTATATATTTGGATGCTGCTCGTTTGGTTTTTAAGTTGACCATATTTTAGTATCATTTCCTTACTGCATATCAGCAGCAAATATTCTATGCATTCGGATGCTGCTTTGTTTTCAGATCGCAATTCATTTTTAGTATCCGATCCAGTCTCTCTCTCTCTCTCTCTCTCTCTCTCTCTCTCTCTCTCTCTCTCTCAGTAATACTGAATATTGGATGATTTTTTTTTACACTGCGTTTTTACTGTAAGAATGCGTCAGTGACTTAATACTGTTGCGTACTTATATTTTTTTCATTACTTGCATGAATTTTAAATGAGGAAATAATTCAAAATTACATATCCTGCTGATTATATTTTTGCAACATTACACGCTTGTTTACCTTTTGTAGCATTTACTGGTAATGGGTGGTAACACTGCAGTATTTCTTCATAGTTCTGATATATGTTATGTAAAGAAGCCCTTCCACTTTATAATCATTTCTTTGTCCAATAGTACCTTTTTCGGTGGTACGAATATCACATTTTCAGCCGTACTTTTTTATTTATATATATATATATATATATATATATATATATATAATATATATATATATATTATATATATTTATATATATATATATATAATTAGGTATATATATATTTTTTGCAGACATTTGAAATACGTATCATACTCTTTATACGGTTAGAAATATAATTTTGATTACAAGAAATCCTATGATAACAATGTTTGTCTTACTGTGCTGTAACCCGCTAAAGACCAATATTTCTTTTTAATAACAATTATATTTATGTCACGATAGCATTGTAAATTCCATAACTATCTCGTATAATGACTCCCTCGGTGAATGATGCTGTTATTATCATGTTTTCCACGCTCGCGGCAGTGGCAGCTTTCATTTAAACATTAAAAAAAAAAAAAAAAATCCGCCCCCGCCAGCGGAGCGACAGCTATATTATGCAAATATATTCTGTGACAGAGAAGACGACATCAGGTAATTGACTGATTAAGAGCCCGCCTTGATAAGGGAGAGTGCCAGATGAGCAAAAATACCCCCGAAGAAAGGAGCGTTGGCGCCATAATTGCTAAGATGCGACGGGAACTTACGAAGCCGTCTGAATTTCATCGCCGGGATTAAGTCAAAATTTACGAATTCATATTCGCCCTCCCCTCCCTCCCCCGAGTTGACCAGATTAGATCGCGATATGAAATTCAGATCCAGAAATCAGGTTAGAGAGTCTTGTCGCCGGAGACGCTGCTGGGCGTCATCTTGAATTATGCAGCATCTCTCCTCTCTCCTCCTTCTCTTCTTCTTCTTCTTCTTCTTCTTCTCTTAGGAGTACTGGATCTCTGATATCTCGTAGCTTCTTTCTCGAAGAAAGTCCTTCATCTTGTCATATAACGGATAGGCCTAACCTTCTTGCCTGGCAAATTATATCCTAAAGGTCCATCGAATTATCTTAATATAATTATGGCGTTCCCAAGCATTGGCTCTCAGGGAAAACAGTAGAACATTGTGAAGCTTGAGTAGTGAAAGAGAGAAGACATTGCCTCATTATTAGGCCAGTATTTAATTTTGGTGATACGAGGGACTTATCGAGTCGCATGACGCGGAGACCAATCTTAGATTGGGTTGTTGAGCTGCTTTCTTAATACTTATAGAAATCACGAAGAAGTGATATAAATTATGATACTTAGGTGTTCACTAAAGCTTAGTCTCTCTCTCTCTCTCTCTCTCTCTCTCTCTCTCTCTCTCTCTCTCTCTGAAGACTCATCGATGAGCTATCTTATATTTCAGAGTGACTTCATAATTTAGGATGCAGGATGTACATAACGAATCACAATTTGCAGGTTAAGGAAGAAAATTGTCTTTGTGAGTCGCTAATACTTTATCGTCTTTAATATACACTTAGTATTTGATAGTCAAGTCTTTACTAGAATAGTAATGATAATGTCTGGACATATGCATCATATTGTGCCAGTTTAAGAAATTCTCTGCAGTTGCAGAGGTATTTGTGAGAAAAGGAATATAGGAAGTTCAATAGTCGCCAAGAGAAAAATTAAACGGAGAGGGGAATGTCGTATTGAAGGTCCTCTTGCACTAATGAATATCCCAAGACTTCATACGGGAAAGCGTGCATGAATATATCCTGCACATATGAATTCTTCATGCTCGTTAATGGATTTTTTTAGCTCCGTTTAGGTGTTAAATAGCGTTGCTCTGTAGCATTCAAACGACTCACGTTCACGCTTCTAAATATCAACCGAATTCAAAACTTTAACACAGACATTTCCATATAAATTGATTTCTGTCGTGGTCAGTACCTCACCGACACTGTTCCCCTTCCCCTAACTCCACCATCATCCCCTCGAACTGTTCCCCCCCCCATTCCCCACCACCACCCCGTGCTGCCCAGCCTCCTCTCAGCATCTCCCATCCCCAAGTCACCGCCCCTATGAAAGTTAAAGCGCGAATCTCAGAATTGCTTTGACTTTAGATATTTTTTTTTTCTTTTTTTTCATTTTGACTTTTATGAGGTACTTGAAGGAGAGCTGGTTGCGTTTTTGCGATGCCCGTTTCGTTAATCACCTAATCAGCATTTTCATTGCTTCTTATCGTTTTTATCATTGTAGGTGGATAAATGGCATCGATAAATCATAGACGTGTGACGGAAAAGACACCACGCACATACTCTATATACATATATATATACACACACACATATATATATATATATATATATATATATATATATATATATATATATTATATATATATGAAATCATAATTTGCAAAGACATATCCATTGTCATGGTGGTACTTTTGATATTGAGATTTTAAAGGGATTTTGTGTTAGAAAGATATTCTCTGCTCTATAAGCAAAAGCTCATCTCAAATACATACATACATACATACATAATATATATATATATATATATATATATATATATATATATATATATATATATATATATATATATATATTCTTGCTCTTCCTTTACTCACCACTAAGCTATTTTTTTTCCAAACAGGAGCTCCGCCCCAGAGAAAATATGAGTACAGCGACCATAATTTAACTAGTGAGTGTAATTATGCGCGTATGTTTCGTTTTTCCGTGTAATTATGCTACACTAAATCCACGGAGGACGACCATCTCGTAACCCCCTTAATTGAGTTGAATATAGAGTTGAATATAGAATTTAGGCCAGAGGCCAAAGCACTGGGGCCTAAGACGAGGTCATTCAGCGCTGAAATGGAAATTGACAGTAAAAGGTTTTAAAGGTGAAACAGGAGGAAAACCTCAAAGCAGTTGCACTACGAATCAAGTGTTAGGAGAGGGTGGAAAGTCAGATAGAAGAAAGAGAGTATGAAAAGAGGTACAGTAAAAGGAACGAAAGCGGTTGCAACTAGGGGGCCGAAGGCACGCTGCAAAGGACCTTAAGTAATGGCTACAGTGCACCGCGTGAGGTCCACTGACGGCACTACCTCCCTACGGTGCGTACCCCCCTTAATGACGGAGAGTACCGGCCTGCATTTGCAAAAGGCATTACTGTTGCAAGATGCGAAGCCAAATACACACATAGTATTTATTGTTCAGCTCGCCACGAAAGAATCCATCCCAACGCCCCGGAAGTCCGGGCGACGAGAGGATATATAAATTTGCACTCTGTGGAAAGCCCTCGACGAGCTTTTGCAACGGCAGAACAAATTTACATTGCATGAGGGGCGATATTTTTTTTTCTCCTCGGGCCTTGAAATCATTCTGTTGCGGTGAAGGGGGGTGAGGTGGTGGGGAGGGGGGATTGACCGAGGGAAAAGCGCCCATTCCTCCCCCCTCCCCCTTACACCCCCTTCAGAAACAGAGGGAAAAAAGACAGTGGTTTTATTTAAGGGGAGAGATAAAAGGCTAATTGAGATTATCTGCCGCCAGGTTAAATTTTTTATTCGTTTTTTCTTGTTTTTACTTAAAAATTTTTTCTATTTTATAAAGGTGTTTTGGT
>NC_061091.1:14634547-14679547 GCF_015104395.2 Macrobrachium nipponense | reverse complement strand
CAATTTTTTTTTAGAGGAAAATGTCAATTTCCTCCGTAAGATGTTGAGAGAAATTTTTTTTAATGGTTTAAATCATACGTCTTCTCAGATTCCGAGATTCGTAGTTAGTATTTTTTGGAGCAGGGAGAGTATCCAGGATTTTGGAACAGTGCTTCTCTCTCTCTCTCTCTCTCTCTCTCTCTCTCTCTCTCTCTCTCTGTTTATTTATTTTTTTTATCTCCTCCAATGTCCAGTTCCAAGTAATTTAGCAGTGCTGCTTATATCTCTCTACCTCACGCACTTTCCCCAGCAAATTATTTCATCAGACCTAAACATAATTTAACTACTCTCCTCCACTTCACCTCCCTCCCTCCCCCCTCCCTCCCTCCCTCCCTCCCTCCCTCCCTCCCTCCTCCTTGAGGCTCTTCCATTCCCACGACGTTAATAGAGAGGCAGAAAAGGTTCTTGGACTAATGAGGCATCGGCCTTTAATCTGCTTAGTGCATCTGTTCAGACACTCCCTCGGGACTTTCTTTTCTTCTCTCTCTCTCTCTCTCTCTCGCTTCTTTTTTTTTCTTTTCTTTTTTATTACCATGCGTTGCTGTGTCTTCTTCTTTCGTTCCTGACTAGGAATGAGGGCAGATGTAAATAAAAAGAACTGAAGGTTTTTGTTATTTTCTTTATTATAATTTTTGTCTCCATGGTCTTTCATCCTTCTTGCATGTCTCATTTATTCAGTGGATCTGTCGTGAAGTTTTTTTTTCAGTCCTTTGCATTAGAGTTTTTTTTTTTTTTTTTGGGGGGGGGGGTGTAGGTGGGTGGGCAAACTGTCACTCCTCGCTGCACTATTATCCACTTTTCAGAATGACGGCGTTTTTTGTCACGTTCCCTTGATTCTCGCCACTTTTACTAGCTTGTATTACACCCTTTCCTCTCCCTCCACCTCTGTTTTCATTTTTCGTGTGCTAAGCAATGTTCCTATTAATATCAAAGCGCCCTCTGTGCCCACTTTTCTTTTTTTGTTTAGTTACCTCACCAGTTATCATTCTTTTATGTGTTCTTTGGAGGTTCTTCATCCTCCTATTTTTCCTCTCTAGGCATTTATCATTATCTTCCAATTTGGCATTGTACATCCATTATAATTTTTTTTTCCTTCTTGGCGTTTTCCTTTTTGGTCGTTCATCGTCCATTCCTACATTTATTCCAGATAATTTCACTTTTCGTTTTGTGTATTTGTAACGTGATTCTATATGGCCCTGGCAACGCAGGTGTTCAATACTGCATTATAGGGTAGTCATTCTGAGTTCAGCAATCTGGAGCCGTAATTGAATGTCAATTCATCTCTGTGAAAATCCTTTCGTACTTTGCCAATCCGTATTCGACCTCGTCAATCGACCCCAGTTCTTTTGTGTTATTTTCACGCCTTTCCTCCACGTTGCTCATCTTCTTATATCCCCCCCTCCCGCTATTTCGGGAGCAGAAGAGGACATCAAAAAGTAGGTGAGGTTACAAATGGCTTGTTCAGTGGCGTCCTCGCTTAGGCTGTCGAGTGGCTGGTTGGATAAGTGGGATTTTGATTGGACATCTGAACAAGTTGGTGTGTCGGTTCTCGAACCGATTGTTGAGTGGGCACTAACGAGTAGGCGAAGGCTCAGGTGAGGTGAGTGAGGTGTGGGGGGGGGGATGTTAGCGTTGTGTGGGGGAGGGGGATGTTGGAGGATGACAGGCCTATTTTTCAGCTTTTTTTCTCTCTTCATTACACGAGCCAGGATTTTTTTTTTTTTTTTCTAGGAATGTGGTAAAGGTGACCAAGTTTCGCTCGTTTTATTTTATTGCTGTTATTTACGATAATATTCACCCACATAAGGTTTACCAAGATCATGCATGAAATCAAAATTATTTTTTGGTGTTAATTAGGTCCGTTTTTAACTGTTAGGATGAATCATGAGTTTTCATCGTTGCCGTAAAAGATGAAGGAAAAAAGAGCAAGCAATGTTCATCTCTCTCTCTCTCTCTCTCTCTCTCTCTCTCTCTCTCTCTCTCTCTCTCACATAAATATTTCTGCAAAGCCACCATTGAGAGCCAAATAGTTACCGTACTACGTCCAGTATAGAAAAAGCTGAATAGGCGAGGATGAATGTCACATATCAAGGAATCTGCTAGTTTTTGGTTGAGAGCTGAATTCCTGATAGCTTAACTGGGTTTTGTGAAGAGATTCGTTGAATGGACGTAGTAAATAAAAAAAAAATGAATGGAACTTTGTTTCTTGATGTTAATAGACAATGAATTTTAGAACTGGTTTATTGATTCAATTTATTATTCCTGCTGTATGTGAGATGCATTTTAATCTAAGGGTTGAGTAATCTCTCACAAGGGTTTTTAGGTTGAAGATATTGGTCTTACGTCATTTCAGTTTCAAATTACACTGTTAGTTAGGCAACCTCTATTTCTCCTTGGGGTCTCCTGTGTATTCATCTTGCATCCTTTCAGGGAAAGCATTAATCTCCTAAAAGGATGGTAGGAATTAAAGTAAGAATATTCTGGCTCCGTGGGTGTAAATTGAACCGGTTAGGCTTCAGTGAACGTACCTTTTCGAGCAAGAGGTGTGTAAGAATTAAATTAATTTTGTTGAAAGAATACAATCATAGTTTATTTTGTCTTGTGGCTGGAAAAGACATTAAGTTAAACGTTCCATTGGTATTTGCACTTAAGGTGATACTTGACATACTAACATAAATCCGAAAGGTTTGACAACCGGAAAGAAGTGGTTTAGATTATAACGAAAAAAAAAAAACGGGCTTGCATTCCAGCTTTTTCGATTCCAGATTTGTTTTCATAAAGTTCTTAGAATGAATATCATCATGTTGAGTGAGATAACCATAGGCTGCAGAATTCTCCGGCGTCAATAACCTTGTCGTTGCGACGCCAGTAAGAACTAACAAATCAATCAATCCTCTGGGCCTACAGCCAGATACCACATTTGCATAGGGTAACTTTCGAGGGCCTCGTGCCACCGAGTATTTGTGCTTCAGATTAATCATTCAATGATTCAATAAACTATGGTTTGCCAACATTTAAAATGGATCATTTATTCATTTTAATTTTGTTCGCATGATTCATATTTAATTCGGTTAATTTTCAGTGAAGCTTCTGTGTTTGTGTTGTTAATAGAATGATATATTCATCCTTGATAGGATGTGCCCTCCAAAGAAAGAGGGAAGGAAGGAAGATTGCCCATTCTCTTACTGAATATCTGATTGTTCCTATGTATGTGTGTGTATATGGATATAGTTCAAATAGTCATTTCTTAAACATAAAATAGAATATCAATAAAAGTATCATTAATGAAAATATTATAATGATTGAAATACATTTGTAAACTACTAATTCTGTGAAAAGATGGATCAGACTGTTGTTGAGATTTTTTTTTTCCTTTTTTTTTTTTTTTTTTTTAGTGATTCATCTGAAACGAATGATTTTCAGAGGGGAGGAGGTAATGATTCTAGTGAGCGTAATATTCAACGACAATACTATTCTCATTACCCCTGCAGTAGTTAACCATAAACTTATGTTACATTGATTTATAAAGGAAAAATGCTCGAAATAAAATTTAATTTTACGTGCGAAATACGCCTGCTCAGAAATCGGAAGACTATATTTGCTCTGGTGGTACCCTTCCCAAAGTGGAAAAATACATGCGGTGGGAAACTATGTTTCTGTTTTATTTCAAGAGAAAGTTAGCGAATTCTTTGGTTATTTTAATTATCAGCAGAGGAACCACCATCTGTTCTTATTTCTACACCTCTTATTCCTCTTTAGTCCTTCTTATTCTTGAAAACTTCAAAATGAATAAAATTCAGAATTTTTAAACACAATGAGACCTTGTTGGGGAACAGAAAGTTATAGCTACGTGAGTCACCGCATTAACTCTTACAAACAAGACTCTCTCTCTCTCTCTCTCTCTCTCTCTCTCTCTCTCTCTCTCTCTCTCTCTCTCTCTCTCTCTCAAGCACCCTCCGTGAAAAAAAAGAGGAGAGACTTTTGACCCAGCAAAGACCACTAAAATATACTTGATTGGTTATTTTTTATTTATTTATTTTTTTTTTTGCTTATTTATTTATTTTTGTTGGCCGATGCACCTAGAATTGAAACTTAGTGCACGTTTGTCATAATGTCAGTTTATGACCTTTAATTTGCAAAAAATTAAATAATTCCGCACTGACTTGTGTAAATATATCCTTAGCTTTCCTCCCTTACGACGACGCAGGCTGTTACATAATGTCATTATAATGCAGAGGTATCTGAGTTGTTTCACTTTCTGTAAAATGTGTATTGGTTAACATTATGGTTATCAATATTGCCAATACATAGCATACAGTGGTTTCGTAAATTCATTGAACTGACATTCAGTTCATATAAAATGCAGCAACGCGTAAAATAATGTTATAGGCATTTACCTTCCAACTCTGTTTCTGAAAAAGAAATTATAATATTCAATGCATCATTTGGGGGAAAAAAGGTTGGAATCATTTCTAAAGCAATTCACGGGAAAATGATTGTTATGTTTGTATGCATTGCCGCATTCACAGCGCTTTTTATTTAGCGACTGCATAGACAGGAGCCATTGTTCTCTTGTTGAAGCATTTAAAATGGTATTCATTAGTTTAATTAAAGGGGGTTCTGCACTGAAGTTTTATATTATTTTATTTTTTTGAGCCGGAGAATTTAGTGCCTCATTTATTGAGGTTAAAACCATCGCTCAACTGCAGTGTTTACATTGATGTTCGTTCAGCCTCGGAGTTTAATGATGTTAGTGATAGTATTGCCAGCAAGCTATGTGTGTATGAGCGCTGCGTCTTAGGACAGGAAAGCATATCGTCAACACACGTCGACAACGTGTCGCGTACATATCAGGAACAAGTTGAATACAAATCAGCCGCCGTAGAGAACGAATGTCGCCCATGAGCGCGACAGTCGTATGAGGGGTTAGTTCGGGCTACCTATCAGTATTTGACTTGTTTGTGATGTGTGTGGGATAAGTTGCCGACGCGTGTTTTATTAATAGCATTATCGCTGTTTGTGCTTGTATTATTGGTGGTAATGATGACGTTCTTGAACCAAACAAAAACTTCTTTCAGTTTTCTTCTGAAGATTGAAAAAAGAAACCCACAAAATTACTGTGTATAACATGTTTACTTATAAGTATTTATATTTTGTTTCACTCAATACTTATAAGTGAACACGTTATACACAGTAATTTTGTGGATTTCTTTTTCAAAGATGACGTTCTTACTGCATTAGATGCTGTGGCTACTTCTTGTAAATGTTGCTGATTTGCTGATAAATGAATGAAATAGGAAGGCATGATAACATTCCTCTGTCTGTCAGTAGTCTTTCAATTTGCTTTACTCTGATCTATAATTATCAGGTAACAGCAATTTCCTGTCTATTAGACATTCAACCACTGGATTTGACCTTGTGACCTATGCTGTCGAAACCCTGATGTAGGCGTTTTTGTCGAGACGGTATTTCCTTATCGAAAGCCTGATGCAAATAATGCTCTCCTTTCCATTCTAATCGACGATGTCTGTTATCGAAACCTGACGTTAATGTTAACTAAATTTCCATTCGCGCCAATAATGATGTCTGTTATCGAAATCCAGATGTAGTTAATCAGCATCTCAGTCGAGCTAATAACTTCTGTCACCGACATTTGATGTAATGTTGGTGTTGCTAACTGAAACTTGGATGCAGGTAATGCCGAGAAAATGAAAAGACTAAAAGAAAATATTTCTGAAAAAAGTGGAAAAGTGGGTTGGGGGTGTGGGGGGGGGGGGGGGGAGTGAGGAATGAAGAGCTGATTGCCAAAGTCGAGAAAACAGAATCAGGCCGGGCTCGCCGGATGATTACTGGATGCTGCTCATTATAACTTTCTTCTCCCCGGACCGATCGCTCGAAACGAAGAATACGAAACTCTATAATAATAACTTTAGGATGCGGGGAAACAGCAGACTGCAGGGACAAACGGGCCGTCCCAGGGAACGGAGGCAATGAGCGTGACTGGATGAGGAAGACGGTGATGGGAGCGAGTTGTTGATGGTGAACGGGGAACGAATGGTATCGTGACAATATATATATATATATATATTATATATATATATATATATATATATATATATATATATATATATGATATATACATCGTTACATCGTGGCAAAATGCATGTCACCGCCACTTGTGTAAACTTGTGACTGAAAACCTAAAGACGAAATTAAGTGAATGTTTCACACTGGCTTGAGTTATAAGGGAGTCAAAGAACAGTTTTGAAGTAATGATAGGGAGTGATAGGGAGAAAGTAGCAGCTATGCAAGTCATATGTGAATGGAGGAATGAATAACAACCAATGAATGCGGCGACGCAAAGAATTGGATGGTGATGTTAGTAATGCACGAATGAATGAAACTGAATGAAGTAATGGTAAAAGAGTCTGACATAATGACGTAAGTAAATTGTTTAACTAGATGATGTAAAAACAATGCTTCCTTTTTTTACCCTTTTAAAAGTGAATGGATTACATATTGACATAAGTCAATTGTTTTACTAGATGATGTCCAAACAAGACTGCCTTTTTTAGCTTTTTAAAAATGAATGAATTAATATACATTGACGAGTCGTGGACAGAGGACATCACACCGACATGAAGAAAGGACAAAGGAAGGATGTTATAAATGATATATGGGAAGGACAATGTACCAAGGTTCCAAGTAGAGGAAATATGTGGAAAGTTGACGATGATATGACAGAAGATATCTCGTAGATTTGTGAATGAAAGGAAATAGTATTTTAGGTCAGGATTGGAGGATTAATGAGGGCAGGGATCCAACAAACGTTTTTAAAAGTCAGTCAAAAAAGTTAATTGCAATTGTCGTTGTAATTGACCAATAATAAGGCAACGTTGCAAGCACAAGCCACGTATTTGCTCCGCTCACCCACGCCTTTGGAACCTTTCTCTCATGCAAGCATACTTTACTCATATTGATCAGCCAAACAGTCGCATTCCCGACAGATCCTTCGCCATGATTTTGGCTGTAAAGAAAAGAATGCCCAAAAAAGTGGATTAGTTACTGAGGACAAGAAGAAACTGAATGCCAAACAGTTCATGAAGTAGATTGGGAATGAAAGAATGCAAGACAAAATTTACAAAGAGGCACTCACGATAGTCTAATTAATACGAGGGTGAGTCGATGAAAGGAGATTAGCGGCTCTTGAGACGCAAGGCACAGCTGTGTTTGAGTGAACTGAAGGGATTTCGGATAAATTCTAAATCTGTAACGTAGAGAATTACGATTCAGAATATTTCAAAGGCTAGTGAGTAAATTTACGAGGAAATATAAATCGTTTTATAAATTGTGTAGAATGTAAAATACCCAGCAGGGATGGCCGGTCCTTTGGCACGCGAAATGTAAAATACCCAGCAGGGATGGCAGGTCCTTTGGCACGTGAAATGTAAAATACCCAGGAGGGATGGCAGGTCCTTGGGCACGCGATCCTCTGAAGTTAGTGATTCTGCGTAAGCATGTCCCACAATACATTAACGTGTCTCAACCAAAACTCAATAAATGATTCTTTTTCCCGAATATGCCCCTTTGAATAAGGCAGACAAGGCGTGGTTCGATAACAAGCGGACTATTACAGTTACGCCGGAAATATGTGAATGAATGGAATCGAATGACGTCATCGTCGCAGTTAGGCGCCTCTGTGGTTTGGATTTTTACGTAATGTGATAGAATTAATACTTAGGTCAAATCTGGGATTGCATCTTGTCAAAATCTGAGGAATAGTTTCCTAGGATATGATTCCTTTTTTCAAAAAGTAACTCGTGTAAACGAAACACGGAAACACGGTCCTGAGTTTTCATGTAATCCTGCAAACAGAAGCTAATTCCAGTTCATGTTTCTTTGTTTATTTAATATTTTTTAGCACCGCCCTCTTATTTGTTTTAGTACACCTAAGTTTTTGTTTAGCACCCCCTTCTAATTTTTTTAGCACCGTCTTCTCATTTTTTTAACACAGCTTTCTAATTTTTTTTAGCACCGCCTTCTAATTTTGTTAGCACCGTCTTCTGATTTTTTTAGCACCATCTAATTTTTTTTTAGCACCGCCTTGTAACTTTTTTAGCACCGCCTTCTAATTTTTTAGCACCGCCTTCTAATCTTTTTAGCACCATCTTGTAATTTTATAAGCACCGCTATCTAATTTTGTTAGCACAATCTTCTAATTTTTTTAGCACCATCTTCTAATTTTTTTTAGCACCATCTAATTTTTTTAGCACCATTTTCTAATTTTTTTAGCACCATCTAATTTTTTTTAGCACCGCCTTCTAATTCTTTTAGCACCATCTAATTTTTTTTAGCTCCATCTAATTTTTTTAGCACCGTCTTCTAATTTTTTTTAGCACCGCCCTCTATTTTTTTTCCTTTTTTTTAGCACCGCCTTCTAATATAAAGCCAACTCTTGCGAAAGATGAAATGGCCTGCTTGAATCGTGAGCTTTCTTTTATTATTATTGTATATCCGCGATACCACCCCATGTGCTCAAGGCATTTCGCTTGAAGTTTGAAGTTTCACAAGTTCCCAACCCAATGGGAAGACCTAAAACAAAACGGTCTTGTTTGCACGCCCAGAGCCCAGTTCCAACAGCGAGAGCGCCAGAATTATGTGGGGTAATGACGATTTAAGAGGAACGGTTATTATTGCTGCAAGGAAAGGGTTTTAGTGGAATACCCTGTGTTTCGTGGCGCCAAATGGTCTTTACTGTTCAAGTCAGTAAGTGATTTCGGATTAGGGATACGGTTAGCACTTAACGCTCCTGGTTATTGCAGGCTGTTAAATCACCGTTCATGACACGGACTGAGAGAGAGAGAGAGAGAGAGAGAGAGAGAGAGAGAGAGAGAGAGAGAGAGAGAGAGAGAGTAGGAACCATGCCCAGGCTTACACTATTTTTGAATCTGGGTGACAAATGCGAGTTGATTTTTTTTTCATTTCCAAAGTTATTTTTGTATCATATTCGTCATAATTTGTGTCATATTCAAGATTTTGGAAAACCAAATGACCTTGTGACATAAAAAAAAAGAATGGAAATGAAGTCACTTTGAAAATCATATCGATATTTTAGCATTATATAAAGAACATTATTAATAATTGTTTTTGACACTCACTTCTAAAGTGTAGACACCTCTTTGTACAGTGGCAGAGGAGTCAAAAGCATGCGGCAGTTTAATTATTATTATTATTATTATTATTATTATTATTATTATTATTATTATTATTATTATTATTATTATTATTATTATTATATTGAAATGTAGGATGTTTCCGCCTTAAATAGTGTTGGCCGAGCTTCTTATTTTTCACTTTTCTGTATTTAAAGTGTTAACGACTTCACGTTGCAGACTCAAGAGAGAAAAACAGATAAATGTAATTTAATAAACAGAGAACAGCTGTTTCATGGTTTCTTTAAGGCCTCTTCACGCCCATTGTAAGGAAAGAAAGTGGTGGTGTTGGTACACCGAGGTACCCGTATAACAGTAAGTGCTCTTATTCGTGCGAGAACCTCGTGAAAAATATATGTGTTGTATATGTGTTGACTGGCATTGAATAAACCTTCCCTCTGCCAATAATGCCCTTGCCCATAGGCCAAGTAAGTGCGGTAAGACGTGAAGGAGAGCAAGAAGGAGCCTGCTGCTGGTGACCTCCGGACCAATGCAACCAACAGAAAAGTCGTAAAAAAAGGCCAAATGCAAATTTTATTGTACCATGCGAACGGAAATCTAGGATATACCCAGAGCAAGAATTCTAAGTGAAAGTGCTGGCCAGTGAACAGTTTGGAAAAGATACTTTTTTTTCCACTTCTCTCATCTTTTATTATATTAGAAACGTTTGTGCTCATCTGTAAAAACGGGAAGAGGGCTGGTCCAGTCAAAATGATCTTCGACATCACTGTGGGACGTCCCTGTTTGTTGGCCCATGTGCCACCGATTTATAGTTTAAATTCTTATTGCATTTCTATTTATAATACCCTCTAAAATGGCATCTGGTAGTCGGAGGATGTTTGCAATTAAAGGAATCGTTCTTGCACGGACAATGATACAGATGAATCCTGGCCAAGTGCAAATGATTTCGACCCATACCAAGAGTTGGGATACTTATGGTGTTTGTGCGTGTATGTGTACGTGGGTGTGTACACCACCGCAGGTGATGTCTATATGATCTTCAAGTTTCCATTCTTTCTCTTACTCGGGGAGTAAGCCTACAAACTACCTTGTTGTTGTTTGTTTTTCTCATGGGTGGGGGGAGGAAAGCTCTATGGAAGAGCCTAAAAAGTTCTCTAAAGGTGTTTCGCATTGAGTTGAAGCTACAGGAATTTTAGGATAGGATGGTAATTTTATGGTTTATTTATGAGAGTGAATATGTGAAAAAAATAGATAACGTGCATGTTAAACAGTGCAGAAAATTATTTCTAATAAAATATAGCGTATTCATTTCAATTTTCGTTTGCGCAACACCGCGCTATTTGACCGTAGATTTTAGCATATGCACCCGAGTAAGCTGGAAGTCGGATCACGCTCCTACTCTCCCTGCGCAAAGCTGCGTCAATCTATTCTTTACCGCTGTGTTCTCCCCCGTTTTGAAAACGGAAGCGGGACGAAAATGAGAGAGAGAGAGAGAGAGAGAGAGAGAGAGAGAGAGAGAGAGAGAATGACGAAATCCTCCAACATTTCCTACGATCTTTCCCAGCTTCACGCGAGCAAAACTGCGTTTCTTTAGCGACCTGGAAACCAGAACCTATTCGGTTACCCCGCGGCTGCTGCTGAAGAAAAGTTCCCGTTGTGTTGGCTTCGCAGTTTAATGAATAATAGAGTCGGGGGGGAGAAAAGATGGCCTGCATGTTTTATGGAAGCATTGAATCGTGAAATACGCTGAAGCGAGAGTCGCTTCATTTCAGGCGGTGGGCTGGACTGGCATTCGGCTTTTGGGTGGAAAGGAAATGATTTGATTTGTACCGCAATACTGCTACTCGATGTTTCGTTTATTTTGCAGTGCCCCGTAAGTCTCAGTAAGGTAGTGTTGTTGTACTTTTAAAAAGTCACTTCTGATTATTTGTTAATGAATTTTATCACATAACCGTGGTTTAAGGCGCCTCAAACGAGTCCCGAGTTTTTCACCTCCGTGGTTCGAATCCACGAGACCACAAACTTATTATCAATTAAGAGAAATTCCACTTCTGTTAACATATATAATATATAATTATATTCCCACCTCCTGGCACCGCCACTCCCCCCCTCTCACGCCCCATCTCCCTACGTAAACCTCCCTCCACTCCCACTGCACACAACCCCCCCCCCCCCCCCCCACCCCCCCCCACCCCCCCCCCCCCCCCCCCCCCACACACACACACCTCGTAAGGGCTCCAACGTTCCAGGTTCTTCTAGTCATCTCTATGCCACAACGACAATGAACCACAGTCACCCGCCACTCCTTCCCCCTAACGCCCCCCCCCCTCCCTATGTAGACCTCCCTCCTCTCCCACTGCCCCCCCCCCCCCCCAACAAACACCTCCTAAGGGCTCCCCTTCATCCCTTCTGTCCCCAGCGCTCGCCTTCCCTTTTCCTCGCGTCAAATTGCGAGAAATATTGCGAGAAATTCAATTTCGTCAAGACAATGGCCGCCGTCAACCCGAGGCGTATTAATACCCGGCCTCAACAAGAGCTTTAATATGCAGCACGCGCTCCCGACACCCACACGTGCCCGTTAAGGGCTCCTCCGGGCATGACGTCCGTATCAGAATCCATTTAAGTCCTTCTGATATACAGGAGGCCCAGCGACGAAATTATAAGGGAAGGCTGATGTGCCTCCCTCCTCCTCCTCCTCCTCCTCCTCCTCCACCTCCTCCTACTTCTCGACTTTTCTTTGGTGCTGATCGAGTTGACAGTTTGACGCAACCGAGTTAGAGGTCGAAGTCGATTTCGCCTTTCTGCGGTTTATGTCCTCAGGTCACGGATGTGTGGGTATATACCCGTCGCCCAGATCAAGAATTGGAGAGAGAGAGAGAGAGAGAGAGAGAGAGAGAGAGAGAGAGAGTCGGTAGTTAAGTCTGGAGTCTCCGGAGCTCATATATCCATTGCTGAAGAAACAGAAGAAGAGACAAAAATGTGTTCGTTTGTTATGCAGTTTCTCTGCCAAAATATCACGAACGTTCGGAAATGGACAACATGCTGCATTCCAGAATTGGCAGTATATATATATATATATATATATATATATATATATATATATATATATATATATATATATATATATATATATATATATATATATCTATATATATATATATATATACCCCGATATATATACAAAAAATATGATATATATATATATATATATATATAATATATATAATATATTATAGCAGATAAATGAATACCATGAACTAAATAGTTATGATTTGATGTACAAATAAAGTGTAGCAAAGCTACTCCAATGCATTCTGTATATCACTTGCTTTATAATTTCAGAGAAAAGTTAGTTATGAAATATGAACGGTCATTGTTCGAAGAACATATCTAGCAGTTTTTTTTCTTTTCATTTCAGTATTTTACAGATCTCTCGTAATGTAGGTTGACGAAGTTATTACTCTGAGACTAAAGCAGATTTCTATGATTCATGTTCAAGATAGCACTCTTATGGAGTCACCCTTGCAAAGGGAAAAAATCATGTACTTTATAGGACATATCTCTCTTCTCTCTTCTCCTCTTCTCTCTCTTCTCTATATATATAATATATATATATATATATTATATATATATATATATATATATATATATATATATAGTATGATTCACAACGCATTAGAATGCTGTTAAAATCACACATATTTATGTGCATGTGTGTCGTACTATACAACATACGTGTACGCACAACAAAAGACCACTTACCACGGTGTCAATGGAGGTACCAGACTTTTAAAAGAAATAAAGTACAGGGGCAGTTTTGGGATGAAGGGTAAAAATGAGTATGTCGAGAGGGAAGGGGGAAAAAAGGACAAGAATGACGACGGTAGAGGTAAGGTAGATTTCGTAGTGGTAGTGGGGTGTGGGGGGAAGGGAGGGGCAGAGAATAGATTGAGGTGGAGTGGGTAGGGAAAAGTAGATGTCGTGGGGCCATGGAGGAAGAGGAGGAGGAGAGAAGAAGGGAATAAGAAAGCTAGGTAGGTAGGTAGGTAGGTAGCACGGAGGTAGGAGCGTTGTATGGGAAGAGGGTATGGACTTAATCATTGTCAACCTGGCAGCTGTTTTAAAGCTGCTCTATTGATAGGCCTATTTGGCACATCGGCTTCTGTCCGAACGCTCTGGACCTGTAATGCTGCTGCTGCTGCTAGCGCGGGGATGATGGAGTTTCCGGGGAATAGCAGAATTTCCTTTTTTTCTTCTGTTGTTTTCTCTTCAATTCTAAGATATTTTCTGCTGTTTCTCTTTATTTTTGGAGAGAGTTTTTTCTTCTCTCACCTGTTGAATTTTGAAGGGGTATTTTTATTTCTTCGTCTCGGCTTAGAGTTTTCCCGGAATATAGAGGCCTTTCTTTTCATTTTTCGGTCCTTTATCCGCTTTTCCTTTGACTTGCAAAGTCTCCTCTAGATTTCCTCTTGAGTTTTATTTTGCGTAATTTTTATTTCTTTTTTTCTTTCATTCATTTTTAAAGAATGCCCTGTCTTGGTTATCCCCGAAATGCTCCGTAGGCTTTAGGCCTAGACTAAGAAAATCGCAGTGCCATAGCGTTCGTTTTTTCCAACTTGTTTAGAGAATCAGATCCCTATATTTTATGTGCTTTAGGTGTGATGAAAACTCAAAAGTGGTGAGACCAACGGGACGGAAATCTGACTACTCTTTTCTAGCCCAAGCCCGAATAAAAGAAGGCAGAGGAATGAAGCAGGGAGAGGCCTAAGACGTAAATGAGACTTCCGTAAGTGTAACTCGAAGCACCGTTGCCTTGTACTTCTTACTGTTCGGCGCGTGTTTTTACTTACGTTTTAACTTATGCCGAGGTATTTCAAAGGTTCTCCAAGACCATATGACTCGAGGAGACTCCTGGTGACTTTTGCCTTAAGAATGTAGAGGTTTTTTTGTGGTTAAGCGTCTTGGAAAAAAAAAAAAGAGGCAGGAAAAGAATCTCAAAACTTAGCAGCAGAGGAAAAGCGCCACTGAACCATTGAATCTGAAGATTACTAAAGTTGAGAGACATTTAATACTTAATTTAAAAGCTCCCTTTAGCCTTAGTGCCTATGGTGGACCTGCAGTTTGTTCCCATAACCAATATCAAATTCAGATCTTGAGTCATATGCAATTACATATAACTGCATGAATTGCATTTTTAAAAAGATAATCACCTAAGAAAATAGCTTCGCGTTTGTCAGCGTTAAAATTTTCAACTCATATTCACGACTATAACTTCCACAAACACCCAAGAAAATCTGTGTTTCGTCTTGTGAGAGAGAGCAAAATAATGACGTCAGCACTACACAAAAACTGCTGCACGGACGTCACCAATGTAGCAACCTACACTGGATTTTATAAAGCTCTCTATTAAAACATCGACATATAAAGTAAACAATAGGGGGGACATCACCCCTCCCTGTTTCACTCCATTTTGAATTTTGAATCTGTCAGAATAAAAACCATTCCAATTAACCTTAGACTATATTGTTATGCATTGTTATCAGTTGTCTGGTGACTGATGGGTGCAACCCCTTGTTGATCAATATATCAAAACATTTCTCGTCTCATATCCTGTCAAAGGCTTTTGAACAATCCAGTAAAGTTGCCGATACACTTGACCCAAGAGACACATATAATACTGCACCGTCTCCATTACCATAAAAGTGCGCAGCGATGTCGAAAAATTTTTCTTGTATGCACACTGAAAATCACTAGACTTAAACGATCTTTTAAAGTAGTTAGTCAGAAACAATATAGTCCAGTAACTTACAAAAAGCGCGGTTTAAAGCGATTGCTATGTTGTGCTCTGAACTAGATAGATCCTTTTATTTCTAACACAGGTGAGAAAACTAGAGCGCTAAAAACATCGTCACAAAGTTCATGACGCAGCATTATTGTCAAAAGAAAATTCAGATGTAATTGAAGTGTCTTTGCGGTTTCTATCAGGGCATCAGCATAAATTCCATGGCTATCGTCGTCCTTTTTACCTCTGGTCAATTGCTTTACAGCTCTGCTGCCCATTCGAGCAGTTATATGACGCAAATGCCTTTCATTATTAGACAAGTTTCTTTGACATATATCAGATATATCGGTCTGCCGCGCAGAATACTTGATACCTCGTCGCCTTGGCCTTCATCATACAGCGCTTCATATTTATTATTAAAGGTATTACAAGCCTCCTTGACATTCTTTCCATATATTGCTTTAGAGTTCAAACTGACCCTACACTAACCTACCTATTTCACTTCAGAGGAATTTCGAGTTTCCGGCTCTCAGTTTGTCTGCAACATTTTTTTTTTTTATCTGCATTTTTTTTCCTTGTGACGGCAGTTGCCTTGTGATATCATTAAACCTTGTTTAGTCAAGCACCTGATCTGATAAGCTTGCCACCTATTGGTCATGCATGTATATATTTTAAGTTCATCTTCCTCTTTCATTATATTCATTCTTCCTTCATCATAAAGAGTTCACGGTTACTGCTGTCATAATACAGACACTTATGAATGATATATTTGATGCATAACAACAGAATAATTGCAAATGAAAATAGATGCAAATCCATGATGCATACCGACCATATTAAACGAAACCCATGAAATGCCATAATCCACCCTGGGGGTTAGAGGAAGGGTGGGAAGGGGGTAAGGGGTAAGACTCCACTACAGAGGAGGAAAACGGCTAATAAGCAAAATGGCTGCAGCACAGCCGTCGGCCGTCTTGTTAGGCCAGAAAGCCGCCCTGAGGCTTTCCGAGCTCATGGGTGTAAGTAATGGCCGTTGCTAGATGATTACTTCCGGTTTGTTAGTTCTAAAGGCATTGTATACACAAACGATTATGCCGACAAAGTTTCACCGTGGGAGGGAGGGGGGGATGGAGGCACTGTTGTTGTTGTTCCGTTGGTGCTACTGCTACTGCTGCTGTGCCAACAAGGGTTCGATGCACAGTTGCGCGCCTTCGTAGTGACAACTTAGCCGGCTGAATTGGCTCGTGTGGTGAAAGTTGGAGGTGTTGTGCACGGGGAGTTCAATCTCGATTCGTCCATTAAAATGTGAATAGGTAGCTTTGACTGTTTCTTTGGGGTCGTCCTCTTTTGGAAGGAAACGAATGGATATAAAAGAACTATATTCACACAACACACACACACACACACACACACACCACACCACACCACACACACACATATATATATATATATATAGATAGATAGATAGATAGATAGATATAGATATACGTATTGATTTGATGATATATATATACTCAATATATATATATGTATATTATATATTATATATATATGTGTGGTGTGTGTGTGTGTGTGGGTGTGTGTGTGTGTGTATATATATATATATATACATACATACATACATACATACACATTACAAGCAACAGATTATGTCGGATTCATACAGGTCACGAGAATATCAGATTAGCCGAATCGCTTAGCCGTTCACTATATAATTTCAAGAGTAATTGAGTTCTCTGCAATAAATGCTCTCATGCATTCGCCGTTATAGATTAAACAACATTAGTAGGGCTAATGGTGTAGAAATATGGAAAGGCTCCTGATTCGTAATTGATATGGGATTCAGTAACAAATATAATACCTTTTTTTTTTCTTTTTTTTGGTCAGCATGATTGCTACCCGTAATTGCTTCAGTGTCAGTGTTCTGCACTTGATTGTCCAGTAGAGAAAATGCTAAAAAAAATATCATTATAATGGCAGACTAAGGTTGTTTGATAGATTTGGTATAATCTGCTCATTTTTTGGATTTAAATTTTATACATTTTAATTGATGGCTTATTAGTGGCCATTGAATATTATTCATTTGGGTACTTTGTGTGAAATATATAGAATTTTGGCTTCTTTTTGAATTGAATTTATAACAATTTTAATTGATTGCTTGTCAATGGCCATTGAATATTACTCATTTAGGTGTTTTGTTTGGAATATATAGAATTTTGGCTTCCTTTTGGATTGAATTTAAAAAAAATAATAATTGATTGGTTATTAATGGCCATTGAATATTCATGTGGGTGTTTTGTCTGGAATATATAGAATTTTGGCTTGCTTTTTTATACATTTTAATTGAATGCTTATTAGTGGCCATTGAATATTATCCATTTGGTTTTTTTTTATCTGGAATAAATAGAATTTTTGCCAAATCACTGGGACCTATGAGGCGATTCAGCGCTGAAAGGGAAATTGAGAAGAGAAAGGTATGAAAGGTGTAATAGGAGGAAAACCTCAAAGCAGATGCACTATGAAACAATTGTTAGGAACAGATAGAAAGTAAATGGAAGAATGAGAATATGAAGGGAGGTCCAATAAAAAGGAAAGGAGTTGCAGGTAGAGGGAGAAAGTTATTTACTTCGGTTGGGGAACTAAGATCAAATACCTAGTCATATATATACATATATATATATATATATATATATATATATCTATATTAATATATATATAGAGAGAGAGAGAGGAGAGAGAGAGAGAGAGAGAGAGAGAGAGAGAGATGCATCAGGGGTATGAAAGAACTTTATAATTATTATGAAACCTGAACTCATTCACATTTAACGACTCGCATTCAAGTTCCATTAAAAATAAAACAAAAAAATAATTACATCCACTTTTTTTTTGTACCTACATCTTTATTCCCCAGACAGGACAACAAACAAGGCAACGGCACAAAAAAACACGGAACGGAAAAAGCTAAATATTTTCACCGTATGTATAGAAAGTTCTTCCATATTCAAGACCTGCCTCCGGGTGGAAGGTCAGCCAAGTCAACATTTCAATTTTACAAAAAGTTGTTTTGGGGATTCGCTCCCTCCTCCTTCTCCTCCGTAACTTTGCTATTTCTTTATTTATTTATTTATTTTCAGTTCTTTTGGAAAGTAGTGTCTGCGTGTGTATGTATATATATATATATATATATATATATATATATATATATATATATATATATATATACATAAACATACATCATACATATAATGCATACTAATGTTTTTTGCTTCTGCTTGTCTAAGCAAGTCAGTCACGTACCTGGGAGTTCGTCGACTATGGAGTGTTGCAGCCTTGAATGTGGCAACAACCTTGTACCAAAATGTCTAGCATAATATATATATATATATATATATATATATATATATATATATATATATATATATATGTATATAAATTAATATATATATATATAATATTATATATATATATATAAATATATTATATATATATATAGTATGATACTCTTCTATCACAAATTTCTAAATGTATTGGAAAGTCATGAGTGAATATTTTTTTCATTAAAAAAAAAAATGACTTTTGCTAGTGATCTGCACATATTCTATTTTGCAGAATTGACTCGCAACGTTTTTATCAAGTGGTGTCGTATCTTTTAAGACGTTGAAATGCACTAGTATATTCTCTCTCTCTCTCTCTCTCTCTCTCTCTCTCTCTCTCTCCAAACAAGAAATAATGGATGGAAACTAGAACTGAAGAGATACAACACATCCCATTGTGGGAACTTCTTTACATACAAGATATGTGACACGTGGAATAAACTGCTACCAGAAGTTGTAAACAGCAACAGTGTGGAAGAGTTTAAAAGAAAGCTAGACAAAATCATTAGGGCACTGTGGATGCACAGCAAAACCTGCTCCTACAGATATGTGAGCACACGATGTCTCCTCTTAGGATGGACTAACAAGTCTTTGAGACATCCTGATCCTTGTAACACACTCTCTCTCTCTCTGCTTTGATAAAGAATGCCTTTCCTTTCCTCAGGAGGAGCCCGCCTTACCAATACCTGCAAAAATAGAGGGAGTCTGCCCAGGAAAGATAGTCAAATGAAAGATAGAGGCGCTGAAACATCACAAACCCGAGATTAATCCAACAGAGCTCCTTCGCAAACAAAGACGTCTTGCGGAGCGGAAGGGAGAGAAAAAACAAAGCTCCCTCCCACCCCCGCCCCCCACCCACAAAAAGCAGTAATAAGAAAAAGTTTGCTGTAATTAAAGCTGTTTTTTAAATCGTATTGGTTTGTCGAATGAAAACATCCTTTGAGTGGCTTTTGCGCTCTAGTCCCGGCTTGGATGTTTAACCGCTAGTTGGAGGAATTTGGAAGCTTTTTTTTTTTTAATATTATATTTTTCATGACAGGACTATAAATAATAGTTACAGGATTTTTTTTTTACAAGAGACTTTGAGCGAACTTACGAGAAATTCCTTAAGGCACCACACAAAGGAAATGGGAATTTCTAAAGCAATACTTACGTTTTTTTTTTTCGTTTTTTTTTTTTTTTTTGAAAGGGAAGGTCAGCGGGACGGCCATCGTAATCCTCATTTCTAGCCTGGGACCGAAGAAGACGAGGCGTAGGAAAGTGGGACACCAAAGGAATGGTATTCCAAAAGCTTTCAAGTACAACGGTGCCATAAGGCGTAAGATTATTCAAGTCTTAAAAGATCTAAGGCACTTATGAATATAGTTCCCACCTCCCCGTAAACACACAGCTTCCACCACGCATGCGCGCGCATCAAACCCTCGTATACCAGGTCGAATTAGCCGCGACGGTACGCACCTGTCAATGAATTTCCTGGCCCGCCATTATTTTTATTCCCAAGAAATAGTATTTGGATTTCATAATGAAACGACGCATCATCTGTCTTACCGTTGTTGTCGTGTCGAGCGCTCAACGAAGCGGCGGTGTTGCAGGACGTTTACATTTAATAAGGAAACCAAACAAGTTGCAGCAATGAGACGGGTTTCGCCAACCAGTGAATTCATTACAGTTGCCACAGGGAGACCTTAGCATGTTCTCTCCTCTCTCCTCTCTCTCTCCATCTCTTCTCTCTGTGGTGTGGGTGGGCAATGAGGCAATATATATATTATATTATATAAGTATAATATATATGATATATATTATATATATATAGATTATATAGTACACACACACACACACACACAAACAAACACACACATAAGGTAATCTTCGACCAATAATATAATATATAATCACACACATAAAGTAATCTCGACCAATACAACACACACACAACATACATAAAGGTAATTCTTCGACCATTCTTGGCATAGGCATGGGCTTAGTGGCCCCATTCCTGAATGCTAGCTCAGGAAAAGAAGTAACATTGATACCCCCAGGACCATCCTGCTTCAAGGACGGAAAACAGTTACTGAAAATTCGCGATGAACGCGCCCCTCCTGCTTGTAGTGATTCCCAGGCTCCAAAAGTTATCCTGTGGAGCAGTGCTCCGCTGACCTTAGCGGTCTGAGAAGTTACGGTAGATGACGAACGATGCCTCTGCAACTCTCCTGTATTCGTTCGTTCGTTTGTGCGTCAGATAGTTTGTTAGTTTGTTTGTATGGGCGTCTGATGCTTCAGCTCTCCAGCAGTATTTTGAAGTCTGGTTTCGAAAGCTTAATTGTCTCATTCCCGCGCTTAATTAGCCAGGGACGGTACAGATGGAGGGCTTTTGTATGGAGTCCCCGTGCAACGAATGGGGTCTCCTCTCATTATGAGAATATCAACGGCATACCTCCCCCCCCCCACCCCCCCCCCCCCCCCCCGCCCCCCACACCCCTCCTCTGATTGTACGGCCTCGAAGCGTTATGGATTCTGCAGTTGAAATTGAGATTTTGTCGTTCCTGCCGCACCGCGGATTGGTTTATATTATATATATATATTATAAATATATATATAATATATATATATATATATATATATATATATATATATATATATATATATATACATATGTAATATATATATATATATATATATATATATATATAATGTATATATATATATACATATACACTATATGTATATACGTATTTATATATGAATATATTTATATTCATAATCATGTATGCAGGCAGGCATCCATTACTGTTTTACCTTCTTATTATACAATGTAAACTGTATGTTGCGAAGCTTGGTAAAAATAATTTCTCTCTCTCTCTCTCTCTCTCTCTCTCTCTCTCTCTCTCTCTCTCTCTCTCTCTCTCTCTCTCTCTCTCTCCTACACGCACAAACAGGCATGGTTTTACCCGCTGTACCAGAAAATATAAAACCAAATTTTCATCTCTGTAGTGTAGTAACTCGATAGGTCGTCAAGTCTGCAAAGTTTCATGAGATCATGGCCAGTTACCAGAGTTAGGCTTCCCTGTGAGGAATGATTAACCGGAACTAAGTTATCTTGGTGTCTTAGAAGAGAGATTTCGAGAAGTCTGAATGACCGAAGAGGATGAAAACCAAGCTATCGAAATAGATCGCCGTGCGTTAAATCCGTTTTCTCAGTCTATTTCTCGTTAAAACGATTCGAATGTTTTATAGTAATGAATAGGGATGCTCTTAAAGAGTTACAGGGTGTTGCAAGGATTAGGATGTCTCAAAGACTTATTAGTCCATCAGAGGAGGAGACATCGTGCGTCTTACATTGTAAGAAATGAGCGCGCAAATCTTCTATAATTTAACGAGACCAAAACTGAGAAGAAGAGTATTACAGGAGTTACCGTACCATCCCTGCCAAGAACCGACTGAGCAGGAAAACCAGAAGATATAACAATGATAATAATATTAATAACCGGTGCACAGAAATATGAAAGGAAATCTTAGCGAGGGAGACGAACGAACAATTAACGCTTTGACAACTTCTACCAAACTGTGAGACAGCGCTGTCGTGTTTGCTGCGTGTCTCACTCCTGTTCCTGTCTGCGGCTCCCCTTTGAAGTGAGATGAAAGGGACTACTGGCTGTTCCCGCGATTTTTCTTCGTTTGTTTTCGTTACGTTCTTCTTCTTCTTCTTCTTCTTGTAGAACAAGACGGAAAGCAACTGCGATGAATGATATTAGATGTTGACAAGGGAAAAGTTCTCAGAGAAATAGTGAGGATTAGGGAGAAAGAAAAGATTAATTGGTAGGTTGGCGATTGGATTTTTTTCAAGAAATGTAAACTCCAGATGAGGTTAAGGTAAATACATTTGAACCATCCCTTAATCCCCTCCAAAATAGTAAATGAATATATATATATATATATATATATATATATATATATATATATATATATATATATATGTGTGTGTGTGTGTGTGTGTGTGTGTGTGTGTGTATAATGTGTGTGTCTGAGTCTATAAATATACCTACGTGTGTACATAAACAGATACGTAGATAAGAGGAAAAGATAATTTGAAACTCATGATGTATAGAGAAGACGAAACGAATCAAAATGAATTACCCATTAGAGCGAGGAAAAATATCGTGGAAATTTGACACCAGGTGCAAAACAGTCCCCAAGTTTGAGGGTGCAGAACATTAAACGAACAAAATTTACAAGTAAATGAGGGTGGAACTCATTCACGAAATTCAGTCCTTTCATAGCTTTTGTAACGTAATCCATCAGCGAGGTTTATAAACATATGTCTAGCAACATTATATTTTGTATTTTCAGAATTTTTGTATTATTATTTAGTATTACGTTTCTCGTGCATAGTTTCTTTAGGAGTTTCAAAATCTCGCTGTCTTTGTTTCTGCACCATTGTGCTTTATGTACTTTTTTGTAGCTTGTTATTTAAAACTTCATAAATTTATCTGTGCCAAGATTGAATATACTAGTACCATTTGAACCCTTGATGTATAAAGTGCCTTTGTTTTGTGCTTCTTATTTAATTGCCTGTGAATGATCTTAACATTTTTAAAAACATTTTTCAGTATCCTTTTTTTTTATTTTGCATTTTTCCATTATGGTCAAATCTCTGTGTTCATTGAAATGTGAGTCTGTCGTATTTGTTGTTGACATGGCAGTGGAAGGCATTGCGAGTCAACGCTTGTATTCTGGTCCAGAAAGGAACAACATTTTGAATTTCTACAGAATTTTGTAGAAAGACTTTTATCTGAGGAAAGCTACTGACTTGGGCAGATAGAATGACGTATTTATGTAAGGAAAGTCATCCTTAAATTATTAAAGCTTCCGTTGGTTTGCGTAGATCCAAGAGGAAACGTATTGCTTATTTACCGTTTCATCATGAAAGTAAATTTGTTTGTTGGTAATGGCTACGCTATTACACGAAGCTGAGAGAGAGAGAGAAGCAAGAGAAGAAAACGACCAAAAGATGAAGAATGCAAAGACGGATTGAGAGAGAGAGAGAGAGAGAGAGAGAGAGAGAGAGAGAGAGAGAGAGAGAGAGAGAGCAAAGTTCGTAGGAAAAAATATGAAAGAACACGAAAGAGGTATGTCACAAAGTTTAAAAAAAAACTGCAAGAGCGAAAAAATAAAATGAAAAATGGGGGTAACGCGAACGGAAAATAAAAAGGGGAGTCAACAAAACTTCAAAGAAAAAGGGGGAGCAAATGCAGTGATGATGAAAGTGGAACCAGAAGGGAATATTGTACGAACAGGAATAGACAAACAGAGGAGTTCCAGTGAGAGAGAGAGAGAGATAATAGAAGTTGATAAAAGCGAAACTGCAAATGGAAGTATATATACTGCAGGAAGAGAGAGAGAGAGAGAGAGAGAGAGAGAGAGAGAGAGAGAGAGATGGATGGAAAGGAGATGAAGGGTAACCGTGGAAGGTAAACAAAACAAGAAAGGAAAAGGCTGTCAGAGAAATTATTTGGGTCAGTTGAGAAACTGAAGGAAATCCAGTGGTAGGGAAAACGGTACACGCAGAGAGAGAGAGAGAGAGAGAGAGAGAGAGAGAGAGAGAGAGGAGAGAGAGAGAGATACCAAGGAGAGGGAATACTGGAAAAAGACGTCGTGGAAAGGAGGATGAGAGATGTATTGTTCTGGTCCGAGGATTGAGTAAGAGGTTATACTAGATGGGTAACAGGCAAGGGGAAGGAATTGATTGTTGAACTCCCTCACTAACCTGTAGCTTTTGTAGTCGAATGTTTGTATACTTTTGAATTTCGATTGCTATGGTTGTTTCTCCTCCTCCTCCTCCTCCTCCTTTTCTTAAGACGCTGGCTGTTGATACTAATCTTCTTGGCAAATATTTTGCTACCAGTAAACCGTTCATAATTGATTGTTTACGATCTCAGCCTCTAGAAGCAGAAAGACTGAATGACTTTTTGTTTTGTATAACCTGACTTTTGTACATCATTTACCATTTATCTACTTTGCCATGGCGTATCCGATTAACACGGAGTGACGTAACAACGACACCTATAGAAAGATATGTCTGATTAGGAATGTTTTTCATTTCTTAATTGGGCTTATTACCAAACCATGCAGAGTTTTATCAATGAGATAATGGCGCTGTGGGAATAAAAAAAAAACATGATTAAGAGCGAGACTGGTTTTGAATCTTATTGAAGAGGGATAAAGTGGTGAATGGTGGTGAAGAATGGTTGATTAATTGACCAAATAGCTCAAGTCACAACCATCGTTCTGAGATGAATGGACTTCTGCAGACTGAGCTCGCTATGGTACAGATGGATGGAGGACTTAGTGTTATTTCATTGAGATGAACAGGTTGACTGTTTTATTTTATTAGTTAATAAATGTATGTAAACTTACGCTGAAACTACCATAGTAGATGGGTAGGTTGATCCAGGGATGGGTGTTCTCTGAAACAAATTTGTGGAAAATAAGTTTGGATGGAACTGACCATGAACTAATTGAGGGGACCCTCCACAATTCAGGGCAGAGTGAGTTGTAGCTCAGATTATATTTGCCAGGACTTATATGCTTTCATTGCTTTTAAAGAGTGTCGCTTTATTTTTTGGACTATTATAATTCCTCTTCAAAATATGTCCTGTATTGTTGGGCAGATTAGCTGTTACCGTCTTATGTCCGTCATATTTTTAGCTTCCTGGAAAAGGAAACTATTGATGTGGCTAATTGTCTGTCCGTCCGCACTTTTTCTATCCGCCCTCAGATCTTAAAACCTACTGAGGCTAGATGGCTGCAAATTGGTATGTTGATCATCCGCCCTCCAATCATCAAGCACACCGAGTTGAAGCTCTCTAGCCTTAGTACTTTTTATTTTAATGTAGATTAAATTTAGCCTTGATCGTGCGTCTAGCACTGCTACACGTGTCAACAACACAGGCCACCACCGGGCTGTGCCTGAGAGTTTCATGTGCAGTGGCCGAGAGTTTCATGGGCCGTTGCTGAGAGTTTCATACATTATTATACGCTGTACAGAAAACTCGATTGCTCCGAAGAAACTTCGGCGCTTTACTTGTTGTTTACTTGAAGATGGAGTTTCTTCACAATAACTGGCGTTTTCTGGGATTGAACTAATCCATTTAGAATGTTGTGCTGTATTTTGCTAGGATAATAATTATCCAAGGCTGAGGTGAATGACTCAGATATTGTCGTTCTTAAGTCGAAGCCGGATCTGATAGGCCTAAGCTGTTCCAAGTTAAATTTACGTGTAACCCAATTCCTTCATTTTAAGGCCTGTTTTGACAATAATATTTATATGTGTTAAAAGCATATTTAGGTCCCTTTGATAATACATTCTATCTCGTATTTCAATGTACGTATATTTTGGATTTTTTTTTTCAGTGTGAAAAGAGATTAACAGACGAAGAGATCTAAAGGAAGGATTTAAAAAAGAAGTCGTAAATTGTATGTTTAACTTAATTACAATTGAAAGGAAAAAATCCTTAAATTATATGTTTAACTTAATGACAATTGAAATGAAAACTATCTTAAATTGTATGTTTAACTTAATGACAATTGAACGAATATAAATTCTTAATTTTTATGTTAAACTTAATGGCAATTCAACAAAAAAAAATCTTAAATTTTGTTTAAAACTTAATGGCAATTGAACTAAAAAAATCTTAAATATCATGTTGAACTTAAAAACAATTGAACTAAAAAAATTCCTAAATTGTATGTTTTAACTTAAATGATAATTGAACCAGAATACAAATCTATTTTTCTGATGGAAGTATACTTTTCTAAAGGATATTTTTACAACTGTTGATATTGTAATTAACACCCTTATCTTTTTTTGTCATCATATATATTATGTTGTTACTAAACGAGAAACTTGGCGTAGTTAGTATTGCAGTCGTAAAATTCGAAAATAACCAAACATTGCTACCCTAAAAAAAAAGTAAAAGATTGCACCGCGTACAAGATTGAATCGTAGGAAGGTATGACCAGAAAAAATAATAAACAAAAATATCATAAGTGGATTGAATCGAGACTTTTTGCGTTGACAGAAAGAAAACGTAGAGATGAGAGAGAGAGAGAGAGAGAGAGAGAGAGAGAGAGAGAGAGAGAGAGAATTCTGTTGTCAAATAGTCTGCTATTTTTTCTGTTGATTGACACTTATTTCCTCTTGTTTGTTGTTTATCTTTATACAGTCAGATCCACATGTCACTGGTAATACGTAAATAGTTTCATTTACTTTCAGTGAATGCTGTCAGTAGTTTTATATCTACACACATATATATGTATATATATGTGTGTGTGTATATATATATATATGATATATATATATATATATATACATATATATATGTGTACATATATATATATATATATATATATATCTATATATATATATTGCTACATATAATTTTCCTTCTTTTTGTTGAGTGAGTGACGCCTTCTATTTACAGGCTGGTGAAAAAATGCAAGGTACACTTTGCACCTCCATATATAATATATATATACATATATATATATATATATATATATATATATATATAATATATATATATATACTATATATATATATTATTATATATATATTATTATATATATTATATATAATATATACACTAATATATATGAAATAGTGTAATTTTTAAAAGCATATTCCTCATTTTTTCAGTTTCATTCTGATTAACTTCATTGAGAATTGATCCACACAATCTGATCGGGATATCAAGAGGCCTCAAGAGAATCTGCCTCCAGATGCAAAAGCAGTAAAATGGTCGAATAAAGGAGCAAGTGGGAGGTTGGAGAATTCAGGATTTTCTTTTTCAGCAGTCGATATATGGATGTTCATTCTGTTTTTTTTTTTTTTTTTTTTAGTTCCACCTTCATCATTTTCGCTTTTTCAAGTTCGTCGTAGACTTGGCGTACTCTCTCTCTCTCTCTCTCTCTCTCTCTCTCTCTCTCTCTCTCTCTCTCCTTCGAAATCCCTTGAGTGTATTCCCCACTCGAGATTTTTCCCTTTTATAGCCGAACTGAAAAGGAGAAATAGCTCTTTTTCAAATATCTTCAGGGAACTTCCTGTTTGTGTTTAAACCACACACACACACACACACACACACACACACACACACACACACACACACACACTAAATGGAAACATTTTTGAATGGGATTTGTTATAGTTATTATGCGAGTTCTTTTATGTTACTCTTTAGCTGTTAATAGAGTCGGCTTTCGTGTTGGGGTGGAACTTGTACCTTCCTTGTACATTTAATTCATTTGAGATGACGTTTGCCCACTATACTCTGTTTTTTTTTTATCTGTCCATCCGCCTGTGATGTTTTTGTATGGTAACACTGCGTCCCGGGCTTTAGATAGTTACGCTAATTGTAAATTTTAGGTAAATAAAAGGATATACATTTGTATATCTGGGTGTACATTTGTAACTGAAAAGTGTTTTAATAATTTACTGTATGCGAATTACACCGTTAAAATTCGAAATAGGATATTATAATAATCGGTGAATGTAAGCTGAATGTAACTATCTAAAGCCCGGGACGCAGTGTTACCATACAAAAACACCACAGGCGGATGGACAGATGAAAAAAAACAGAGTAAAGGATGTATATGCTTATTACTTTGTGTTGCTAATGGGAATAATTACTTAACTTTGACAATATGAATATATTATAATATGTATTTATATATTATTATATATATATATATATATATATATATATATGTATATATATATATATATATATATATATATATATATATATATATATATATATATATATATGTTTGTTTGTGTGTGTATGTGTATCCGTTTGGCTCAATCATAACTTCATATTTCATAGGCGCACGTTGTTGGCTCAGAACAAATGAATATCGAATAATTGTCATTGTTCCTTTTCTTGACCAACGACTATCACACCGAGGCCATTGGTGTTACCTCCTAGTCACGATTTGAGGAGTCTGGCAATTGCTGTGGAATCACTATACCACTTCTAGGCAAATTTGGAATTTTTTCCCCAATTGGCGTGGAGTCACTATGCCACTAATAAACAAATTTGGATGTTTTCGGTCCCTCCTGGCGGACAAAAATCCGCATATAGTCTGGTTGATTGAGAGAGAGCGCTATCCAGAATTCCTAGCGACTATGGAAACACTGAGGAAACACGTGAACATTCTTGTCTTGCCGTAACTGATGGTAGGTAGCGATTGATTGATTGATGATGTCTGTTAAAACTGGCGTCACATCTAGGTTATTGAACTCCATTCTGCGGCAGAGCCAGGGGACCTTCTGGTGAACGTGAACGTTTCTGAGGAACCCAGCGTCATTCTTACTCCGTGGTATACGTGAATGAATGAACGCTTCCATCGAGTCCTGCAGCTAATGGTGTGGACATAGGTCTAACAAGTCTTTTTTTCCTCTCAACTCCAAATTCCTTCCGCCAGATCCATGCAGCTCTGTCTCTAGAGACTTTGGTTCCTGGCACATAAATCTCCTCCCTCTGCATTTTTCAGTTTTCTGTGAAAGAAAACCATTGAGGTGGCTTTGTCTGTCCGTCAGCACTTTTTCTCTTAAAAACTACTGAGGCTACAGGGCTGCTAATTGGTGTGCTGATCATCCACCCTCCAATCATCGAACACACCAAATCGCAGCCCTCTAGCCTCAATAGTTTTTATTTGAATTAAGGATAAAGTTAGCCGTGATCGTGCTTCTATCAACGCTGTGCCACCACGGGGCCGTGGCTGAAAGTTTCATGGGCCGAGGGTCATACAGCAGTATATGTTGTACAGAAAACTCGATTCCGTCAAAGAAACTTTGGCGCATTTTTTACTTGTTGATAATGCCTGGTATGAAGGAATCACAGAATATCCTCCCATTCATGTCAATCAACGTTGTGAAAAGATGCATTTAATGGAGTTCGTTGCACGAATGATATATTATTTCTTATTAATGCTGCTGCTGTCAAAAGGGTTGTTATGCTAAGCATTTATCCAAAGTACAGACTGGACCTGTTGACCCTCCACCCACAACCCCATCGACACGACACCCCCCCCCAAAAAAAAAAAATATATATAATAACTTAAAATAAAGCAAACAATCAAAATTTATCACACTGAAGAGGAATAGTTTAAATTGAAAATAATATAAAATTCCTCGTTTGCAATTAGAAAAATAAAAAAGACATGTTTTGACTCAAGAGAGAAAAGAAAATAAAAAATCCTTTTTTGACGGTTGCGTCGAAACTATCCGGTTAGATCTCTCCAAAGATAAGGCAGAAGTTGTTCGTTATTTGCAGATGGGAAGTGATGTATATGTGTTGAAAAGGGAAGTGGAAAAGTTTCAATTTTATTTATGTTTTTGAAAAGGGGAGAGAGAGAGAGAGGGGTGGGTAGGGGGATAAGGGGGAGGGAATTGGATGGAATACCTTTGTAACAGCGTATGTACTCAGGCTAAGGGTAATATTTTTTGAGAGAATTCGTTCTGATGTTTTTTTCATGAGTTTTAAAGAAATAAAAATTCATATTTAGTGTAATTATTTAAATACAGGTGAGCGTGCATTCATGTGCTTGCATTTTGTGTGCATATCTCCTAACATTAGTTAAAATTACCAACTATAAAACCTGGAGAAAAAACAAATTAACGTCTATTATCGAGCTACAAAAATATATATTTAAATAGAGAGAGAGAGAGAGAGAGCAGTAGCGAATTTGCGATTCATTATTTCACCGAATCATTATAACTTCATGAATCCAGTTAACGAACTTTTTGTAAGTCGTTCTGCTCGCTGCAGTCCTTAATGACAATACAGCTCTCTCTCTCTCTCTCTCTTCTCTCTCTCTCTCTCTCTCTCTCTCTCTCTCGATGCAATGGGGACTGGCGCCCAACGATGCTTTACACGAAATCGTTTGTAAATTATGTACGTGTGTGTGTGTGTGTGTGTGTGTGTGTGTGTGTGTGTGTGTGTGCGCTGGGAGTATTAATCGTCCCAATGCAATTCTCTCTCTATCCTTGATGATAATTTTTTCTTTTCTTTTTTTACTTATAGTATATCCTTTACAATTTGAAATGGAATAAAGGATAGCAAACCTCACATACTACCTCCAGTCCTTCCTTCTGCCCCTATATAAATTATGGAATTACCTTGTTCCTCGGGGCCCAAGGGCGCAGGTACATTGACAATACATTTTTCTCGCTCCGCCAGGGCGAATAGGAGCCCCCTTCTTTTTTTCCAAGTGAAAAATGGAAAATGTAAACGCTTTGGAATATCTTAGATGATCTGTCTTCTCTTCACCTCAAGTCTATAATAAGATTTTGGTAAAGTATTTGTATATATGAATTTGTTTTTAGCATATATATTTATCTTTACTTCGTAAGTTATATTTTAAGGATAATTTCCTTGTATTGGTTTAAATTTAAGCCACGTACTCTCCGTCCATCTGAAATTGTCCTACTCAGTCTTGACGTTATAGTATATGATATATATATATATATATATATATATATATATATATATATATATGATATATATATGGATATATATATATATATATATATATATATATATATATATATATATATGTATATACTTCGTTTATAAATCAAGGCTTGGTCTTTTTATTACACGAATGAACTCTGTAAAATATTCATCGACTGTTACAGAAAATTGTAGAGTCTCTCTCTCTCTCTCTTCTCTCTCTCTCTCCCTCTCTCTCTCTCTCTCTCTCTCTCTCGTTTTTCTAGCAGATAAACTGGTTAATTCGTCATCTGAGATTTAATGGAATTTTCCCAGAACTTAGGGTGAGTCGCGTATCAGTGATTTTTTAATTTATCGGGTGGACCTCAATTTAGAAAATAATAATAATAATAATAATAATTAATAATAATAATAATAATAATAATAATAATAATAATAATAATAATATTAATAATAATAATAAAAGAAACTTACTAAATCCCTAACAAAAGCATCCCTATCGGTCATGCCCCCCAATCTTGTCTCCTTTTACCCCACGGAGATTGACATTTGATTGTCAGCTACTACTTAAAAAAAAAAAAAATAAATAAATAAATGGAAACGAGAAGTTCGTTTCGAGGTTTCTTGGTGATTTGTACTAGTGGTATTTCCCTTCTTCGATGGTATGCAAGTTCTTGGATCTACGGGTATTGTTAAGAATTACTGATTTAGGCTTTTGCGAATTGGTCTAGATTTACTCACTTTTTTCCTCTAGCTTACAACACATCCACCACAGATATATATGATATATATATATATATATCATATATATATAATATATATATATATATATATATATATATATATATATATATATAAATGTGTGTTATATAATATATATATATATGAGACAGGATGTATGTTTCACCTCTCCTGCATATATATATATATATATATATATATATATATATATATATTATATATATATATATATATTATATGCATAAATATATATATGGTATATATGTGTATGTATATACGTAAATGTTTGGGGGTGAGGGGATGTGCCCGTAAATTGTGTAAATGTTGAACACTATTGTTTTCAGCCTGTCAACTTATATACTCTTATCTGTCCATCTTTCAAGCATATAAAAGATGCAAATATACACGGCGCATATATGTGAAAGGCTATGGTCTGATGAAATGTCCGAGCAGCAGCATTTTACTGTTTTACCAGGGGTAACATTTAGAAATTACCAATTTTGGATAGAAAAGACGAAAAAAAATTATGCAAACAATAAATAAAATCCTTGTGCGGTTAACTGTGACATCACCGATATTATTATTTTTATTATTCCTATAAGGAAAATCCTTATGCAGTTAAGTGTGAAATTAGTGTCTTATTCCAGTAAAACTAAAACTGTGACAAGTTTATATTAAACTTTTTCCATACATTGTATAGTATGATGTTAAGGCTTTTAGAACGTATCATAGTAGATTCACATCACCCGTGCATCTGATGTCTAGTCCAGTCCCTTACGACGCTCCTGATTGGCTGTTAATAAGCCAATCACAGGGCTGGAAACTCTCAGTCTCTTTCGAGAGTTCACATAGACAGGATGTATGTTTCACCTCTCCTGAGAGATACTTTTGAAAGACGTATGTATACTTCACCTCTCCTGAGAGATACTTTTGAAAGACGTATGCATATTTCACCTCTCCTGAGAGATACTTTTGAAAGGGTGGAGCATACATCCTGCCTATGTGAATTCTCGAGAGAGACTGAGAGTTTCCAGCCCTGAGATTGGCTTATCGACAACCAATCAGGAGCGTCGTAAGGGACGGTCCTAGACATCAAATACACGGGTGATGTGAATCTACTATAGTATAGTCTTTGCAAGGCTGGTAATCATTGAATTGTTTGTTTTTGAAGAAATGGAACATTTTTACCTTAATGAACCGTTCCTTTTTTTGTGTTACTGCTTAATTTGTGAATGGCAGTTTTGCAAAGGAACAGCCATCACTATATGTAAGGGAATTAAAAAAAAAAAAAAAAAAAAAAAAAAAAAAAAAAAAAAAAAAAAAAAAAACTCACATTGTGGTGAAGACCTAATCCTCATTTCCCTATTTGAAATAAGCATTTTGCAAGTATAAATTCGTACTTTTATGTTCATTTTCTGCCCAGTTTTTTTTCTCTCTCCCTCAATTTTATGTTGCAGCGCAACTCTGAAGTTTTACATTCATGATCCCAGCTAATGACAAAAACTTTTGAGCTCAGCAGTCATTATTTATGCAGGAAAAACCTCCTCTTCGGAAAATAAGTCGCCCGCAGTTTTTAGTCCATGTTAGCTTTTTTTATGAGCTTTTAAAAGCCCCCCGCCCCCCACCCCTTGATTATGACATTTTCGTTGATTGGGGGGGGGGGGCCAGTGGTTGTTAGGTTGTTGGGCATTCTGGGGCATGGAGGGGCATTCCGTCCCCTTTTGTGATGATGAAAGGGAGCTGTTTATTATTCTTAACCTTAATTTAGCGGTCTGTTTGATCTTGATTCTTCATTATGCATTATTTTTTACTCACTCGTTTTGCTTATTTGCACTTTTTGTAACTGGATATTTTATGCATTTTCCAACTTTTCGGTTATGAAGATTAATTTTTTTTTTTAATGTTTCTTCCACCAAGGAGACCTCTGTGTACTTTTTAATGTTTTCATAGCTACTTGTTATTGCTTTGTCATCCACTTCATTGATCCACTGAAGTTTGTAAAGGGGAATACTTCAAGATAGATAGTGAATGGTTTTTTCCTCTTTCGTCAAGGCTTTGGATTTATAAATTTTCCTTTATTATTATTATCATTAGTTCCTCGTTGGACGAGTGGTTTTTGCGCTCGCCTACCAATTCGGTCGTCCGCAGTTTGTTTCTCAGCTCTGCCAACGCGGAATCGGAGGAATTTATCTCTGATGACAGAAATACATTTCTCGATATAATGTGGTTCAGATCCCACAATAAACTGTAGGTCCTGTTGCTAGGAAACCGATTGGTTCCTAGCCACGTAAAAATATCTAATCATTCGGGGCAGCCCTAGGAGAGCTGTTAATCAGCTCAGTGGTCTGGTAAAACTAAGATATACTTAACTTATTATTATTATTATTATTATTATTATTATTATTATTATTATTATTATGGAACAAGCCCACAAAAGGGGCCAATGGCTTGAAATTCAAGCTTCCAACGAATACGGTGTTCATTAGGAAGAAGTAAGACGGGGTAAAGGAAAATACAAAAAGAAGTGACCCCATTTATTGGAAAAGAAAAGAACTAATCAGCAAATAAACAAATAGATAAAAATGTATTAAAATGCAAGGACAAAAACCTTGGGAGTCCGAGGATGTTCAAGTATTTTCTGTCGAGGTCTAAACTCCCTATTTTTCTTTGGTCTTCGATAAATCTTTGGTATCCTTTTGTCCTGTGCTTCAGCTTTGTGGTCGCTGAGGTAATTAGTCATTCGGTCCGTGCTTCCTCCACACACGGAAAGAATGAGCTGTTTTTTCGTTCTCCTTCCTTCAAAGTAAGCCTCGGATTTGCTTATTCGATGGCTATTTGTTTGTCCGTCCGAACTTTTTCCCGTAGGCCCTCAGATCTTCAACACTACAGAGGCTAGACGGCTGTAAATTGGTATGTTGTTCATCCACCCTCCAATCATCAAACATACCAAATTGCAGCCCTTTAGTCTCAGTAGTGTTTATCTTATTTAAGGTTAAATTTTGCCATAGGACATGCCACCACTGGGCTGTGGCTGAAAGTTTCATGGGCCACGGCCCATACGGAAAACTCGATTGCGCCGAGTAAACTCCGGCGCATTTTTGACTTGTTTATTCTTTGTGTCAGGAAGGACCATCTGTTCATTGGCCTTTTTGAATAATTAGAGTTAAAATACTTTCGACAAGAACCATCGGATTTTTGAACGTGTTTTTTTGTGAGTCATAATGTTGATTCTTCGCGTACTTAAAACAAAAGCCTCCCGTATCTCGTATTTCTTTGTTGATCATGTAAGAAGCCTTGAAACTTTGCCGTTTTGTGCCCCAGCCACGGGTTATTGCTTGTCTTTTGTCTCGTTCCAGAAGGAATATCACATTTCGATATACTTTCAGAGGTTGGAAGTTGCGGTATTTTTCATGGGGGAAGGACGAAGGCAATGTCTTCCCTGCGCTCTTCGAGAGATCCTCTTTCTTCCCTTTGTTTTCTATTCTTCTTCTTCTTCTTTTTTCTTCCTCTTCTTTCCTTTTTTTTATTCTCTCATATTTTCAGGAAGCAGTGTCGTTTCTCCATGAAGGGTTGGGTTGTTGTTATTGCTGTTGTTACTGTTGTTTACAAGAGCCAGCACTCCTGTTTCTTAAAGTTAACTAAGGACAGTAACAAGTTCTCTCTCTCTCTTTGCCTTAGGGGGTAAGAAATACACATTTATGATTTTATACATTCCGCATCAATGCACTCATTTTTATCTACCTTAAGAGTCCATCAGTATATTCTACAAGAAGAACTCATCACTTTAATGTATAATTTATCGTTCTTTTCATAATTGTAAGGGAATTGTTTATTTTATTACTCTAAAGCAGGGGTTCTGAACAAGGGGTATCCATACCCCTTGGGGGCATGAGAACTACATGCTGGGGGGTTATGGAACTTGATTGCTGGATATTTGTGTATATTTGGTTTTAATGTGTCAATGTATATCGTGACATCTCACAGACAGGGTAAGAGTTCCCAGTTTGTGTAATTTAGGGGATAAGGAGGGGAATACATATACATGGGTACATTTTGTAAATAAATATCTGCACAAAACTATAAATGCTTTTGATTTTCTTGTATGTACTATTCCTAGCTATTCATACCTAAAGTATGTATTAGACTTAGTATATTAAGTTATATTGTCAACAAATCGGAATTCAGTGGACTTAATCAAAGGGGGTATTTTTGAACCACGTTGGGCAATTCACTGAGGGTCTGGATTCATCAAAAGGTTAAGAACCTCTGCTCTGAGGTATATTCATTTGAACAGTTTTTACGTGTTGCTGTGGAGCATTACTTATCTTGGATACAGCTGACTGTGACAATCTTTTATATTTGTTATTTATCGCAATTTCTCCGATTTCATTGATATGTTATTGGATTTACGCTAACTTTATTTAGTTGCTTAGTTACTTCAGTCTTTTCTCTCTGGAATATAATGCTATAATTTTAATCCACTCAATCTACATCAATCATTTTAATATTAAATAAAATTGACTTTCAAACAAGCACTCTGTATTGCCTTGTGTAGGCGAATCCCGAACAACTGTGATTTTATCTTGATAATAGTCGGGTAAAATCTTCCATCCTCTTTAATGTTTGCAGAAGAATGCCAATAAGCTCAGGAGAGAGAGAGAGAGAGAGAGAGAGAGAGAGAGAGAGAGAGAGAGAGAGAGAGAGAGAGAGAGAGAGAGAGAGGCTGATGCGATGAGGTTTTCATCGAAAAAGATTGAAGGTTTTTTCTTACTTTTATTTTTAGTGAACCTCGCGAAATATATTAAACATGTGTGATGTTTTCCCTACCCAGATTTCAATATTTCATATCAAGAGTCACGTCTTGTTATCGTCATGAAAACTGCTCTTATAATGAAGAATTTGAGTGAATTTGCTGTCGAGATTTTTCTTGTATCAGCGTTGCTCGAGTGTTGCAAATTCCTGCATTACTCATAGCGCTCGCTTCTCATATCTCTCACGAATAAGAAAACTAAAATATATATATATATATATATATATATATATATATATATATAATATATATATATATCATATATAATATATATATATAGATATATATATTATCACAAAATAGCTACACAACTTCACTATATATATATATATATTAGATGATATATATTATAGTTATAAGATTATATATATATATATAATATATATATATATATTCCTATGCCCGTAATAGGCGAGGAGAAGAGTGGTGGAAATACATTTGCAACATGAACTGGAAAAATATGGAAAAATATATAACGACAAGAATAAAGAAAAAACATCGAGATTGCAGAGAACGCCCTCATACCCCCTTATAAGAAAAGGATGGAAAGCAATGTCAAAAATCATTTTGAGGACCAGGTTACATGTGAGACAGTGTACCATGATTGTAAGATGTCCAGCAAGGGGATAAATCCGAACAACTAAGGATTAAGCATACGTCCTCAGAGATCGAGAGAACTGCAGGGAAGGTAGAAGAAGCCGAAGACCAACTGACAGGTCACCAGAGAGATTAAGATTAGAAAACAACAGACATCAGTACCTGAGGAAAGCTAGTACTGTGTAAATTAAAGAATCTGTTTTAGAAAAGTGTAATAACAGGAAAACATATAAAATGACATACAAAAAATCAATCAGAAAATGAAAAAGACTAAATGAATACAGTGTGACAAGAGGGTAAAATTACGCATAGAAAACTGGAAGAAACCTGTGTGTATGTGTGTGTGTGTGTGTGTAGCCAAGGGGATATCAACTGTGCCTAACCAGGAAGGAACAAATCCCGAGATCGAAACCACAGGGGGAGGAGCATCGTTGGGTCCGTTTCCTGAAGCACCCTTTATTTCCCTTGTTGACCTAGGCACTGATTTGGGTACACGGTGGTTAGACAAACTAAGAGCTGGAAGGTATTTGTGTGTGTGTGTGTGTGTGTTTGTGTTTGTAGGCATTCGCGCGTGATGGTATTTGTGTGTGTGTGTGTGGGCATTCGCGCGTGAGGGTATTTGATACGCGCGCGCGCGTGTGTGTGTGTGTGTATGTATAGGAATTTGCGCGTGAGAATGAGAGAGGTATAGAGATAAATGGCTGTCTTTACAGGAAAGCTTAGTATCTCTGCGTGGAGGGATATTAATGCTATTCCTAATTATGAATTCAGACTGACGTATGTGGAGCGAGAGGATAATGTTGATGGCATTGCAGAATGCTCTTAATCCCAGATGCAACAAGGCGAGGAATAGCAGATCTGGCGCTGAGGTTTATTTAATTCTGTCTTTTTTTTTTTTCCATGATTTTTAAAAAAATTATCTTCGCATTTCGTTGAATGTTTATGACTCCCATTTTTCCAAGGCGCCTTCTCTCTCTCTCTCTCTCTCTCTCTCTCTCGCTGCGGTTATAGCGCTTTAAATACTTCATTATTTTTATCAGATCTTTGAAATGAATTCAAATAAAAGTAGGGTTACTTCAGGTATTCATCTTCCACCTCTCTCTCTCTCTCTCTCTCTCTCTCTCTCTGTGTGTGTGTGTGTGCTTTTAGCGCTTTCAATTTTTCATTCTTTTTGTCAGATCTCTGAAATGAATTCAAATAAAAGTAGGGATACTTCAGGTATTCACCTTCATCTGATATAGAGATGATGGAAGCTTTTACGGTATTCTTTAACTTAAGATTTACTTACAGTGTATCCCAGGAGTGCAATTCCCTCTATGATCCGAAGATATTGCAATAGATATTGTTAAAAAATATGAATTTTATTTCTTGTCCCCTTCGTTAAATCAATCCGCTCTTAATCGCCTCGGGTAAATGAAACCGAATTCTTGATATAATTTTTGGTCATAAAACCCCTTTATTTCCTACTCTGCGGACCCTGCAGGAATCACGAGAAAGAATTTTGTGAAATTACTCACACAGAGAGGGGTAGGGATTACAGTCCACCTCCTTTATTGTGGAAGGCTATTATAACTGCGGTTCACCTAGGAGGGTGAATAGTACTTTTGAAGCTGTCATTGCTTCAGTATTTTCCCCTCAAACGTTTCACTTCTTTAGTTCTCTTGTGATTCTGGTTGTTCAGAAGGTTATTTACTAGCACGGATTAATACGCGCGCGCGCACACACATACACACACACACCAAGCACACACCACACAACACATATATATATATATATATATATATATATAATAAACGTATAATAATGTGTGTGTTGTAAAAATGTTGTTACGACAGAATGCCATCTAATAAAAGAGCCACCACGTTCTATATTTTGGCGTTTGTATGGGCTCCTTTTATTATATATATATATATATATTCTATATATATATATATATATATACATATATATATATATATATATATATATATATATATATATATATGTGTGTGTGCATCTATATGTGAGAGAGAGAGAGAGAGAGAGAGAGAGAGAGAGAGAGAGAGAGAGAGAGAGAATGAGATGGTAGGGACCAGAATACCACAGAATGTAGGGCAAGATAGCTTATCTCTCTTCTGCTGTAGAAAGCTAAACGTAGAGCGAGTGATTCCTCTCGGAAGTGCTCTCATCGATGCATCGCAGCTCTGGAACAGCTAGCGACATGCAGAAGCGGTCCTTGCACCCCTCCTCCTCCTCCTCCTCCTCCTCCTCCTCCTCCTCCTCCTGCAATAGCTAGGGGAGGAGGAGGAGGAGGGTGCCACCACCGCCCGGAGAAGATGGGCTCTTCCGACTACAAGTTTAGACATCTTCAACCGTCGATGCTCTGAAAAATGGCGACCAGGACGTTACTTAAATGGTCTCGGAAACTTTTCTCCCAACGAAGTTTAGTAATATTTTGCATAGATAAGTTGGAGGAGAAGGAGGAGGAGGAGGAGGAACTTCTCCAAAAGCCCTTCCCTAGCCTCGGAACCGCAACAGCGGTGAAAGGAGCTTGAAAGGAATTCATACAATTCTACACACACACACACACACACATACACACACACTCACACACATATATATATATATATATATATATATATATTATAGATATATATATATTTTATATATATATATATATATATATATCTATATATATATATGTGTGTGTGTGGTGTATATATTTACAACATAAGTATCATATTTACATATATATATATATATATATATATATATATAATATAGTATATATATATATATTGAAAAGAAGATTACTGACATGGATTGTTAGGTTATGTTTTAGTGCTGATTAGTTGTGGTGGCAATAAGAAGATTTGTTGGAGGCATATCTGTCTCATGTATCTAGATTGTGTATGTTACTGTTTGTATTTTTGTATATTGAATGTATATGCCCTGAGCTTATTTGGTTAGCTAGATTAAGTGAAAGGCTGGGCCAATGGCTCAAAGGATTTTGGGGAGGCCTGGTCATGTGGAAAGAATGTAGAAGTATAGGATGCTGACAATATGAGGGAGTTAGATAAAGGGGGCGAATACTTAAAAAGCAATGGATAGACAGAGTGAAATATACTAGGTATTAGAAGCGACAGATCTCGAAATCCTTTACATTATTTTTTGTCTTGAATTCCAACTTGCGCTATCTTTCCAGTTTTGATCCAGGGTTCATGGATTCCAGTCTCCTTGTTGTTTTCAACCTTCACATTTCATAAAATGGGAGAGTCTCAGCACCTTTGAGTGTCATTTCTCATTAACATGAAGGAAATAGAGGGTATTTCTTAGCTGTACTCTCTCTCTCTCTCTCTCTCTCTCTCTCTCTCTCTCTCTCTCGTCCTCTCTCTCTCTCTCCATCTCTCTCCTCCCTCCTTCTCTCTTCTCTGTGCCTGCATTCATTGCAGTCAAAAATATCAAAATATCCTTGTGCTCGATGAATATAATTTCAGAGATGCGTCAGAATCTTTTATCATTTTATTTTTTATGTTATCACATATTATATATGCCTTAATAGATGATTCAAAATAAGGGATATCGATAGATATAACTGGAGTAAAGCTTAAACAGTTAATCGGACCCTTTTAAAACTTAACGTGCAGGAGATGAATTCAAAGTTCAACCATCACGAAATCTTGAACAGCCAAATTATGAGTATCATATTATACTTCACATAAGGACGATGCGGTTGTAAAATAATAATTAAACGATGCCTTTAACCTTTGATGAAACGAATACACTATTTTTAAGTAAAATACGAGAAATGTGATCGACTTGATTTAGGCAATTGCTAGGAAAGAAACGAAGTGAGTATAATCACGTCAGGTTTAAATTTCATTCATAACAAATCACTCTCCATTTAGACGTCGGTGTAATGAATATTATATAGGACCAGTAATCAGGAGCAGGTAGTACCTGATGCACGCTGAAATATAATACAGGCTGTAAAATTGTAAATTTCATTTCCCCTGTAACTTCCTTTGATGCCTTTGTATTCCTTTGTATGTGTTTTTTTTTTTAAATAGCTCGAAAAATACGAATCTCATTAATTAGCCGAGTTATAATTCTATGATTTAGAGCAAAATGGTAACTTTTACATTAATCTATGGAAGTGTTAATTATGAAAGAGTGTGGCCATTATTTTTCCCAAATTCCTAAAAATGAGAATTATTTTCACGCAGTGGTTTAATCATAACACCAGCCACAATGCCACCGAAACAGACGCCTGCTTAATTTCTTGGTAAAAGGTGATTCTTTGTATACCGGAATAATACCAGTCGGGGTGAAACAGAATGTTACTGGTTGTTGCACCTTGCCAGTTGAAATAATAGAAAACGGTGCAAGTAACTACCACTACCTCGGCGATAGTTGGGCAGTTTCCTACAATTTTGTAATAATCCGATAAATCTATATATATATATATATATATATATATATATATATATATATATATATATATATATATATTGCGTGATTTTATTAATTTTCTATTTTATTTATTTATTATTATTTTTGTGTGTGTGAATTTTGTTTTACATAATCCAAAGGAGACGCATATTAACTGTAAGAATGTCCTTCTGAAATGTAGAGTGTATTTTATTTTATTTTTTATTTATTTATTTACTTATTTGTGAGTTATGTTTTATATAATACAAAGGAGACGGTGGTTTGAGTAGTAACAGCTAAGCAGACCTTCCGCATCAGTTCCTTCAGAAATAAGATACTATTCAGTTGTACATTCTCCCTAGAACAACTGACCTTTGTAATAATTCAATTCAACATTTAGTCTGCCCTTAGGACGTTAATCTAGAAAATCAAACCATAAAGAGTATGCCTCTTACAAACAGTATCTTATGTACGTAATATTAAAGTCATTGTCCCAATTTTTGCTGCAAGAATAAGCAGTTGACCAAAAGTGTTATGTAATGAAGAACGGTAAGATAATTATGTATGATATGGTATACATCCCGCTCAAATTAGGACGTAGTGTTTTGGAACTGAATTAGATACGCAGATATCTCGATCTTAATGTACGCAATTGAAGTACACACAAAATGTCCTGCCTTTCTGAAAGAAGCAGATTCCGAGCCAGAGTTGTAAGTAAGGATTTAGCCCCTGGAACTGCTGTGACTTTCAGCTTTGCTCTTAAATATTAAATGGATCTAAACGGCCTCAACTCGATTCTGTTAGAAGGATAGCAATGGTTTAATTCCTCTTTGATCAAATTTTAACCTCGAGTTCTTATCACTGCTTATTCCCGGCATAAAGAAAGTACCTGGGTCTGTTCGCACATTTAATCTTTATATATTATAGTTCCCTCAGGTAACAGTTTCAGAAGTGAATGAAATGATCTAATGTTTTCAGTACAGTATCTGAATTCAAGTGAAATGAGTTTCATCTTGAAGTATTTCCGGAAAGTTTCCTCTTATAAGTTAAAATAGCCTCTTGATCAGGTAGTATGTAATTGGTGCCTCCGACCTGAAAGACTAACTTAGTGTGTCGTTAATTCACTATTAGAGTTATATAAATACATTTTCGTAACTAGGGTGTTATTTAATGTAGTTGAATGAAAACATCATGTAACGTGCGTTTATCATAAAATACAGCAAATGAAACTTTTTTTCAATTAATAATTGAGAGCGGTTTTTAATACATCATAAAATACAGCAAATGGATTTTTTTTTTTCAATTGATAATTGAGAACGGTTTTCTTATACTGGCGAGATTGCCAACATGCCTGGCTTAACATTCAACGAATGTTATGATGCTGCAGGAATGGGCGTGATTTAATTAAAACAAAATACGCCCATGCACCTACCACCTCATAGAGTAAAAGAAGATGTTCATTTGATGTTTCTTACTTTTCTGTACATATATCTATCCCATTAACCAACATTCATCTCTCTCTCTCTCTCTCTCTCTCTCTCTCCTCTCTCTCTCTCTCTCTCTTGCTGATCATTCGGGAAGATCAGAGGAATCTCGTTAAGATGGTTGGTTCGAAGGTTTTGCCTTCCTTCCTTCCTTCCTTCCTTACTATCTTACCCTTTCTTTCTGTTCCTTTCTGTTCCGTAACGAAGACCATTGACTGTAATGACACTCGGAATTTTGTAATGAGCTCCTGCCGAGATCAAAGAACCCCGAAGGAGTATCAAGGAACAAGAACTTCTTGTTCGTGTGCGTGTGCTCGTGTGTGTGTGTTTATGTGTGTGTGTGTGTGTGGGAGAGAGTCTTCGTGCGCATATGTGTGTGTGCATGTGGTTTTATGTTGTATGTGCGTGAGTCCATGCGCGCTAACGTAAGTGTGTTTAATAGAAGTTCTCCATCATGAAGGAAGGGAAGTAATTTTTAATGTTAGTTATAATATTTGTTGTTGGTGTATTCACAGTTTTTTTTTTTTCAATACTAGCCTTCATAATGACGTATTTGAACTTTGTAAAACAACCCCTGGTTTAATAAGTTATAATTCTCTGAATATTTCTGTTATTGTTGCTCTTTTAGTTCCTTCTCTGTAGATTTTTTTCTTCCCTATTTCAAAGAATTTTTTCTATCCTATTTCAAAGAATTTTTCTTCCCTATTTCAAAGAATCTTTTCTTCCCTATTTCGAAGAATTTTTTCTATCCTATTTCAAAGATTTTTTCTTCCCTTTTTCAAAGAATTTTTTCTTCCCGATTTCAAAGAAAATTGTTTTTCAGACAAAGTCATTTATTTAAATATACTATTCTTTCCCAGTTTTGTCCTTTAAAAGACATCAAGCCATCTCATTGAAACTGTTGCCTTGCATCGATAAACAGTATCAACTTTTTTTATGTTAATTAAATTCATCCAGAATCATCATATTTTTCTGGAAAACTTAAGAATCTCATTAGTGTCTTAGAGAATTGCCTTTTTCATGAATGAGAGAGAGAGAGAGAGAGAGAGAAGAGAGAGAGAGAGAGAGAGAGAATTAAAGAAATAGTGCAACTTGACCGAAGTGTGCTCTTTTCGACCTAAATATTTATTAAGAGAAGTCTGCTAAATATAAGAAAGCAATGCCCAGCCAGCCACCTTTTTCCCCAGTTCATGTGTAAGAAAAACTGGTAAATAATTGCTAATACATATATATATATATAAGTCCATCGTGTAGGTAAGCAAAGAAAGGAGACCAGAAATAAGAATTTTCCCTCGAGGAACTTCGGTAGTTGCATAGGTAAGCAGGTATGTCAGTTCAGGATACTTCCCCTAGCTGGAGGCTCGTCTGAGAAGAAAGGAAAAATGTGGGTCACTCATAAAAAAAAAAAGACAAAAAAAAAAAAAAAAAAAATATGTTAGAGGGAAGGAAAGAGAACACAGAGCCCAAGGTTACTAAGAGGGTCGTTTCCTGTTGGCCCTTTCATTGGCTATTCAGAACACAGGTCTAAACGGTGATTTTTATTGAATGATCGGGTTTGTTTGTTGTTTATTAGTATAGAAAAAGTCATGATCCTATATTTCGCAGGCAGTGATTTTGTGGCTCAATCGTTTACTCATGAAATATTTCGAACCATGAGGAAAATGGCGTTGTGATGTTTTTTCAGTTACTTCTTTGGTTATGGTAACGATAATGATGTAATAAAAATCCAAAATTATATAGTAAAGTATATTGCTAATTAAATATAAAAGCAAAGACGTTCGAACACCGTTCATCAGCTTTTACGTGTTTTAACTTAAATAGTGTCGAAGAAGTCTTTGCTATTATATTTTCCTCAGCCATATAGTTTACTATATACTTGTGACTTTGTGTTGTATAAAATGTATTTCACGAGATTGTGAATTTCTTGGCAATAATGAAGAGACTGGCGCTGATACGAGTAAATAATTGTCTTTGTCACTCCTTTCTCCATATTGAAAAGTTTCGTTTATGACATAACCCTTTTTTTTAACTCACGTTTTATATTTACTATATTTTCTTCGTCGCAAAATATGCAAGAA
>NC_061091.1:14614547-14627047 GCF_015104395.2 Macrobrachium nipponense | reverse complement strand
AAAAGGCTACGTGCTGTCAAACGCTCGAATTGGCCACAGGTAGACGGGGTTCCATATCGATTCTAATTACGAAAGCATCCAAGATCGAGGGTGATTTGTAAGGTCAGAATCGATATGAACTTATAGCGCTCTGTTGGCTGATTGGATAGCGTCACTGACTGTCCTGATTTCGTCCCCGTCCACTTGGACGGTGGTTCGATCCCATGGGGACGAAATTATTATCAATTAAAAAATTCCCCTCGGTACATATATGAAAATAGATCATTTGGGAGGAAAGTGAATTTAGATATTAAAGGACATTTGTAGCTTGAATTGATATATAAATGATCACGGTTCGGATGTGATAATTATTCATATATCTATATATATATATATATATATATATATATATATATATGTGTTTGTGTGTGTGTGTGAGTGTATGTGTGCGTGCGTGTATGTTTTATAGATGGTTTGTACCGAATTATAATGAAACTAGCCATGAATAATAGTAAGGTAATCTAATTAAAAAATCTGTCGGATTTATATATATATATATATATATATGTATATATATATATATATATATATTATATTTGCAAGCTAAAATCTTTTCAGCATTCCTCGTCTTTTAATTACAAGTCATGCAATATTGGCGGAAACATTTTCTACCTCAGGGTATGCGAGGTTATGATTTTAGTAAGTCGTTTACCCACCAGGGTTTATCGTTTAGAAGGAATCCTTCGAAAATACTTGTTCAGGTCAGTAATACTGTAGATGATTGCTGTTCAGATTTTTCATCATTACTGCTATGTCTGCTGCTCTTATTTTTACTGTTAGTGGTAAGCATAACAATAATGATGAAGCAACAAGTAATGATCTACGTTGTATTTAAAAAAAATTGCTCTTATTATTATTAGCTTTCTGTTAAAGAAAAATATTGTGCAGGTTTTGTCTGTCCACCCTTAGATCTAAAAAAAAAAAAACACCTGAAGCTAGAGAGCGCTGCAAATTGGGATTTTGATCACCCACCCTCCAATCATCAAACATACCAAATTGCAACTCTCTAGCATCAGTAGTTTTGATTTTATTTAAGGTTAAAGTTAGCCAAGGATCGTGCATCTGGCAGCGCTTTCGGGGGTCATGCGACGCGCCCTCACTCTACCGCATCTGGTGAGCAACTGGAGAGCTGCCGGTTGTTGTTGTTGTTTTTGATTTAGCTGACCTTGTGTCAGCACGGGCTCTTGCTCACAGAGCAGCCCGTAAAGAGCTGCCGGTCATAGTTATGGTTTTATATGGTGCAGAAAACTCGATTGCGATTGCGCCGAAGAAACTTTGGCGCATTTTTAAATTATTATTATTATTATTATTATTATTATTATTATTATTATTATTATTATTATTATTATTAACAATAAAGCCATGATGGAGGGGGCCGAAACCCCTTTGGGTTTTTTAATAAGACTTTGTGTCCACACATATATGGAATAGTTATCTGAGTTGCTTCAACAGTTTCAAGGTAATTGTTGTTATCATTAATTATGTTACTTACGAATAGTTATAATGAATCCACCAACGTTTTCAAAAAATTGTAACCCATGGGTACTGATTTCCTCTAAATCTTAGTTATTTCTTGGAATCAATTGATTTCAATGGGAATGCTTGTGATATATGTCGATATCTATATCTGTCCTATCTATCTATACTATCTATATATATATATATATATATATATATATATATATATATTTTATATAATATATATTATATATATGTGTGTGTGTGTGTGTGTGTGTGTATATTATATATATATATATATAATATATATTATATATATATATATATATATATATATATATATATGTATGTATGTATGTATGTTATATTTTTGGTATCAGTTACTCCTAGCGCTATTATCCCATTTCGTATGCATATTTCACATTTCGTAATGAAATTCCATCCAGGAAGAATATGACCTGGACAGTCATGAGGTAAATCGAAAATCCACATGTTTCCTGAACCTTTAGTGTGAGTAATTAATACCTTGTTAGAATGAGAACACGGAATTTTTTTTCTTTTTAACCTTATTTTCTCATTCTTCCATAATGAATTCCCGGAGAACTTCTGAAAGTTCTGCTTTTAGTTCGTTAATTTCTTGGCTCGGTTTTTGCGCAGAAGTTATAATACACAATTACACGTCTCTCCTTTCTCATTTTCGAAGTGAAGAGAGACTTTGGAGGTAATTCATAGAGAAGGGTTCCTTGCTGTTGAGTTGACTTAGTCAACCGGTCTAGTATATTTTGTCAAGAGAATCTTGGAAAGTCCTTTTGTGAAATAAAAAGTTTGTTCAAAAGATCATATCACTTATTGCCCGTTATTAATCCGTAATTGCGTGTGTTTTAGCTTTCTGTTAAAAAAACTACCGTGATGGCTATTTGTCTGTCCGTCTGCGCTTTTCCTGTCCGCCCTCAGATCTTAGACACTACTGAGGCTAGAGGGCTGCAAATTGGTTGTTGTTTCATCCGCCTTCCAGTCATCAACATAGCAAATTTCAGCCCTTCACCCTCAGTAATGTTTATTTTATTTAAGGTTAATGTTAGCCATGATCGTGTGTCTTGCACCCTTCGACGCATTTCTTACTTGATTATATTTGATATATATGAATACACATACATATATATATATGTATATCTAGTATATATAATATATATATATATATATATATATATATGTATATATACTATATATATATATATATATATATATATATATTGTAATAGGTATGTCATGTATATAATATATATATATACTATATATATATGTATATGTATATGTATATGTATGTATCTCTATATATATACTCTATATATACTCTATATCTATATATATATATATATATTGTATCTATATATATATATATATATATGTAATATATTGTTTCTAAGTAGTACTCTGTGATAATTTAAAAAAACCCGACGTGACTGCATTTGTTTTCAAATGACATTTTGTTTTGGTTAATGTGTGCCATGTGTTTCTATTAGAAACGGACAAGATTGTACATCTCTTTCTCTCTCTCTCTCGCTAGCGCGCGCGCGCGTGGGCACATTCTTCTGGAGAGAACAGTTTCCTTCCAACTTTTTCGCTAACAGTCGGAAATGGAAAAAAAAAACTCGTGAGTAACAAGCCCTTTGTAAATGCAAGTCTTTCCTGGCAATCGGTGATCATTGTAGAATACGTGAATAGCATAAATGTTAGCTCTGCCTAAGCACTTTTGTAGCATTGAAGGATCCAGAAAAAAATTAATTGAGGGGGGCACAAATTGTCATATTAATATAGAATATTATATATATATATATATAATACCATATATAATATATGTAATAGTATATATATATATATATAATCATATATATATATATATATATAGATATATATAGATATAGATAAACATATATATATATATATATATATATATATATATATAGATATATATATATATAGATATATATATATATGTGTGTGTGTGTGTGTGTGTGTAGTGTGTGTGTGTGTATATAATAATATATATAATATATATATATATATATATATATATATATTATAATATAATATATATTGTATACCATAAATGCTGCATAACAACGAAATATTGGTATTTTTGTTATTTTAAACTAAAATTCAAAAAAACGTTCAGAATTCCAGTTGATGGGCTCGTTTACAACACTGGCGTCACAGTAGTAATGGTGATCGACGCAGTTAACGTCAAATTCCAATGAATATTTCAATTGGCGATCCAGCGTTTCCGTAAATTTAGTGGTTCCTTATGTGTGACGGTTACTGACTATGATGACTGATGTGTCCTTTTTTTTATTAATTCATGTGACATTTTATATATTAATTTTTTTTTCTCGGCTAATTTATTTTATTTTCTTTTATCTATTTATTTATTTTTTTTAATCTTTGGCTTTGAAGCCTTTCGTAAATTCAGGGGCTGTAATTCTTTATCAAAACAGACATAATTAATCAAAATAATGATGATGCTAATAATGGAAATATTAAGCTGGGTGTAATCAGTGCATAGTTGACTCTCTCTCTCTCTCTCTCTCTCTCTCTCTCTCTCTCTCTCTCTCTCTCTCTCTTATCGCCGTGCCAATGAATAATCCTCGGGCGATTACGAAGACTAAAAAAGTCTCCGCGTATGAACCAGGGTTTGTCTTTGCCTCCGCGAGAGTAATTCCGGTTAATGAACGCGCCTCAACGTTTAATGAACGTGCCTTAACGTTTCCCGGGTCGCGTCTTCGGGCTGAACGTTTTGTATAATGAGGGTGATGAAAACAGTCTTGTCCTTAATGCGGTCTCGACCAGGTATACGTCTTGAGTAATTCGTCCTAATTAGCGAAGGGGGTAAATCGTTCTCACTTTTTTTTTTTTTTTTTTTTTTTTTTTTTTTTTTTTTTTTTTGCATCAGAAACAGCAAAAATTAGGAAGATATTTCTCTTGAGTGTGAAGAAGAAATCGTAGAACTTGCTGGAGTGTAGTTCAACTCAGGCGGGTTATTATTGCCTAAAAACTTGATTCAGTAAGACCGAAGCAGGATCTTCAGACGCTTCGAGGTCACGTTGATACTCAGTTGTCTAATAGCTGAATATTGATTACAATTTAGTAGACATTCCATATGATTTAAAATCTTTCCTAACCAGACAGAGCATATGTGTTATTTTAACCACTTATTGATGGAGGGTGTCTGCCCGCTGTGTATCCAACCAACGACAAAGTCTGCTTTACTTGATCGCAATAGAAATACGATTAACTAGCCCTAGGCGAATTATTTTATTCTACATATGTCTTCACAAAACTGGCAGTTGTCCTAGAAACAACCAGTTCTAATTGATAAATATTAACAAAAAAGACAGTATTTACTATATTAGTTGGTTATTTGCATATGCGAATGTAAGAAAATTACCCATATACTGTATCGAACAATTTGGGCTTTGTAGGCGCCATGACGTCAGAAGATGTCTGTGAATATCATCCGTGTGACACTGCTTTGGATTAAGCATTTTTCTAGGTGGCAATTTGCGGAATACTGTATTAAGGTCATAGAGTTTCTTTCGCGTAATATAAGGTTAATTTATTAGCTTTTTTCAGCGTTTTTAAATTTTTTTTTTTTTTTTTTACTTCCAGGATTCTGTATTTATGTAGCGCCATCATATTTTTAGACGAATACTTACAATTATTAACAACACATAAGCTTCAGATGAGTACTTTTTAAGGCGTTAAGTGCTTTTATTCAAAAATAAATTGCTGCTGAGTGAGCTGATTGTCACTAGAAAGCTGTTAACTGTTTTCCGCCAAAACTGATTCACGTACCACTATTTTATCATATGTTTCGTACACATTCACGCTCATCAGCGTGGTAACTTTCTGAAAGAACAATTCATAGTGTTAGAAATAAATCACTCGTTAAAATGACCAGGATAAGAAATGTCTTGGCGTTAACTTTAAAGTATGAAAACTATATCCCCGCGCTCGTGAAAATTCTTAAAAGTAAATGACTTCTATTTCACAGTTGTAAATTGACACGGAATCCACGGAAATTTATCCTGCCAGCTCTCAAGATGTGCATTAAAGTTCAAACGTATATTGTTTTTTGTTTCGAAACGCGAATGTAATTTGGAGTTTTTAAAATGCCTCCACGTCGGCAAAGGCGCGCAATCATTTCTAGGAAAGCCAGTATTTTAATCTCATTAATGAGGCTTCCAGTTGCTTGCTCTGAGATCTTGGATTCTCTCTCTCTCTCTCTCTCTCTCTCTCTCGACGTATTACACACATATTTATGTATATATATTATATAATAATATATATATATATATATATATATATATATATATACATTACATACATATACATGTGCATATATTATATATGATAACATACATCAACATATATATATACATATATACATACATACATGTGCATATATATTTATATATGTATACCTACATACATGCATATATAATATATGTAACATATATATATATATATATATATATATATATATATATATATATATATAAATCTACAAAACATAAGGAGAGGGAAATTTTGTCAGACCATATATGAATAGAAAGCGGATACGTGAGCAGGTTTACGGATTCACTGATGGGAAGATGCGCGGTTACAGGGTCCTGTGATTATTATTTAGCTGAAGCCCATATTAATGCAGACATTACTTTCAGTTAAAGAGGAAGGCGTGAAAACGCAATTTTAAAGGAGACGTAAGAGTTGACGAGAAAGATCTGTGAAGAACACATGAGTACATAGAGATCAAACGATGAGCAGGTAGTATTTGCTGGCACAGGAGTGTAAAAAAAATAGTGTTGGTAAAAAAAAAAAATAAAAAAAAAAAATAAGTTGTTTAATAATAGAAAAATGGTGTCTTAAGTGCAACTAGGTGACCAATCATCTACACTTCTAACGTAGGATAGGGTGGGTCGACAGGAATGAAATGATGGAGAAAAAAGAAAGAACATATACAGCTCTTAAATTTCTGTACCAATCTTTCACCAAACTCTCAGAATCCCATTTTTGCAATACATATACATACATACATATATATACACACACATACACACACACACAGATTGTAATATATAATATATATATAAATATATATATATTAAATATATATATATGTGTGTATATATATATATATATATATATATATATATATATATAATGTACTAATGTATGTACAATTTGATATACTTATCCAGTGTCTTCAATAGGTCTGTTTAATTTCCATTTCTGAAGGTATTTCGATTTCATGAAATGTCTCATGCCAGGACGTGGTACAAGCTGTTATTAATGATCCTCCTCCTCCTCCTCCTCCTCCTCCTCCTCCTCCCCACATTACCCTTGTTGCTCTCACTCTCCCTCCCTGGTTAATGGGATTTATGCCTACATCAACACGAGCAGACTCTCTCTCTCTCTCTCTCTCTCTCTCTCTCTCTCTCTCTCTCTCTCTCTCTTACTCAAATGGCAGTGAAGGAAGTGAAGAAACATTTGCATATGACGGAAATTAAATTCATTAGAAGTGTGTATGCAGTATCGTTGCCCTCTCTCTCTCTCTCTCTCTCTCTCTCTCTCTCTCCTCTCTCTCTCTCTCTCTCTCTCTTATCAAAGTAATAGGATTAAAACTTCATTTCAAGTCTTGTGCAGTCTGCTGTGCTGTGGAGGGTGTTCATTGTTTATATGTCTAATTGCATGTACACCAGTGTGTTTGTTTGTTCCCTTAACTGTTTGCGCTGTTTCAAGTTTACTACTGTCTCAGTCGACGTGTATTATTTAAGTCTCATATATTTTCATTTACCTCGCAGTTGCTACTTTGTTTCGTTGTAGATGTGTATGGAAAATGTATATAAACTGGTATATTTGTCTGTTTTATAACCTTCAGTAGTGTTTATTTATTGGCGTGTTTGTTAAGTTGTTTGTTTATTAGTTATTTTTTAGTATTATTATCTATATTCATTTTGCTTCCACAGATTCAAATTTTCGTTAGTACCGCTATACTGTTTTTTCCTTGTGTATGTTACTTCCATTTTTACTCTAGCCCTGTTTAAATTTTGCTTTTTTTTATCTCCCTCAAATCGGAGAGTTAAAAAATGCCTAATTGAAAAAATGAGATGTCCTTACGGCTTTCGGAATATGAAAATATCCTTTGACTCATTTTCTTGTTTGCCAGTAATTAGACAGAAGTTAAGAGCTCGCCCAAAGTTGCTTAATTTTTCAAAGGGCCCGATTGGTGCGCCCCGAAAAATATGTCAAGTTAATCGAGAGAGCTCTCTCTCTCTCTCTCTCTCTCTCTCTCTCTCTCTCTCTCTCTCTCTCTCTGTTTATTTGGACTTTTTCTTTGCTTTTTGAAAGGGTGGGGAGGGAATTGGTTGTGGATGGGACTACGTGCAGATGGAACGGGATTTATTTTTATATTTTTTAGGAAACTCTGTTGCTTCAAAGGTTTTTTGAATGGTTGACCTATATCCTTCTCAATAAGTGTACTGTTATTGTAATGGTAAAATGACCTCAGAATGAAAGACTTTTAAGGACCTCACTTGAGACTGAAGAACAATATGCTTCAGCAACACCAGTGGCTAGTGAGTGTAAAATATCAACCTAAATTTTAGGGATTGTTTTCGGAATTAGGAAAAACATTAAATGGCTTGTATTGAAATTATGAAAAAGAGAGAAAATTAATGGATTGTCTAAAATTACGGAAATAATTTGTGTATTGTCTTTGGAAAACTTCATATGGATTGTCTTTGGAATTACAAATAATCTTGCAGATTTTCTTCGGAATTACGAAGAAAATTAATGGATTGTCCCTGGAATTACAAAGAAAATTTAATGGATTGTCTTGAGAATTGCGAAGAAAATTTAATGGATTGTCTTTGGAATCACTAAGACAATTTAATGGATTGTCTATGGAATTCCGAAGAAAATTTAATGGATTATCTTGGGAATTACGAAGAAAGTTTAATGGATTGTCTGAAGAATCACTAAGAAAACTTAGTGGATTGTCTTTTGAAAAACGATAGAAATTTAATGCATTGTCTTTGGAATAACGAAAAAATTTTATTGGATTGGTCTTAGGAATTATAAAAAAAACACGCTAGTGGATTGTCTTGGGAATTATTATAAAGATGTAATGGATTTTCCTTTGGGATAACTTTAAAAATTGAATTAATAGACCTGTAAGCGACCATAATTTTGATAGTCTTTGGCACCACCAATCAAAACTTAATAGAGCAAAAGACAAAGTTTAGTGAAAATCTGTCGACATTCTTTGAAGGTAAGTTCACTAACAAGTGAACATGTGATGTTACAAGCTGAACGGGCTATTCGTACACATGCATATAGAATATTTTCTCTCGAATTTAGTACAGTCATAAAGACTATGGTCAGAGAGCTTCTCTCTCTCTCTCCTCTCTCTCTCTCTCTCTCTCTCTCTCTCTCTCTCTCTGCAGTGAAGTTGCTACTTTCCTTATCTTCCATTAGGATAGGGTAAGATTCGTATGTGAGGCTTACCCTACTCAATTTTTCTTAAGAGGAAGCAGTAAACGGTTAATCTACCAAGGGTATCCCTTTGAGGAAATTAGTGTAGTACTCTCCCTCCATCCTGCCCTTCGCCAATGAGTAGATTATTGCCCTTCCTCCCTTCGGATATTAGTGGGCTGATGCTCAGGGGTAAAAGAAATTAGTAGACTATATCCCCCTCCCGCCCCGCCTCCTCCCAACCGCCACCCCTAGGAAATTAGAAGAGGTTCTTTACGACAACAAATCATCAGTACTAGTAATAAAAAAAAAAAAAATTTTGTTTTTTTTGTTTTTTTTTTTTATATGCGTTGAAAAGATTTTAGTGTTGAATCTACGGTAACTTCAGTTTTGCTACGATTTTAAGGTATTTAAACGGTAAATGCCAAAAAAGCTTTATCGTATTGTCTTTGTAAAATAAAATATACATGTATTTGTAAATTTCGCTTTCTTGTTTAAAATGGTTTAAAAAATGCACGAGAACAATCACGTGATTCATGGAACAAAATCTTAAACCTATTTTTCACCTTATACCGTTTTCATGAGAGAGAGAGAGAGAGAGAGAGAGAGAGAGAGAGAGAGAGAGAGAGAGAGAGAGAACTTCTATTTTCACCCAAAACAAAACTCAGAGTTATTAAACCCATCCCATCTCTCCTCAGGTACGGTGTGGATGCATCTCACCTCGTGTTGCTTAATCTACGGCTCATGGCGAGGGGGAGGCGTTGTGAGTGAGTACACGTTACGATAATCCTCTTACACTGAAACCATAAACACCGGACAATGCGATGCAGAATACCTGGCTGCAGTTTGGGGCTTACAGTTTGCCTAAGCCCTCTGCGCTTCCAGATGCTGGGGGCTGAGTTTCGTATAGAGGCTGAAGTCAAATTGCTTTTGAGTGAATCTCTATGTAAAGTTGACTGTTACGATTATTGATGGTCGGGTTATTTATTTTTTTATTCGGTTGCTAGTTTTCTTATAACTTGGAGATTACATATACATACATGCATACACACATATAAACTCATGTATGGATGTATGTAAATATATATGCATGTATGTATGTGTGTATATTTTCATGTATTATTATATTTATGGATTACTACATATTATTATTTATATATATTATATTATATATATTTTTATATTTATATATATATTATAGATTTAGATATATATATATATTATTTTTATATTAAATAATATTAAATTATATATTAATATATAATATTTTATGTATATGTTTATATGTATATATTATATTTTATATTATATAGATATATTATATATAATATGTGTGTGTATATATATATATATATAATATATATATATATATATATATATATATATATATATATATCTATATACATTATATATATATATATATATATATATATATATATATATATATATATATATATTATAAGTGTGTAATTGTATGTCTATACTATACCCTTCCATCAGAAAAATGAATTTAAAAATATTAATAAATTTTAAGTCGTAATTGAAAGGTTAAGCTAGTAACATGAAGGTCGTATTTACTCGTCTTTGAAATTGATATGGACATAGGTTTAGTTTTTTTTCAACCTCAGTTTTGAATAAAGAGCCTGGAGGACTTCACACTAATTTCATATTCTTCTGTTGGCTCTTGTGTCCTTCATACTCTCTTTTTTTTTTTTTTTTTTTTTTTTTTTTTTTTTTTGGGGGGGGGTTTTTTTTTTTTTTTTTTTTTTTTTTTTTTTTTTTTTTTTTTTTTTTATCTTATGTAACTAGATGTGCCTTGTTAAATTTTTAGATTTATTTTAAAACCTATATTAGTGCCCACGGAATATTTTAGTTTTATAAAATTGGTGCGAACTATTTTTATAGTACGCAGAAAAAAACTAGTATTTTTTTTTTCATCTGATTCGAAGGCTTTTGCCAAAAACTGTAAGGGATAGTAAATGAATAGTCGACTTTTGGTTAAAGTATAAATTCGTTTGTGCCCGGTTTTTGTACCTCTGATCCGAACATAAATTTTAGTGATCTTAAGTTGAGCGATCAAATGAAAACCATTAGAGTCGTTGTTCTAAATCTTCATCGTATTTTGATAATGACAACATTACCCTTAGTACCTCACGAGAGTAGTTTTCCTTACTGTACAATAGTATTGTTGTAAGTGATAAGTACAAACTGAATGGCATTCCAAAATTTTAATTATTATTATTGTTGTTGCTGTTGTTGTTGTTGGTTTTTACTGTCGACGTTGTGTTTGACCTTAAATCGGTTTAATTTTATTTCTGTCGATCTGAGAAAAACCTAAAAAAACTTCACCGCCCATGGAAATAGCCTGAATAGCCAGGGGTACGAATTAAACGAACTTCAGGAAACAAAAGGTATACAAAGATATACAACGAACGCGACGAAAGGTGATATGGGCATGCTGAGTATAGTAGATTCACATTAACCGTGCATCTGATGTGTAGGGACCCTCCTGATTGGCTGTTGATAAGCCAATCACAGGGCTGGAAACCCTCAGTCACTCGAGAGAGTTCACATAGGCAGGATGTTTGTTCCACCTCTCCTGAGAGATACTTTTGAAAGCTGTATCCCTCAGGAGAGATAGAACATACATCCTGCCTAGTGAACTCTCGAGAGAGACTGAGTGAAAGTTTCCAGCCCTGTGATTGACTTATCAACAGCCAATCAGGAGCGTCGTAAGGGACTGGGCTAGACATCAGATGCACGCTTGATGTGAATCTACTATAGAAATAAATGGTGATGACAGACAGAGAGAAGAGGCCCGAGGAAAATAATATATCTTGTACATAGAGGAATGGCAATTTCTTTATGTAAGTTTTAGTGTCCAGTACAGAAGAATATGTATACCTCTAATTCTCTCAACATTTCAACCGAACCGACACCTTCGCATACGGCTTTATTTTGAAAGAGGAAATGGAGGGAGGAAAGGAGATTGTGCGACCTTTCTCCATTCAACGCATTTCAATATTTTTCATGAATCCTGGCACCAGACGCTGTCAAGACTGTTCCAGTTAACTTCGCCCTTTAAATGTGGTGGTGATACTCTAACGGCCCGTTCGTAAACTTCCGAGAAAAGGCGCTTTTCTGCCGCGCACTCCCGAGAATCTGCGTTTCTCTGAAGCCCTTCCCCTTTCTGCAAACTTGTTTACGAGTAACGGGATCCTTCGTGGCTCCTTTGATGGTTGCAAGAATTTTATCCTTCGCTTACGTTTATGGCAGGTTTATTGACATTCAATTTCGAATTCACATCCGTATAAGTATTGCGTACACAGTAGACAGTAACTTAGTTACGTTAAACGAAAACCAGACAAGAAATAATGGAAAATAATGGATGGAAACGAGAGCTGAAGAGATACAACACATCTCATTGCTGGAGCTTCTTCACATACAAGGTATGTGACACTTTTGAGTTC
>NC_061091.1:14592047-14609547 GCF_015104395.2 Macrobrachium nipponense | reverse complement strand
CTGAGGCCGGACAGACAAAGTGAGGACGGACAAACAAAGTCGGCACAATAGTTTTTCTCTCACAGAAAAAGTAAGAACCAAATAACCAAATAGCTAGAGGACTGCTGTAAATTGGTATGGTGATCATCCACCCTTCAATAACCTGCCTCTGTAGTTTCATTTTTATTTTATTTCATTTAAGGTTAAAGTTCGCCATATCCGTGCGTCTAGCAGCGATATAGTACAGGGCACCACCGGCCCGTGGCTATAATTTCATGGGCCGCTACTCATACAGCATTATACTAAGACCACCAAAAGATAAATCTATTTTCTCTTGGCCTTGGTTATACGCTGGACAGAAAACCCGATTGCGCCGAAGAAACTTCAGCGCATTTTTTTTTCTAAGCTTGCTTTGACCAATATCTCCACGTCTCTCTTTCCCTTCATTCCTTCGATTATTGTCTGTCATAGATGTCCAGTCTTTTCCCCGCTCCCTCAATTCCTTTTCTTCACCACTCTTTTTTTTTTTTTTACTTAAGAACTGATGCCCTTTTGTCTCCATCCTCCCCTGCCCTCTCTTTCCCCTCTGGGGAATTCCCCCTCTCCTTCGTTTCTTGAAATATATCCATCCTTTCCAAGTTCGTCTCATCCTCATAATCCTATACCTCTCATCGTTATGAATCCCTCTCATACATACCGTTCTCCTCGTCCTTTCTTCTCATCCTTTCCTCTTTCCAACTACGTTCATGTCTCCTTTATCCTAACCACTTCCCACTTCCTTTTTTCCTGTCTTTCAATTCCCAAGTTCGTCTCATCGCCATCCTATCCTTATCGTTACTAATCCTATCCGCATGTATCCATTTTTCATCATCCTTTCTCCTCATGCTTTCCTCTTTCCCACTACGTTCGTATTTCCCCTCCCCCACCCGCTCCCCCACCCCTAATCCTCCGCCCATCCTTATCGTTACTAATCCTATCCGTATTTATCCCTTTTTCCTCATCCTTTCTTTTTTCTAACCACGTTTATGTCTTCACCCCCCACCCCCCCCCCTTCACCCCACCCCCCCCCCCCCACCCCCCTCTCCTAATCCTCCGCCCACTTCATTTTTATCAGTGGATGTTTCATGACCGACGTTGGTGTTGTCGCGGTCATATCACATAGGACTCATTTTTCCCTCGGATTCCCACGTTTTTTAAGTGATTTTTACCTGCGTGTGTGTGTGTGTGTGTGTGTAAGTGTTCGTGCATGCATGTAAGGAAATCAAAATGGTTGTTAATACTTGCACATTGTTTTAGCACTCATATTTCCAACGGCCTTGACCCAAGTTTTTCGAATCAGGTTCGTGAAATAGAACCTCTCTCTCTCATCTCTCTCTGTATGTAGGGGAATTTTTTCTGTCTTGTAACAAGCATATTTTACAACCATTAAGCTTGGATAAACTGCTTAAATAAAATCAAACCATATAATTCCACCTGCGGAATTACCATGAAAGGACGACCAAATATCACAGCATCTATATATTAGCTAACTGAAATTTGCAATAATCGTATGTGTCTCAGTTGATAAATGGACTCAGTGCCGTCAGTACCGCATGCGGTGCGCTGTAGGCAGTAATTGAGGTTCTTTGCAATGTGGTTTGGCCATGTGGAGAAATGGGGGAAGGGGCGTCAGTTTGATTCAACAGCAATTGAGTAGAAGCGGAAAGATTGTTGTTTTATGATAAAGGTGCATACACACTCACACACACACACACACACACACACATATATATATATATATATATATATATATATATATATATATATATATATATATATATACGTATATATATCCTGTTATCATAAAACAGCAATGAATATTATATATATATATATATATATATATATAATATATATATATATATATCATTAATGTGTGCGTGTCTGTTTGTCTGCCCTTTGCGTATGTGTAAGATTTGTCATTAATAAAGTAATCCTTGATGGATTAATGGATAAGTCACTGTAATCTCTGTATCCGTCCAAGGATTTGTCAGGGCAAATGAAAGAGAAAAGTAAAATAGATAATAAAGGTTTTAAATATATTGATATATAGATATAATTATACATAACCACATTATTTTCATTGACAGAAAAATAAAACCGGTCTGACTTCGTAATATTCATCAGATATTCTCCCCTACTCCATTCCCCGACCAAATTCTTGTCGCTTATTTTCTCATTTGTCTTTTTTTTTTTATCATATGGCGTCTGTTTCCAATTTATTTTTCCCCCCTTTTCGTCCATCTGGAATTACTGATCGTATCTCGTTCTCGACTTTTCATCTTCCATCCATTCTCCCTTCTTTCTGTCCGTGAAGTCCCTCCCCCCTCCTTTTTACTGAGTGAAGGAATCTCTCTCTCTCTCTCTCTCTCTCTCTCTCTCTCTCTCTCTCTCTCTCACATACGCACGCAGAGTTTTCCATGTATTTTTATATGTGCAATTTCACCTTTTTCATTACAATGCATTTTAATAATTTTTATTTTATTTTATATTTTAATTTAATATTTCAATGTATAGTTTTCTGTTACTCTTCTATTTATGAATTTTTTTTTTTAAGTATATGAAATGAGAAGGAAGGTAGAATGTTTTCTCTCGTAATATTTACTATGTTCTATTATTCTTATGTTTTATTATTTTTGTTGTTTTTTTCATTCTTTAAATTTTGCTAGATTTTTTATTACCTTGTTTGATATTGATTTCCTATATCTCTTATTCAGAGTGTATTTTGGTCTGGTTACAGTTAACATGAGTTAACATAAAGTACATTATTAATATTAATTTAATTAATATTTGTATTATTTAGCAAATAATATAAAAAGTTTAGATAATAAAGTGGAGAAAATAATTCTGTGTTTTTCTACGGCATTCTGAGAGTAAAAATAAAAAGGATTCCTTCGGTTCCCATTCCGAATTCCGTTTTATATTTATTTGACTTACATTTAGTTGTACAGTGTCTCTCTCTCTCTCTCTCTCTCTCTCTCTCTCTCTCTCTCTCTCTGATATCATTTTTTATTTCATTTTAAATTCTTTCCTTTTATTACACTTTTTTTTTATTGCATTATTTATTTTTTTGGCATTACACTTTTATTTAATACTAAACAGAATATTTTCCATAATGTTTTATGGGCGTTCTTTGGCCTTTCTTCCCATGTTTTACTTTTGTTTTTATGTCATGTTCATTTATTCCACACATTTTCACCAGTTTTCTATTTTTCAGCTCCTTATTGTATTATGCGCTATTTCCTGTGTTTGAACACTCTTTTTATTTATATGGATATGAGCTGACGTGAAGTAAATTATTATTATAATAATATTCCCGGTCTTTTTATTATATAAGTAAAATATATGTAAAAGGACCGTATAAGAACTTTCAGAAAGTTATTCGCTCCTTTTCCAAGGGATTTTGAGATAAAGAACATTCCTAATGTTCCCATTCCGGATTCCGTTGTATATTTATTAGGATTCACATTTTGCACTGGTTCTCTCTCTCTCTCTCTCTCTCTCTCTCTCTCTCTCTCTCTCTCTCTCTCTCCTGTTTATTTCAAGATGCTAACTTGTATGTTTGTATGCTAGAGTGCTTTACACTTTTATTTTGTTCTTAATTATTTTGCCATTCATAAGAAGTTCCTGAAACAATTTATTAAGCTAAAAAGAAATAATAAGAATTATGAAAACATGGCGTGTAAATCGAAATTTGACTTTCCATTACGTTACTTCTCTTCTCTCTCTCTCTCTCTCTCTCTCTCTCTCTCTCTCTCTCTCTCTCTCATTTGTTTGTTTCCACGTCTCTTCTTTATTCCCTTCGTCAAGAAGGTTGGCTTTATCATTCTCATTTATTTGTTTGTTCATTTATTCGTTTTGAGGACTGCGCAACTAGTTACGGGCAGATTTTGACGAATATTGTACCAAAGAAAGGGGAAAGGAGAAACCTTATAGTTGTAGCAGGTGTTCCTATCTTAATATGCAGAGTGCCTGCATATCTTTACCAAATACTTTGGTAATTAATTTTAGTTACCGTCACTTTAAAGAAAAGGCGGTTGGATTTGGCTAACCATTTTGTAAATTACTTTTGGATCCCGAGAGCAAACTGCTTCTGGTCAGTGGAAATATGCGACATTAAAGGTTTAGAAGGTGGCAGAGCTATGCACCGTTCAGAGGAGAAGAGAGAGAGAGAGAGAGAGAGATAGAGAGAGAGAGAGAGAGAGAGAGAGAGAGGAAAGATGTATATGTGTGTGTGTGTATGGTGAGAGAGAGAGAGAGAGAGAGAGAGAGAGAGAGAGAGAGTTTTATTTAATCCTACACAACATCATAACATTGTCCACTTATATATGAACTAAGGCCAATGGAAAGGGTGAAAGAAAGTGAAAGAAAAAGGGAGGTGGGAGACTTAAATGACCTTTAGGCCATCTTGAAAAAATGGAGGTAATCCATGAGGGCCATGATTCAAACTCCCTTTAAATCATTAATACGTCTTTCTTATTTTTTGTTTTATGCATTTATTATCACACTTTTTACCTTCGTTCTTTTTTTTTATTTATGATTTCCATTCTCTCTCTCTCTCTCTCTCTCTCTCTCTCTCTCTCTCTCTCTCTCTCTCATTTCCTTATTCTTCGCTTTCCTTTCAATATTTAGTCTCTTGTGCAATGTCAAGGTTCCTTTACTCATTCTCCTACCCTATTTTGACCCTTATTCCAGCCTCTATCACCTGACAAATACGTAGTTTCGGTCTAATTCTTTCTCTCTTTTCCCATCTTTTGTTTGTCTTGCGTCCCCTGATTAACTTATTTCTGACAATGGAAAGGAAGGGACACAAAGGCAAGTGGACGAAATGGGTCAATGAAGGCCGGAAATCCCTTCGGAAAGTTCCCTCGCTCTTGATCTCAATAAACCAGGCACTGGAAGGAGCTTACGGGGCTGGAGCACTCCACGACGTGAAGGGTTAAAAAAAAAGAGCCCCGCTCAGGCTTTTCATCCCGTGGAAGTATGGAAGAAGAGGGGGAGGAGGAGGAGGCGTATGGGAAGGTCGAGTCTTTTCAGGCAGAGGAGGGCGGAAGAGAAAGTTTGATGGTGTTTCATTCGGGTAGTGAGGCGGTCCTGGAAAGGAGTTGGTGCGGCTGGAAATTGTCTGGCTGGGCTTCGAAATGAATTGTTGCTGGAACTGGGTCTTTTTTTTATATATATGGAAAGTCTCTTAAAGTGGAAAGATATATCAAGAAGGCAAAAATATGATGTATATGAATGCAAAGTAAAATAGTTAGGAAAAAAGGGCCAAGGACCAAAGTCCCCGGAGACTTGTGCCAAGATGGGTTTTGATAAATGGATTTAGAGAAAGGTGGCCGTTGCTCCAGCATAACTTACGCTCATACCACATTCAGTAGCTTTCAGTGAATCCATTGTAATAGCTGTAGGATTGCTGAAATATATTGTAGTAGTGGAAAAGAGTTAATGCTATTAGAAATAGTTTCTTTTAGGGTGTTGGGGAGAGTACTGAATTGCTGTGAGGGGGAACAGGCTTTTGGTGTTGGAGATGTGTAATGATGCCCTTGGAAATGGGTTCGTTGGGAGGTCAGTCTTTGGTGATCAGTATTTGGAAGGACGAAACAGAATCAGAACAACTTGGCCGCCTCTGATATTATTTAGTGTTAAAATGGTTCCATCACATTTTGGGGGATTAAAGTCTGAGATCATAATGAACTTCTTTTTTGGGGCATGACACGAAACGAACTCCTACACTCCAACAGAAGCGGCTGACGGAAGGCTTTGACAAATCATTAAGCCTTGCTTGATTTATGTTGACACTGAGTATGATACTAATCCATCTTCTCTCTGTTTGTCTGGTTGAGCTTTGCATTTTCATTTAATTTCCGAATAAAACCATTGGTAAGTCATCTTTTTTTATCGTAAAGAAGAAGGTAACATCTCCTAATTGTTCATCACAATTGCTTATAAACAGAGGATAATGTAAATATCATATACACCATGTTTTCTATGTGGTTATGCGTGAATTTTTATATTTTTTTTATATTTTTCCCAACTGTAAACCAGGTTAAGTAAGGTGTAATTTATCAACAAGGAAAATGCGAATTATCTTCAGTGAGCATATCTTCTTAAAGACCGTCTGTGATGCAGTAAGGAATAAAAATTACTTTCTCTCTCTCTCTCTCTCTCTCTCTCTCTCTCTCTCTCTCTCTCTCTCTCTCTTTGTGCGTGTGCTTTACTTTTTTGGTTCGCCATAAAGTCATATGGGTCACCATTTTCTGTCTTCCTGTAATCTGTCTCGTGTACCACTTTCTCTATTTATTCCTTCGAGTTTTAATCTTACACAACTGTAGGGTTCCAGCCCCTTTGGTCGCCTTTGTTTCCTCCCTCCTCTTCGATTGATCTCCAACCATCTGATTAACTTCTGATAATGGAGGAAAAGAGAAAAAGATAAGGAGCTAATTGGGTAACTAAGGGTCCTGGATCCCACGCAACAGCAGCAGTAGAGATACGGAGCGTTTGATCTGGATCAAATCTGGTCTGGATGAACCAGGCACTGGGAATCTATATGGGGGGCCTGGGGGGTGTATTTTTAAGCAAGAAGAAGAAGAAGAAGAGGAGGGAAATGAAAAGCGTTTTGGGGTGTTTTTGAATGCGTGGAAGTTTCGAAACTGAGGAGAAAGGGTCAGATATCTTTCATTAGTAAGGAAGTGCGGAAAATGCTATGGCTTGTTTGTATGGTGTTTTTACGTTGCATGGAACCAGAGGTTATTCAGCAACGGGACCAACGGCTTTACGTGACTTCCGAAACCACGTCGAGAGTGTATTCCTATCACCAGAAATACACATCTCCAACACCTCAATGGAATGCCCGAGAATCGAACTCGCGGTCACCGAGGTGGCAAGCCAAGACCATACCGATCACGCCACTGAGGCGCGAAAATGCTATGGGGTGAGGACTGGTTACTTGTGACTGGAGCGACTTCAACTAGTTAACAACAAAGTTCGAGTCGCTAGGTCTTTGGATGCGTAAGAACTCGGTTGGAGAATACAACTGTATATTCTTTTGGAACTTGTTGGTACCTATAGGACTAGCGGATGAGCTGGATGTGTTTTGACTGGAAACTGTATATTCTTTTGGAACTTGTTGGTACCTAGGACTAGTGGATGAGCTGGATGTGTTTTGGCTGGGAACTTTGCGTGTGGTTCAGGTGACGAATACTAAACTTACAACGTCTTTAACATTGATGTCGCTAATTGGGGCGTTTGTCTTTTTTTTTTTTGGTTGGGGGAGGGGGGAGAATTCCATTTGTTATGAACGTTTCGTTGGTGCTGGAAACAGATTTGTAAAATGATTGAAAAGCGGTAACTTTATAAGGTCAAGTAACATTTAGTAATGTTATTCAGAGTAATATATACAGGACAAGAAAAGAGTGGACACCCTGTAACGTAGAGAGGATTCAGAAATGGTCTAAAATATGATTGTAATTAATTTGTCGGTGCGTAGTGCAATAATATATTTGGCTCGTGTGATATGTTGCTTTACCTGCACAGTAAATCATTCTTTACCATCAATGCATCAGTTACCGTAACATTATGGAAGTAAGGTATTCCAAGTATACCTTTTGAACAAATAAGATAAAGTTCAGTACACACTTATTTGGTACAGAAAAGAATTAGAAGTATGTAATAGTGCTATATAAAAATCCTGATAAAATCATCTCTCTCTCTCTCTCTCTCTCTCTCTCTCTCTCTCGTTACTTCATTCTATTTTAGTCTTTCAATGTCTCTTACTGTCATTGCTCTTCGTCTTCATTAACAGTTTGTTTTCTTTACCCTTGATATCTAGTAATCTTTCTTTTTTTTCTTTATTTCGGTTACTCCATTTTTCCATCTCACCTAACAGCAATCTTCCAGCCTTTTGTCGCTCCCTTTATTATCCTCTCTTTTGTTTTTTCCCCGGACCTCTGATTAACTTTATTCCCAACAATGGAGGGAAAGAGATAAAATCAGCAGAAGGAAATGGGTCGGTGAAGGCTGGAAAATCACACCAAAGAACTCAACTCTTGATCTCAGTTAACCAGACATTGGGAATTTATGGAGGCTACGTAATCCATAGTGAAAGGAGAGAGAGAGAGAGAGAGAGAGAGAGAGAGAGAGAGAGAGAGAGAGAGAGAGAAACATTATTCTTTTGAGATTTTTGGATGAAGTGGATGGAGGCTGGGAGAGGTATCCTTGAGGGCGAAGATGGCAGGAAATACGTTGTCATTTATCTCCATTAGTACGATGTGAGAATTAGCAGCAAGCTATTTTTTTATCTTGATTGTTTTATATAGGATTACATCTGGCATGAACATTTCAGTCACTATAGAGGATTGCTTTGTATTTTGGAAGGGAAAAGGTCTGTTGGGTTTGAAATCATCTGACATTGTATTTTGAAAGTAGGACGGACTCTTTGGTGTCGCAATGGTTTGTTGATGCTGGAAATGGTTTTCGATACGTCTAAGAAAGTTCTTTCATAGTTAGAATCCAATATTAGGGGTTACAACGTGGTATTTTGAAATTGAAAGTGGGATATTGTACAACCCTAAATATGCTTCTCAATTGTAAAAGACCATTGCCAGAGCTATTCTTACTCAGTCCCAGCATGGGTATGTAAATGTTTGGGAATGATCTTTTACAGTTGGAAAACAACTATTTTATTGTTTGAATGGTTATTTGTGTTCTAATTGCAACAATCATTCTAATCCACACAACCAATTCCAGCACCATAAAAAATTCCAAAATCCAGTAGTCCTCCCGACTTTCAACATCCTCTCTCATCCTACTGGAACGATTCCCTATGCTCCAAAATGTGCTGGAGTTTTAGACATATTGGCGCAGGATTTAGAAGATTGACCTGCATATACGACGAACCATCAAACACAAAGATTTGGTATCGGGCTATCTTCATTTTTTTTTGGTTTACTTATTCCAATCACCTTTTCAGTTTTCTGTTAAAGAAAACTATTTAGTTGGCTATTTGTCTGTCCGTCCGCACTTTTTCTATCCGCCCTCAGATCTTGTAAACTACTGAGGCTAGAGGGCTGCTATTTGGTATTTTGATTTTCCACCCTCCTGTCATCAAACATACCAGATCGTAGCCCTTTAGTCTCAGTAGTTTTTATTTGACATTAAGATTAAAGTTAGCCATGATCGTGCGTCTGGCACGCCACCGCTTGGCCGTGGCTGAAAGTTTCATAGGCCGTGGCTGAGAGCTTCATGGCCCGCGGCTGAAAGTTTCATGGTCCGTGGCTGAGAGTTTCATACATCATTATATGCTGTACAGAAGACTCGATTGCGCATTTATGACTTGTTCATCTCTTTTTACATACGGTTACATAGCGAAGGAACTACGAAAAATTAACGCAACTCGATGTGGTCTGCATGGATTAGTGGCATATGATATCTTTAAAGCTTTAATGTACACCATCATCAAAATAATATCCGTTTGGGTTCTGAAAAAGAAGTGTATGTTTTAACTGACATGTATATTTTGAAGGAAGTCTTCAAGACTGGAAGTAATCCATTTATTTTTACGATGGCGAGAGTGACAAGATACAAGCTTACATGATTCCTTCTACCTCTCTCTCTCTCTCTCTCTCTCTCTCTCTCTCTCTCTCTCTCTCTCTCTCTCTCTCTCTCTCTTCAACAAAGTAAATCTTTTAAAGTTTGTAATCATCTTTATTTCCATTACAGTCAGTCAGTTTTGTTATTCGTAAATTCTCTAAACATTGTCCATTATATTTACTTATTCGAAATAATTTTTACATACGCCCTTCTTTCCCTAGTCTTCTGTTTTTTTCTCTACCTTTTGGTCTCTCTCTCTCTCTCTCTCTCTCTCTCTCTCTCTCGTCTCTCTCTCTCTCTTTTTTTTTTTTTTTTTTTTTTTTTTGACTTCCACTAAATCACTGATTAAGCTTATTCCCGATAATGGAAGGAGATAAAAACCAGCAGAGAGGGAGGGGGAACGGCTCTGTAAAAGGCTAGAAATCACGGCCACCAGCCTCCGGGCTCTCTAGGTCTCTCTATAAACCAGAAATTCGGAGTTTATGGTGTCTGGCTGATCCATGATGTGGATGGAAGGGGAAAAAAAAAAAGAGGGGAGGGGGGGGGGGGGGGGCGGCGGCTGGCTGAGTTCTTCGAATGCCGGTGGATGTATGCCGAATGGGAATGGCGTCTTTACAGGTATGGGAGAGCACAAAAATACGAGGCGTTTATCTCGCTACCCCGCGAGTCTTAGAACGCGTCGTGGGGTCGGAGATGTGTCCCTAGAAATGGCGTCCTTTGGGGAAATCTGAGAGTAGGGTGGTCTCCGGGTTGGGGACGAGTCTGTTTTCGAAAGGTGATGTTGGGACGGGTCGATTTTGGAGGATAAATTTGGGGGTTGGTGTTGATTTTCTTTATTTCATACTTTGGTAATGTCCATTTGTGGTTGAGATTATAAGTTCATTTTACACCGAAGTGATTCCATACCTGTGATAGTATTGATGTGTTCAACTGTGACTTATATAAACAATTAACATAAAAAACCCACTGACATCAGCTGAATGAACCTGCCGCTGCCCTTCAACATCTCTCAAAAGAAAAAAAGAACACACTTTGCCTATATTTGAATATTTTTACTGTTTATTTTTTTCATGACTCGTTTTTTATCTTCTTTTTTTTCGTGTTTCCGCCTCCAGATCCACTTTATTGAAACTCTCTTTGTGGCAAAAGGCCAAAAGGCCCCTTTTTCTCATCAGCGTTTTGGAAAGGAATTTACGTCCGAAGCCTTTCATTTTCTGTTTTCTGTATCGGTGCTTGCAGGCGCGACCTTTTCTCTTTTATGGAGACCTTCATATTTTCATCGGTTTTTATTTATTAACCCGCATTCCTTTTTGTTAGAGCTATGTGCATATTTTTTTGCCTCTTCCGCTGAATAGACTTTGAGTTCTACCGGTCGCTTTTATTGAGGGAATGCTTTTGTTGTCTAGTGGAATTCCGATATGGCTCCGTTTTTTTTTATTATCTATTTGAGTTCATTTTTGTTGTTATTATCGTTGGATCTTGGCAAGAGACCCGTGTTCCGTTCAAGATGGTATTTATGTACATATTTATTTCATTTGAAGAGTTTTAAGACACTTTCTTTTAATGACGTTTCCTAGAGAAAGTAATCATCTTTATGGAAATTTTTCGTTCGTCTGTTATTTTGTTTGTTGCAATTAATATTAATTACGATGAACCTTTCGGTTCATCTGTTATTTTGTTTGTTGCAATTGATATTAATTACGAGGAACCTTTCCGTTCATGTGTTATTTTGTTTGTTGTAATTGATATTAATTACGAGGAACCTTTCCGTTCATGTGTTATTTTGTCTGTTGTAATTTATATTAATGACGAGGAACTTTTCCGGTCATCTGTTTATTTTTGTTTTTTTGTTGTAAATTAGTATTAGAAAAAATGACGAGGAACCTTTTCCGTTCAATTTGTGTTATTTTTGTTTTTTTTTTTTTTGCAAATTCAATCTTAATTACGAGGCGGGAACCTTTCCGTTCATGTGTATTTAGTTTTGTTTTTTTTGCAATTAATCTTAATGAACGAGGAACCTTTTCCGTTTCATGTGTTGTTTTGGTTGATTGTTAATTAAGTAGTAATTAGGACGAGCAACCTTTCCGTTCGTATTGTTGTTGTTTTGTTTTGTTTTTTGTAATTACGATTCAATTACGGAGGAACCTTTCCGTTCATGTGTTATTATTTTGGTTTTTTTTTGGGGCAGAATGCTTAATGACGAGGAACCTTTCCGTTCATGTGTTATTTTGTTTGTTGTAATTAGTATTAATGACGAGGAACCTTTCCGTTCATGTGTTGTTTTGTTTGTTGTAATTAATATTCATTACGAGGAACCTTTCCGTTCATGTGTTATTTTGTTTGTTGTAATTCGAGATTTCTTCCCTGTTCTGTGTTATTTTGTTTGTTGTAATTGATATTGATGACGAGGAACCTTTCCGTTCATCTGTTATTTTGTCTGTTGCAATTAATATTAATGACGAGGAACCTTTACGTTCATGTGTTATTTTGTTTGTAATTATTCTTAATGACGAGCAACCTTTCCGTTCATGTGTTATTTTGTTTGTAATTAATCTTAATTACGATCCAGAAACTCAGACGACTTAATATTCACTGGTCAAGAGATAGCACCAATTTGCGTTTATTTCGTTACCTAATAATTAGCTTAGATTTCCATGAGTTGCGTCCTTGTTTAATAATTAGTGAACCTACCTCATTCCAGGAATAAGTAATTAAATTGAGATGCTTATGTTTTCTAATTTTAAGTGAAGCAGGATTTTTCTTTTCTTTTTTTTTGAGAGGGAAAATTATATTAGCCAAAAGAGTGAAATGAGTGAAGTGTCATCGATGACAAGGGGAATTAGCATAAATATTCGCGCGCTCTTAATTATTTAAGTGGCTGAAGTTTTAATCTGAAGTGTTCTTCTGCAGTCCTTAATGCTGTTACTGATGCGTCCTCCTGATACAATTTTAGTATTATTTTACTTGTTGTTGACGATGGTGGTTATTATTATTATTATTATTATTATTATTATTATTATTATTATTATTGTTTTTTTTTTTTTTTTTTTTTTTTTTTTTTTTTTTTCTCTATCACAGTCCTCCAATTCGACTGGGTGGTATTTATAGTGTGGGGTTCCGGGTTGCATCCTGCCTCCTTAGGAGTCCATCACTTTTCTTACTATGTGTGCCGTTTCTAGATCACACTCTTCTGCATGAGTCCTGGAGCTACTTCAGCATCTATGAATTTTTTCCTAGATTCCTTTTCAGGGATCTTGGGATCGTGCCTAGTGTTCCTATGATTATGGGTACGATTTCCACTGGCATATCCCATATCCTTCTTATTTCTATTTTCAGATCTTGATACTTATCCATTTTTTCCCTCTCTTTCTCTTCAACTCTGGTGTCCCATGGTATTGCGACATCAATGAGTGATACTTTCTTCTTGACTTTGTCAATCAGCGTCACGTCTGGTCTGTTTGCACGTATCACCCTATCCGTTCTGATACCATAGTCCCAGAGGATCTTTGCCTGATCGTTTTCTATCACTCCTTCAGGTTGGTGCTCGTACCACTTATTACTGCAAGGTAGCTGATGTTTCTTGCACAGGCTCCAGTGGAGGGCTTTTGCCACTGAATCATGCCTCTTTTTGTACTGGTTCTGTGCAAGTGCCGGGCATTCACTTGCTATGTGGTTTATGGTTTCATTTTTCGTATTGCACTTCCTACATATGGGAGAGATGTTATTTCCGTCTATCGTACTTTGGACATATCTGGTTCTTAGGGCCTGATCTTGTGCCGCTGTTATCATTCCTTCAGTTTCCTTCTTGAGCTCTCCCCTCTGTAGCCATTGCCAATTGTCATCGCTGGCTAGTTCTTTAGTCTGTCTCATGTATTGTCCGTGCATTGGTTTGTTGTGCCAGTCCTCTGTTCTTTCTGTCTTTCCCCTGTCTCTGTATATTTCTGGGTCTTCGTCTACTTTTATTAGTCCTTCTTCCCATGCACTCTTTAGCCACTCGTCTTCACTGGTTTTCAGATATTGCCCCAGTGCTCTGTTTTCGATGTTGACGCAGTCCTCTATACTTAGTAGTCCTCCTCTCCCTCCCTCCTTTCGTGTTATGTATAGTCTGTCCGTATTTGCTCTTGGGTGTAGTGCTTTGTGTATTGTCATTTGTTTCCTGGTTTTCTGATCTATGCTGCGGAGTTCTGCCTTCGTCCATTCCACTATTCCTGCGCTGTATCTGATTACGTGGCACTGCCCATGTGTTTATGGCTTTTATCATATTTCCGGCGTTGAGTTTTGACTTGAGTATCGCCTTGAGTCTCTGCATATATTCTTTCCTGATCGTGTCCTTCATCTCTTGGTGTTTTATATCACCTCCTTCCATTATTCCCAGGTATTTATATCCTGTCTCATCTATGTGTTTGATGTTGCTCCCATCTGGTAGCTTTATCCCTTCAGTTCTCGTTACTTTGCCTTTTTGTATGTTGACTAAGGGCGCATTTTTTCTATTCCAAACTCCATCCTGATGTCCCCAGATACAATCCTTACAGTCTGGATTAGGGTATCTATTTCCTTGGTTGCCTCTTACCATACAGCTTGATGTCGTCCATGAACATCAGATGGTTGATTTTGTTGCCTCTTTTCTTGAGTTGGTACCCGGCATCCATCTTCTGTAGTACTTTTGTCATGGGAATCATGGCTACTACGAAGAGTAGTGGGGTGACAGTGAGTCGCCCTGGAAGATCCCTCTCCTGATATTAACCTCTGCTAGTCTTATTCCAGAGCTTGTAAGTATTGTATTCCAGTTGCGCATTGTATTTTTGAGGAAGCTGATGGTATTTTCCTCTGCCCCATATATTTTCAGGCATTCTATTAGCCATGTGTGTGGTATCATGTCGAAGGCTTTCTTATAGTCTATCCATGCCATGCTTAGGTTCGTTTTCCTTCTCCTACTGTTCTTCATTACCATTTTGTCTATCAGGAGCTGGTCTTTTGTGCCCCTACACTTCCTTCTGCAGCCTTTCTGTTGGTGGGGGTATGTGTTTGTCTCCTCTAGGTAGTTGTATAGCCTTTCTACTGATGATACCTGTTAGTAACTTGTTATTATTATTATTATTATTATTATTATTATTATTATTATTATTATTATTATTATTATTATTATTATTATTATTATTATTGTGAGTGGCATTTATGGTTTTAATTTCCTGGCTCTGCGTTTTTCCAAATTAGTCTTTTTGTTATAATTATAAGCTTATATTAATATATATATGATTATCTATTTATATATTATAATATATATATATATATATACATATATACATACATACGTCATACGTAGAAAGAGAGAGGAGAGAGAGAAGAGAGAGGCGAGAGAGAGAAGAGAGAGAGAGAGAGAAGGAAACAGGAAGCATCTATATACAATAAAGTATTGTGACATAGATTTGATTTTGCTAGTTTTTTTCGCCTTTGTCGTCGCAACGTTTCTGATCCAGATGACATTGACCCATCAATCAAAATCCGTCAATGTCAAACGTCAGGTAGCGGCGGGTGCTCGTTTTTGGCAATGAAATACTTTTTTTTAACGAAAATTGGTTGTTTGTAATTAGATAAATCAGTGGTAATGATAGGTTTTTTTTAATTAGACTAAATTTTTTTTCGGAAATTGCGGCCGGAGAATATAATTGCAATATCATTTACTTTCAGGAGAAAGAGAAGTATTTTTTTTTTCTTTTTTTAGAAAACTGCAATTCCATGGAATCATTTTCATTGCAGGCGATTCCCAAGTATAATTAGGAGCAAAAAAATGGAAATTAAAACGATTGTAAAAAGATACATCGCCAAATCCAATACCCCAGAAAGATATTGCAAATCCAATTAATAAAAGTTAATTAGTATTTATTTAGCTACAATTCAGTTCGATAAAAAATGCTCTTTTTTTCATGTTGATTTTTTCAAGTACAATTGAATACAGTTTTTATTCGTCAGGAAATAATTCTTGGAGTTTTGTTGCATCAGGTGGAGAGTTTTTTCTAGCAATTTTTTCTGAATAATAATTTTCCTTTTTAGCTTTTCTGGGGTGACATGATTTATTTGTTGTGATATTTAATTTTGGCAAGTAAACTATTATTGATGTTTTTCAGTGAAATGATTATCAGAAACGTGTTATCTTCTTAACTAATGTGCTTTGTAATGTGCATGATGAGGCTATACCTGCTCTTATTATTATTAATAATTTTTTTTTTTTTTGGTCTATCACAGTCGTCCAATTCGACTGGGTGGTATTTATAGTGTAGAGTTCCGGGTTGCATCCTGCCTCCTTAGGAGTCCTTCACTTTTCTTACTATGTGCACCTCTAGTTTTTCCAAAATCCTTTTCAAGGATCTTGGGATCGTGCGTAGTGTTCCTATGATTATGGGTACAATTTCCATTGGCATATCCCATATCCTTCTTATTACTATTTTCAGGTCTTGATATTTATCCAATTTTTCCATTTCTTTCTCTTCAACTCTGGTGTCCCATGGTATTGCGACATCAATGAGTTATACTTTCTTCTTCTTCTTCTTCTTCTTCTTCTTCTTCTTCTTCTTCTTCTTCTTCTTCTTCTTATTATTATTATTATTATTATTATTATTATTATTATTATTATGGACCTCTTACATTCCAATTTTTCCATTTTCATATTTCTTCATATCATCTTTTTCATGAATTATTAAAATTAGAGAATGAAAAAAAAAAATGGAAAACTGATTTTAGATGGTGAATTGACCATTCATAATACAACCTGCAACGACAGGAAGATGTAAAGCGAACACTTATGAAATTGAGGAAGTTTATAAGTTTTGTAAGTGAATCTGAGAAAGTTTATAATTTTTGTAAGTGAATATGAGGAAGTTTATCTTTTTTGTAAGTGAAAATGAGGAAGTTTATAAGTTGCCTTTACAACGATTCTGAAGTAAGAATCATATTACCGTCAATTACTCCGTAAAATAATAGATGTTTCAGGTTGTACTACTTGCCTAGAATTTGTGGATTTTGATAATCTTAATAGTTCATAAGTTGTGTTATACACAGGAAGCTTCGTGGTGTAATCGGTGGTAACTTTTACGTTAAAAAAAAAAAAAAAAAAACAACAACAACAACAGGTACGGCTTCTCGGAAGGACTGGGTTGAGGATTTGGGGGTGGGCCACGTTCCGTTTAAATCCGATTGTGCCCACGTTGACCTAGACAGTGACGTGTGTGCTTGGTCGTACGCCTGTGGAAGTAGCGAACCGGGTTTTATTATAAAGGGTATGAGGCCAGTATCCGCATCCTAGAAATCGTACCGAGAATCGTAGGTCTGACTGACACATTTTGACGTCTGCCCTTTTCATAGGAATTGCAGTATATATTTTTGCTTTCTCGGGGAGTAAGCCTTACAAACTACTTTGTTGTTGCTGTTGTTGTTCTTGCTGTTCTTGTTGGAGGTTAGGAAAGGTCTACTGCAAAGCCTAAAAAGATTTGAAAAAATGTGTTTCGCGTGAGTTAAAGATATAAGAATTATAGAATAAGATATTAATGATTTATATATTAGAATGAAAATGTAAAAAAAAAACAAATAATAAGGTGCATGTTAAACAGTACAGAAAATTATGTCTTATGAAATATAGGGTATTTATTTTAAGTTTCGTAGGTTATACAACGCTCTACTTAACCGTAGATTTGAGCACGCTCCCCGAGTAAGCTAGAGGTCGGATCACGCCTTGTTTATGGAAGTGGTGAGTGGATGTTGAAAGCGAATGAGAGAAAGAAGGCAGAAGCTGCCTCCGAGGTGAACTATTTGTAATGTATTTGCATCGTAGATATGAAACGACAGCGCAGTAAATGTGCAGGGTACAGAAATGGTAAAAAGGTCAGTATAGGTGAAAGGT
>NC_061091.1:14579547-14587047 GCF_015104395.2 Macrobrachium nipponense | reverse complement strand
CATTGGGGCGTTTCGGCTTTTAACACACTATGCCATTTCCGACCTAAAATAGAGGCAAAATAGCAAAATATAGACATTTTTTTTATACTAGTGAAATACAAAATCAACGAGAGGTCACACTCGAGAATATTTTTACTTATAAACTTACGTTACCACAAAAACTAAAATTAACTTACGTTACCACAAAAACTAAAATTACTCAGAAAAGAAAACGTAGTGACTTAAAATTAAAATACAACTCGGTCAATTACTATAGCCAGCAAAACGAAGAAAAACAAATAGTGTCTGTGTGTTCCCTTGATATTCGCAGCTGTTGGACATTTTGGATGTCTCAGCGACTGGATGTCTGTCTGTGGTCTGATGAGAGGAATTTTAATTCCTAATCTTTAATGAAGAGAAGTATTTAGGTGATGGATTGGAAAATGATCTGCTTTCCTTCTCAGTGGGATTGGGATCTAATCTGCTTTCCTTTTTCTAATCTCACATTCTTTTAATTGATGCAGGGACTCGGAGCGTTACTCTTCTGAATTTTATTTAGTAAATTGTTTCGTGGAATTTACTTAAAATGTTAAGACGGAATAAAGCACCGTATCTCTATTTTATTTAGTAAATTGTCTGGAGGAATTTATTTAAAAAGTTAAGACGGAATAAAGCGCCGTATCTTTTTTTACTTAGTAAATCGTCCCGAGGAATTTACTTAGAAGCTAAGAACGAATAAAACACCATATCTTGTTTTTATTTAGTAAATCGTCTTGAGGAATTTATTTAAAAGTTAAGACGGAATAAATCACCGTATCTCATTTTATTGACTTAATCGTCCCTGTGAATTTACATAAAAGTTAAGACGGAATAAAGCACCGTATCTCTATTTTATTTAGTAAATTCCCTCGAGGAATTTACTTAAAAAGTTAATGCGGAATAAAGCACTGTATCTCGTTTTTATGTAGTAACTCGTCTCGAGGAATATACTTAAAAAGTTAAGACGGGATAAAGCACAGTATCTTGTTTTTATTTAGTAAATTGACGGGAGGAATTTACCTAGAAGTTAAGACGTTATAAAGCACCGTATCTCTATTTTATTTAGTTAATTTTCTCGAGGAATTTACTTAAAAAGTTAATGCGGAATAAAGTACGGTATCTTGTTTTTATTTAGTGAAGTGTCTCGAGGAATTTAGTTAAAAGTTAAGACTATACAAAGCACCGTATCTTGTTTTTATTGCATTATTCTTAATTAAAATCTTGATAAGTTTCGCTATCATTGTTTTGTTAATTGTCTTAGTTATTCAAAACCAAAATCAACTGTAAGATAAAGGAAACTGTACATCCCCGAGTAGCACTGTTCAGTTGAAATTCAGTTTTGCAATGTAAATGATAAATAAACATACGACTCCCAGTAAGAATTAACTCCTCTCCCGCTGAGAGACAAAGGAACCCATTTATCACATCTCTGAGAATTATTTATGTCGAGTCATTAGCATACTTAGATATTATAAAACCGAGACTAGACTCCGTAATTTATGTTAATCCAGCAACACCGTTGTTGAGTCTCCCAAGAAAAATTGAAATTTATTCCACGTGTTCCCAACGAGTAGGTAAAGCCGTCGTCCAGCCCGGGATTGCCAAAGAGGAGGTTGTGTCGTGCATTGCAGAACTTTCCTCTTGCATATTGCACCGATGCGAAATCGGATAAATAAAATACATAACATTTTTTGTAGCCGTGAAATATGCATAGCGTATTCGGCAAGCTTCGTATGGTTTTCAGTCCGTTGATTGCAGTGTTGCTTGATGAAGCAACCTGCCCTCAGGCCCGCTCTTGCGTGCACGCACGCACGCACGCTTGCTCGCTCGGTCCTGCGCACTTTGCATGCTCTTCCCGTTTCCAATAGGAGAAGATCCCCTGCTCTGAGAGTCTCGATGCTGGCGGTTGAGAAATTCCTGCTCCAGATCACCATGCATTGCCGAATATTATTGGATACATTTCACTCCACCTGCCCTCTCCCTCCCCCTCCACCCTTCATTCAGTACCTACCCCCTTCCCCCCACACACACACACCTCCAGTACACTCCACTCCACCCCCGCCTCCCTCCTCCAAAATGGGAGATTGATTTTTTGGAAAGCGAAATGGCATATCCTCTCCTGACAGCTGGGTATCCAATGTTGCCGCCTTGGCAGAACCATTCGACAGTGAAGTATCTGTTGAGAAGAATTTTTAGTATCTCTCTCTCTCTCTCTCTCTCTCTCTCTCTCTCTCTCTCTCTCAGTAGACATATAAAGTGTAGGGTAATTAAAATTGATTTATTGCCACATTCTCTGTCTTCTCTCCTTCTAGCATTTTGAATGTATTATTGGTACTAGAGTCTCTCTCTCTCTCTCTCTCTCTCTCTCTCTCTCTCTCTCTCTCTCTCTCTCTCTCTCTCTCTCTCCAACGTTCACATTGCTTTTCGTGCTTAGAGTGAAGTAATTTCTCACGGTCAGGATTTAATGGGCAAAAAATTTAGAAGAATAAATCAAAGACATTAGAGAGAGAGAGGAGAGAGAGAGAGAGAGAGAGAGAGAGAGAGAGAGAGAGATCTGTTCAGCTAAAGGCTAGGGTCTTTTCCGTCGTAAGTAGGAAATAAAAGGCAATCAGAAATACATATTTCATTTTGTTTTTCTCTCGCGGCTAGAAAACGTTGAATTCCAAAAAGAAAAAAATTACTATAATGTATAAGTAATTCATTCGCTAATGATTGGAAAAACGATTCCATTACGTGGATCTGTGATGTGTTCCTCGTAGATGGAGTCTGTGCTATGCATTCGTCGCTTATGGAATCTGTTTTTATCGGAAAACATTGCTGAAAATTGTCCTCTTCTGTTTCCTGGGTTGTCGATCCAGTTTTTCAAAGTTCTCAAATATACTTTTACTCACACACACACACACACACACACACACACACATACTAGGTTCGTAGTTATGCCTCTGCTAACGCTAAAATCTCATTCTGTGACGGAAATTACAGATTGGGTTCTTTTGAGAAAGTTTATTTACACACACAAACAAACAACACACACACACACACACACAACTGCTGGTGCTGTATCTTTGCCACTGTTAACGGAAGCATCTCATTCTTATACGTAAATTACAGCCTGGGTTCTTCCGAGATCGTTTAATTGAATTTGAATCCTTGTAGCATACATAACGTAATTAGACCCAGAGTTATATTATATGCAAAATAGAATTATTTGCTGAATTAGCTCGACTCACTGCTTTTAGACAAAACAGGACGTCAAAGTTTCGTGTCTCTTTATTCCAAAGCCTGTCCAATGTATGTCATCATAGACTTAAAATTAAAATATACCAAAGTTTCTTCGACGCAATCTACTTTTCTGTACAGCTTAGAATCAAGGCCAGTGAAAATAGATATATCTCTCGGTGGTCTCGGTATAATGCTGTATGCCCCGCGGCCCATGAAGCTCTCAGCCGGCCGTGGTGGCCTGCGTTGTTGTGTTGCCAGAAGCACGATCACCTGTAACTTTAACCTTCAATAAAATAAAATAAAACTTACAGAGGCTAGAGGGCTGCATTTTGGTATATTTAATGTTTGGAGGGTGGATGATGAACTTACCAATTGGCAGCCCTCTAGCCTCAGTAGTTTTTAAGAAAACTAGAATGCTCCCAACCCTTATGGGTGGTTGTGTTCAGTTAGATCACAAGGCACCTACGACATGAAGGTTGCCAGAGAGTAGCTATAATTGGTGCATTGTCAATACTATTATTATTGTTTAACTACTTTATACTTACGGTTTACGGTAATTTAAGTAAAACAACTTATTATAATCTGCTTAATTATAGCAAAGCAGTTATAATTATTTGATTACTTATGCTGATGTAACCGTACAATTATTTCAAGTACTTTTGCCCCAAGTACAATTACTTTGATTTTTAAAATCTGAACTACAAGAACAAATACTAAAACTTTTGTATTTAATTCCTAATACAAATACAAATACTTGTAAGTGGACCCAAGTCTGCTACTTATACATTATAGCAAACTGTTTTAACTGGAAAGCGAGGTTTCTAAGTAAAAAAAATTTGAATGTTTTTCTGATTGCCTTTTATTTCCTACTTACCTTGAAAATGACCCTTGACTTTAGCTGAGCAAACACCTCTCTCTCTCTCTCCTCTCTCTCTCTCTCTCTCTCTCTCTCTCTCTCTCTCTCTCTCTCTCTCGCTTGTTCGCCTGAATTTCTTTGATTTATTCAATAGATTTTTTTACCATTAAACGCTGACCGTTGGAAATTAGTTCACTCAAAGCAAAAAAATTAATGCAAAAGTCACTGGAGAGAGAGAGAGAGAGAGAGAGAGAGAGAGAGAGAGAGAGAGAGAGAGAACCTTAGTGCCGACACTCCATTCCAAATGCTAATAGAGCGAAAAATGGGAAGGAAGGCACATCGAATGAGAGTAGTAAATTTCTTTAATTATCTTATATAATACTTACTGAGAGAGAGAGAGAGAGAGAGAGAGAGAGAGAGAGAGAGAGAGAGAGAGAGAGAGAGAAATATCAAGCACGTAACCCATCCCACTGATAATGCACATAACAGGATATGAAGTGCATAAGGATTTGTGTCGGTTGATTGAATCTCTCTCTCTCTCTCTCTCTCTCTCTCTCTCTCTCTCTCTCTCTCTCTCCCTTGTAAACGATTTTCAATACAGTTTCATGTATATCCCTGCATTATTTCTGTTTATTTATATTATTATTTTCACTCGCTCTGGGGATATGTTGGGGTTCATTCATTCATTTTAATTATTATATGTGAATATTTATATAGTTGCCATTAAAAAATTCCTTTGTATTTTTATGGCATTATTGAGTTATTTGAAAATAACGGCAATGCACTTCCCAGTTATTTGGTCCACTGCAAAATTAATCTTTGGGAAAACTAGTCTCTCCGGATTTGTTCCCATCAGAGATCAGGTGTGACTTCATAATAATTTCTTTTAATTTTATTTGAGAAATAATTTTGATAATATCTATGGGAGTATTTGCTGACTGGCGTAATGCCGAAAGAATCAGTATTAATTAAGTAATTTTTTCAAGATGACTTATTTATTAAGTTAGGTAATGGAAAGAGCATTACGAATAAAAACATAGAAGGTGCTATATATTAATCTTTGGATGTTGATTTTGTCACCTGCATTAAAGTGAGAGAGAGAGGAGAGAGAGAGAGAGAGAGAGAGAGAGAGAGAGAGAGAGATTGAGTAATAATATCGTCTGCCCAAAAGGAAAGATTGTAGAAAAATGTTGGTGTTTGTTTATTTGGGGTGTTGGTCTGCGCCCCCTTCCAGTCTTCATTAAACGTGTTGAACCCCTGTTTGTTGAGAGACAGATGAAGTTTGTGTGTATGAAGTAATAGGTACACGTTTCTCTCTCTCTCTCTCTCTCTCTCTCTCTCCTCTCTCTCTCTCTCTCTCTCTCTCTCTCTCTCTTATATATATATATATATATATATATATATATATATATATATATATATATATAAATATATATATAATATATATATAGTCATATCACATTACCGTGATTCATATACATATATCGAGCTACAATGTCCTTTAATATCTAATTCGCTATACCTCGGAATTAATATATTTTCATATATGCTTAACCGAAGGGGAATTTTTCTCGATAATAGATTTACCTGTACTTCGGTTAAGCATATATGAAAATATATTAATTCCGAGGTAGCGAATTAGATATTAACAAAGGACATTGTAGCTCGATATATATATATATATATATATATATATATATATATATATATATATATATATATATATATGTATATATATATATATATATATATATATATAGATAGATATGATAGATAGATAGGTAGATAGATATAACACATACACACGCGCGCGCGCACATTCTGGATAATTACATTTTTCTTAATTACATGTCAGGTTCGATTCGTACAGGCAGTTTTAAGAGGCATAGGTTTTTGTAGTAAGAAAACTAAACTTGCTTTGCTAGTCAATGGCATTGTTGTCTTGTTCCATATGGGAGTATGTCAATGTTGAATGAAATATGGTAAAAAAAAGTAAAATAAAAATAAAGATAAATCCCTCTTTTCTCTACTCCACTGTTGTACCTTCCGAAAGCAAGGGAGACGACTTCAGATATCCGTTTTCTTTTGTTTTCGTTTTCTATTTGTTTACTTTTTATTTCATAAAGATGCCAAAGTCAACTTGTGCGGTTGAAGAGGCACAATAACGGGTTCGAAAGGGAAAACTTTGATGTGAGTGATGTTTGTCTACGGGTTTTGTCTATGACAAGAGGAGCGATATTAGGATTCGCCTCTCTCTCTCTCTCTCTCTCTCTCTCTCTCTCTCTCTCTCTCTGTCTCGTTATTAAGATCCTTTTTTCAGGTGTCTACATTTTCATCTGAATATAGGTGATAACAAAGTTTTGTTGTTCTAGAGGTTTGGGATGACAGAGCAGAAAAAAAATGTATATCTCCTTTTTTACTTACTCTGGGAGTAAGCCTACAAACTACTTTGTTGTTGATGTCTAAAAAGCTCTGGAAAAGGTGTTTCGCTTTGAGTTAAAGATACAGGAATTTAGGGATAGGATATTTATGATTTATTTACTAGAATGTAAATGCGTGAACAATAAGTAATGTATATGTTAAACAGTACATAAACAATTATTTCTCATACAATATAGCGTATTTATTTTAATTTTCCTTGGTGAAACAACTCTCTACTTGACCGTAGATTTTAGCATGCGCCTCGAGTAAGCTGGAGGTCGTATCACGCATTTTTATAAAACTATCTGATACATAAATAATCGAGACAGGTAAAACCTCTGTTCGTTCTGGAAAAGAACAAATGCTTTTATTTATGATAGATATGGTTGTCGTTTTAAAGCTACTCTCTCTCTCTCTCTCTCTCTCTCTCTCTGTACTCAGTAGGCCTATGAAGTGTAAGGTAATTGAAGTAGATTTATTACCACATTCTCTGTCTTCTTCCCATCCTTCTCACTTTTTAGCATTTAGGATGTATTATTGGTACTTGAGTCTCTCTCTCTCTCTCTCTCTCTCTCTCTCTCTCTCTCTCTCTCTCTCTCTCTCTCTATTGAAAAGGATGTAGATTATAGCTATATTTTCAATTTATTGTAAAGTCGGGGAAGGGAATCCAAATATTCACCTCCAGTCGCCGAGTAATCAGGAAAATTTGAGAGTTTAGGGAATTATTACAATCACGTTAGTTTCAGCAGAATCAGAGCAAAATACCAGATATCTGTCTTGTTTCCAGTGCGTAGTGTCTTATGGAAACAAGCCAGGTTAGTTGAGTTGGATGGTGATGTCTGTTAAATAATAACGAGTACCAAGTCAAGATTGTAATTGAGTAGTTGAATAATAGTTGGATTAGTTTATTAAGCCCTACTCTGCAGGAGATTGGATGTGAAAGTTTGTATCTCTGTGGAATTTTAATCAATCCGTGCTGATTT
>NC_061091.1:14575759-14579047 GCF_015104395.2 Macrobrachium nipponense | reverse complement strand
ACAGGAATCTTTTCGTATATTGACGATATACAAACCGACCTCGCTTACCATCCCTCCAGAAAAAAGATGAAAAATGAAATCCACGAATTAGCTTCGAAAGTGAGACAGACTGATTCATGGATCTATTGATTTCCATGTTATGACTTCACAAGAGTTTTGGCTTTTTTTCTGAGAAGGGATTTGAAAACATAATGTGAAAAGAATTTTGCGAAACTTTCATTCAGCCTGCGTCTACTCCATGCGTCCGTAAAATTGGTTATAAAAGCTGATAACTCGAGTTATTTTATTTATCCTTTAAAAAAATTAGCAACGTCCTCAAATCTAAAGATGACGCTTGATTTCTGCACAATATCGACTGCAGGAACCCTGGTGGAAAAGTAATTAGAGAGAGAGAGACGAGAGAGAGACAGAGAGAGAGAAGAGAGAGAGAGAGAAAGAATTTCTTCAAGCGATAAAGGCACTCTTTCGCGGCAAATGAATTACCTTCCAGTGATAACGTTGTTTGAATCAGTTAAGCCGAAGTTCTTGATTGCAGGCACGCCAGCTTTCTCTCTCTCTCTCTCTCTCTCTCTCTCTCTCTCTCTCTCTCTCTTCTTAGTTTACCTTTTCTCTCGTTCTCGTGCATGTGTGATGTTGATGAGTTACAAGTCATCAACACTGTGTTTAACATAGCTTTATGAAATACTTGTCTTACTTCATGAGTTTATTTACACATGGAGAATATTTTCTTGTTTACTTACAAACAGACTTTCAAGTAATGTAACTTTCACGGTTTAAGGTAGAGGTAATGAATGATCATTTTAAAAATATGGATGTCTACTGGTGGTCTTATTTAAAAAGGCAAAAAAGAATTAATTTAAAATTACATTGTGAAAACTACATAATCATAATGCAAAAACATTACTGTGGTTCTAGCAGTAGAAGAATAATTATAATAATTCCAGCTACTATAATCTTGACATTTTAATGTTATTAGGAAAGACACTTCCGTTCTTATTTATTCCAACATCCCTGAAAATATCCTGGTGGTTGAGAGAGAAGAGAAAGAAGATATGCCAGTTTGAATTTACTCGCAGACTTCCTGACTGTCCTTCGTAAGGGAAAACAACCCCGTATTTTAGATATAAGTTGCAGGGAATGAGCGAGTAAGTTCCCCTAGGTATGGAGGGGCGCTCAGAAAAATACTTAATGCCAAAAATTGCTGAGGAAGGTCGTAGTTGCTGACTAATGACAGCTATTTCAATTCCGACCAAAACGACTAGTACATAATTTTACCAGGGAGCGTCTGATAGACTCTACGGGCCTGTCCATCCATGTTTCAATAACTACGTGAATAACTATTGTTAGGCATTTTGAAACCTGTTTTTTTTTTTTTTTTTACAAAGCTTGAGTAATTTACGTCTGAAGAGTATGTGATGTGCTCCAAGTCTTGAAAAATATATGTTAGAGAAGTTATTATAAAACTTAATAACCTAAAAGGACGTTAGTGTATATGACATAATCCAATGGTACGCAAAAGAGCGCAAATAATGAAATGGGGAATGTCGGCATAGGACAACAAAGAGCTATCTAAACCTGCGTGGATTCTGTACATAGACGTGGGAAAGAGACATGCAAACATGACAGTTGGATTGCATTGTAGATTATATGTAATGTTGGTGAATGAGACATGAAAATTTAAATGCAACTCTGAAATGAACAATATATCAAACACGACCAGGATTGCACCCCTGTGCAGTAGGATAATAGAGTATGATTTTAGCTTTTAAAAAAATAAAATAAAAAAATAATAATTTGATTAGCTCGTCCTGTTGAATACATTTACAGAAGCCAAACGTTGCTTGATATGTCTTTTATTAAAACGGTTTTCCCTTTTGTCGTTAGAATTTCTTTTGTCGCAGATGTTGTGACGCCGAAATTGTTTGGATTTCGCATAAAGACGGGGCAGGAAATTTTTAATAGCAACGTAGCTTTCTTCAAAACTGCAAGTTTAGTCGGACCCTTGGTACGATATTATTCTCGGACGACGTTCCCTTTACCTGGCTTTTGTTGCAGAGAGCGGCATTATGCATTCTCCGACAAAATTGTTTTGGAGTTCAGCTGCTGGAGACCCTTGCATTTGTCTGCATGTGGATGTTTCTGTCGACGTTCTTGAACTATCGGGCACGCAAGCAAATGCAGAAAGAAGCATGACAGTAATTCATTGTTCTTTAGTGAAATGTGACGTTGCTTTTACAAATTTGATCACGTTTTTTTTTTATTTAGGGAGCTTTTTACACAGGTTCATTTACAATCACAATCACAGTGAACCTAAAAAACGTCAGTTATAATTTCAACTTCCTGTATCTAAATAGTTTAATCAGAATTCTAAACTATCATATCTGTATGCATTTAGAATATACAGTGGTTTTCATATCTCTCTCTCTCTCTCTCTCTCTCTCTCTCTCTCTCTCTCTCTCTCTCTCTCTCTCTCTCATATGCTATTCCTTTCCAATCTCCCATCTGATCGCCGTCTAACCCCTAAAATATTCCCTTCCGTACCTTTCGCTTCATTTGAAAAAAAATCTTTCGGGTCAGTCATGTGACTAATAATAATAATAATAATAATATAATAATATAATAATAATAATAATAATCTAATAATAATAATAATAATAATAATAATAATAATAATAATAATAATAATAATAATAATTCATCCTGTTCAGTAGATGAAAGATGTACTCAGTTTTTCTGTTATCGATGCAAAATCTCCCCAATCGATCGAATGACGCTGATTCCAGAATTGTGTAATGTTTCCAGAATATCTCATGCATTGTCTCCGTGCCCACACACGCGCATATATGATATAAATGACGTCTGTGCGCAGCTCTTGATGTAGCAACATTGCAATTAACATGTTCCCTGAAGCGGCCGTTCATGGGAGTCGTCACCAACATCATCACGTTCATCTGATGGGAATCAATACACAATCATGAGTGCAATGACTATTAGAAATGTGCAAACATAGTATAGGCTTCTGGTAAAGGGAAAGGGTGTATATATATGTAGATTTACAGCCTCTTGGCAATAACGTCTTCGCGTTAGACTGTTGGTTTGAATTTTGAGTCGTCGGGTTGTCGGTCGTATGGAAATCAGCTGATCAGTTGTCAGTCTTTTCACGAATAAAAAATATTAATTTCGAAATTCCGTAAACTGTTATATTGGCGAATATCTGTAGTTGTGTCGTTGAAACATTTTTTTCCTCTTATGATATATTTCCTACCATTGCAGATATGTTGCAAGTCA
>NC_061091.1:14543259-14570759 GCF_015104395.2 Macrobrachium nipponense | reverse complement strand
GCCTTAGCAACAGTTGTTCATCCACTTAACAGTTATTATTATGTGCGAAAAAAGAAAAGCCTTTTTTTTTCATTCAATAAGCATTGAGATTTTTAACAATTGCTGCTCTTATCAGAGCCATTGAGCGGCTGATTGATTGGTCTAGGAAGCTGGCGTTGAAAAGGACCATTGATGAATGAGGTATTGAAAGTGTTTTTTTTTTTTTTTTTTTTTTTTCTTTTTTTTTTTGTCCATGAATTTCCTCTGTGAAAATAAGGAGACATTCTTATGGCAGGTGACATTAATCATTAAAGACCCAGAGCCTCTCTCTCTCTCTCTCTCTCTCTCTCTCTCTCTCTCTCTCTCTCTCTCTGAACGTTTCATATCTGGAACTGAAAACTTCAAATTTTTAAGAAGTCAAACAAAGTTTGCGAATGTGTTAAGGATATTCGTGGTCTGTGATCTGGCATTTGCTAGTAATAAATATGTTTGTGTATATATATATATATATATATATATATGTATATATATATATATACATATATATATATATATATGTGTGTGTGTGTGTGTGTGTGTATGTATGTATGTATGTATATATATATGTATATATATATATATATATATATATATATATATATATATAGATTATATATATATAGGACAGAAATTGTTTGAACAAACAGGGCACAGTACGTATCAGGACAGTGTGACAATGAGACATTTCGTAAAACTTCGTTACGTCATCAAGGTTAAAGGAGAAAATACACAAATTAAAATACGTGGAATAAATGTAACGGCTTCAGAGTCTCAACATGTTACATAAATAAAATACACACACACACGCACGCACGCACACACACACACACACACACACACACACACACACACATATATATATATATATATATTATATATATATATATATATATATATATATATATATATAATATATATATATAAGCGAATACCACGGGAAAATGATAGTCAGAAATCCAAGCGCTTTCGTCTTTATTCAGACATCGTCAAGGAGCTCCTTGACGATGTCTGAATAAAGACAAAAGCGCTTGGATTTCTGACTATCATTTTCCGTGGTATTCGCTTATTTATGAAGTCACGTGCATCTACTGTGATTTTTTAATCATATATATATATATATATATATATATATATATATATATATATATATATATTTCAGGGAGAGCAGCTAACAGCTAGATTCAAAGTCGATGGCTGAATGACTCGCAAGGGAAAGGAAAGAGTCAGGAAAGATTCACATAAAGGTGTCAGAATTCTCTAATATAGGAAGTCATTCAGATATACTAGCAAACACTATGTAAGTCTACGGGTGTAACCAGCCTCGTTTCACGGGCAGATCTAGCTCCGTTTCAGGGAATCCCTTCTCACCCCCCACCCCCTTCGGAGGGGGAGGTAGGATGAAACACCATTATAAACCATCTTAGGAGTCCCCACTATAATCCTGCCAAGTTTCATGCACATCGGACAAGCCGTTAGGCCGTGATTGAATGACAGACGGAGGACAGACATAACGCCCATTATAGTAAGATGTAACACCAGTATCAACTATTTTGACTTCTCTGTTTTGGGCCAAACACGAACTGCTCATTTTAGAATCGTTATGTATTAAGCAGTTAGAGCCCCGAGTTGAACTCTCACACCTTGAGGGGGTCTTCGCCCCTTTCTTTTTCCTTTCGAGTTTTTCAGTCATCAGCTTTGAATCTAGCAGGTGCTTTTCATGAAATGTCTTTGTTTTAATGTATATTTATGTAACATGTCGAGACTCTGAAGTCGTTATTTTCTTTCCATGCATTTTGATTTGTGTACTATCTCTTTTAGCCTAGATGACGCAACGATGTGTTACGGACGAAGTCGGCAAATCAAAGTCACCTATAGATGACAGACTGTCTCCTTGTCACTTGTCACCCATATATGTATGTATGTATGTATGTATGTATGTATGTATGTATGTATGTATGTACATACATACATGCATACATACGTATATTATATATGTGTGTGGTGTGTGTATTTTATGGTGCTATATATATATATATAATATATATATATATATATATATATATATATATATATATGTATGATGTATGTATGTATGTATGTATGTATATATATACATATATATAATATATATATACTAATTATATATATATATTAATATATATATATATATATTATATATATTATATATATATGTATATATATACAGACAGTATTAAACGTTTGTATGTCTTTCTTGTGTCTCCTGTGTGTAGTGGCTTGTAAATACTTAATATATTCAGAAATGCATAGGTTTGCATAGGATATTACTCATTTGCCTCTGTCTCGTGCCTTCTGTATGTAATGAAATTGAGATGAAATTTCGGTGGGATATCAGTTTTCATTTGTGGAAATGTTCTCCTCTCTTCCCCATAATGTTTTTTTGGTCGCATAATGCATTATTGAGTAATAGAGTGCTATTTCCGAAATCCTCAATCTTTTTTTTTTTTTCAATGGCAATGAACCCATTTTTATCGCATATCCCCATTCAAAGTAATTTTTATCTCTCGCATTATTTTTCGCTGTCCGATGGGGGAACCCTTTTTATCGGATCTTCCCATTCGTTGCGTTTTTATCACCGTCCCCTATTTATGGAATCTCATGTCCTCTCCGTCTCCATTTATGGCTGGAATTGGAAGCGCCGTGGAAAGCCCCATAAGATCGAGTGATCCAATGAAACAGTTTATCGATGTATTTGATGCCATCATTTTGATAGAGCTTCGCTGTGATTTTCGCGAATTCGTGTCCTTTTATGGTCGAATGGACCCCTTCTCCTCCTCCCCCCCTTCCCCTCCAGTCTCCCTCCTCCTTAACCCCGGCCCCCCCTCAAGACAGACCACCCCTAACCCCCTGCCCTTTTCCCCTTGTTTTGGAGAGAGGGGAGCGCTGCGTTATAAAGTTTACTTTCGCAATTCGAGAAAATAGTGTCGTGTCGATCACGGGACTTCATTTTCGCCCTCTCATTTTCCAGTTCGACATTTATCTTCTCTCTCTCTCTCTCTCTCTCTCTCTCTCTCTCTCTCTCTCTCTCCGTTATGTACAGTTCGATGTTTTTGGCTCATTTTATGTTCTGTGTTCATGCAATTTGGTGTTGCTATGCACGTATATTGATGTGAGGTGGAAGATCATTTAGTTGACATTTTACCTCAATGTATTGTTTTGATGCTTTTGCATTCTTCGATAATATATTCCATATAGTTTCATTATTCTTGGCCTCAGTGACGTAAAAGCAAATTCTTCATAGGTCTACTAACTTTCAGCCGCCTTATCAAACCATAGGCGACTTTTTCCCTTTCCTAAACTTCTATGCCCTGTATGAGTTGAACTAAATTTTTAAAAAATTTTGCTCACACTCCATTGCCGTGAGATAGTTTATATTGTGTCTCGTGTCTTCGTTTTGCTGGCCCTAGATGGCCTTATGCCAGCGCGGCTGCTTCTTTCTTGGGTAGCATCTCGTATATCGTAGAGTTAGCTAAGGTGGGTTTGTATTATCTCCAGTTAATAGGGAATAAAGGAAGAGATAGATTTATATAAGAGAGATAGAGATATAAGATGATATATTTAGTTCTATAAGAGTTAGAATTTATATATTTAATAATATAGATATAGAATTGAATATAGTTTAGATATATTAATATAAGAACATGTTAGATAAAAAGGTTTATTATATATATTATTATATATTAACCATAGTATATATATTATCTATATAGAGAGATTATTAAGTATAATATATACTATAATATTAATGGTATGGTATTGGTATGGTATTACATACATACTTATACACATACATATATATATCTCACTCTTACCTGTCTGTGCTATGAAAATAATAATCTGCATTTACTTTTCAAGCGTTTGGATTAACCGGTTTTATTTATGATGAAGTAATAGAGATGAGCCAGTCATCGTTTCCATCCCTAAATTGGAAAGATTTTCCAATTAACGTCTTTTCCTGGAACGAGATAATTAACCAGTGTTCGTTATATTTATTAGAGCAACTGCTCACTCCACCGTTATTACAGTTGTCAGTCAAGAGGAATTTAAGTGACTTCCTCGGGAAGTTTTGCAATCGCTGTTTCTCCAGTTCGATAGGAATAAGGAGATGAACTCTCGACAAGAGAAAAGATTTGGTTTTTATGAAAATACTTTATGACTTTACGTAGATATTTCTTGTTTATCATATTTAAGGCTGTTTTAATTCCATTAGGCATTAAATCTATTCTGTTTTACCTTTTTTTAACATTGACCTTTAGAATGTCTGTTTAAATGAACTCATTATTTATATCATTTTCACTTTTATTCATTATCATTGTAGCGCTGAATGACCCTATGGGTCCCAGCTCTTGGCTCTATGCCTATATCACATAACCCTGAACACTACTGTCGTGGCCTCTTAGTATTTAGGTCAACCAGCCATGATTGTAGCGGTTAGAAAATATATATATATTTTTATTTCTCCTTATTCAGAATATTGCGGATATCCGTACGCCACGAGACAGAATTCTTTGAATTCACGAAACGTTGTGACTGACCAAACGCAGGTTTAGTCCCGATGTGGAAATAGTTGCCTATGATTTTAGAATGATCTGTAGAACAATTTTTGAATCAATACAGTTTAACAGTGGATATTGCATTGGTCTGGTCCCTATAATGCTTTTGTTTGGAATTCATTGGTGTGAGCAGTAGGAACTAACGCTAATCAGGATTAGCCTCGGTGATACTTCGGATGTTTGCCGTCAGCTACAAAAAAAAAAAAAATTAATAAATAAATAAATAAACATTCCATGGTATGACCAGGATGTTGATTACTCTTATTGTTGATAGAAATATTGTGCCAAATCACAAATTTGTTGTGATGAAAGATTAAGTTTTTATTTTTATTATTATTTTCATTTTTTGAGTGTTCTAGATTAAACCTTTTTCTCTTTTCTCTCATTAGCGTGAATATTTCACATATGTTACATGAATTTGAATTTACAATTATAAAATTACGAGAGAGAGAGAGAGAGAGAGAGAGAGAGAGAGAGAGAGAGAGAGAGAGAGAACAAACTAGCAAGAACCGAGTTTGAACGAGGACTGTGCAATGTCACATTTTTAAAACGTGTCTTACTCATTGTAAAGAAAACTATTCAAATGGCTATATGTCTTTCCGTCCGCTCTATTTCTGTCCACCCTCAGATCTTAAAAACAATTGAGGCTAGAGGGCTGCAAATTGGCATGTTGATCATCCACCTCCGATCATTAAACATACCAGATTGCAGCCCTCTAACCTCAGTAGTTTTTATTCTATTTAAGTTAACAACATGCCATGATCGTACGTCTGGCCACCACTGGGCCATTGCTGAAAGTTTCATCGGCCGCGGGCTGAGAGTTTCATGGGCCGTGGCTGAGAGTTTCATCTAGCATTATACTCTGTACAGAAAACTCGATTGCATCTAAGAAACTTGGGCGATTTTTTTTTTTTTTTTTACTTTTTTTTACTTTTTTATTGCATATATCATACCGAAAAAGCCGGGAATTCACTTTTCCCTCCGTCTGCCACGCTTATCTTGTCATGACGATTACCCCAATATGTTTCGTGGGATTTCAGTCAAACCCGGTGTACGTGGACCATACTTCCTAAATTGCTACGGAGAGAGGTCGTTCAGGAACCTTTGTCTGTAACTTTTGAAAACCATAACTGGTAGAGGGGCTTCCTGTAAGACATGCACTATATCCACTAAGACTTCCGGGCTTTGATCATAGCTTGTTGGAAATAGCAACCATCGAAATATTACTGCTTCGCAAACATGTTTTAGGACAGTTTATTTGATTGATATTCAATCAGTCAATCAATCAGTGTCTTCAACATGTATCCAATCAAAGTTGGTGGGAATCATTAGGAAGACATTATTCAGTGTTATTCTTTGAGTTCTTGTTTTCGTATCAAGCGCCAAATATATATCTTTTAAGGTGCATGGATGGAGGAGTATAGAAGATATTATCAGGGGTGGGTGTATTATGGCCATCCCCAGGTGGGCAGCAAGGGGGGGCGCCATTCCCCTTTTCTGTTGCTGGGGCTGCGGGGTATACTATAAGTACGTGCCAGGGGGAGGGTGTCGTAGGACCTCACCTGGGTGGGGTGTAGTGGGGGGTGGGGGGAGGGGGGGGAGTTTCGGAAACGCCCCTCCTCAGTCTGTTCACTGTAGCGCCATTTGGACTGACAGGCTATTTGGGACCGACGTTGGTTAGCGTTGGAGGCAGCTTTTGAAATTCTCATCAAGACACGACAATGGCCTATCTCAACGCTCGCTTTCCTGGCCTCTCTCTCTCTCTCTCTCTCTCTCTCTCTCTCTCTCTCTCTTCATTTTATGCCTATTGATTAATTGGCATTTGCTTTCACATTCCAGTTTCTCGCGTCGTTTCTGATTCTATCCTGTTTTCAGTGCCGGTACATTAATTTTAGTTGATTTTCTGGAAAATCCATTTCAAATATGAATGCCTGCTTTTTTCGAAAGGGGTAAATATCCCTTTAAACGTTTCACACTATCACAATAATACGTTATCTTCTATTTCATCTGCCAGTTGGTTCATTTATTCAAAGGATTAAATGCCAGAAATGTTTATTATTCCTGTGATCGCACAAGGCTGTATTTTTATGCACACATTCATTACACACACATACACACACATATCATACATAGATATATAATATATATATATATATATATATATATATATATATATATATATATATAGACACCCGTTTACGTGCTATGTTTATGGAGCAAGCAAATTTCGGTACGAGAAAATAAATGTTAATTTGGCGTTCCGTGGCTCCAAATTTATTGCAGCCTAGAGTCATGGCAGGAACTAGTGTGGCCCAAGTTTCATGCGATACCCTTCTAATGCCGCCAGCGCGCGCGCGCACAAAAAAAAAAAAAAAAAAAAAAAAAAAAATTGTGTAACAATCAACAATCAGGTAATTCCGTAATCCTTCCCTTCTTCTTCAGCTTAATAAATAACCTTGTAATTAATTTTGTTACTTGAATGGTACATGCTCCCAAATGAGAGAAGTCTTGTTTTGCAAACTGTTGAGTATCCCACATTTAGATAATAAGATAATAAGACAGAGGTTCCAGTATGTTATAGCAAGAAACACTTCACGCCAGAGTTGGGTGACTTTTCCCTTATTCTTTCTTATTATATGTATTCCCTTTTGTTTCCTAATCCTTTACCTTGTCTTTATTTTCTTTTCTGAAGTTTATCCTTTTGTACCTAAGAATATTTTAATCTTTCTGGTATATTTTCGGAGGCATAGGCTGAATCGTATTTGTTATTTTATCTCTTTTGGCTTTACTCACTAATTTAACATAGCGCTGAAATATCGTTAATTCCAGGGTCAGAGTTTTATGCAGGCAAATAAATGAACAGAATTTTATTATGTAAAGTTGTACAGTGTAACATGCAACTCAAAAAGAATGACGACTATGGGAATTACACCCACGAGAGTAAAAGAGGGAAAAATAGAAAAATAATGAGAGGGGAGGTGGATGAAAAAAATAACGATGTTTAAGTGTCAAGAACAAATGAAAAATAAAACCAGACGGATATTTTTAGTGACCTATACATGTAACAACTGTCGGTATTAATTATATTAATCAAACAAAAGAGGTAAATTAATATGAGATAATCTATTCATAAAACCCGGGTCAGACTAAAAATAAAACTAGCAAAATTAACATGCGCAAGTATTCAGTTACCGAGAATTAAAAATGAACAATAATCAATTTAATATAACAGTTTACATAGATAACCTGATCGCTATAGAAAATAATAAATATTTTTGATACTTTTTGTCACCTATAAGGAATATATTCATTTGCCAGTTTTGCTCACGCCAGGGGGTTTCACACAAATGACTAGTTTTGATATATATATATATATATATTATATATATATATATATATATATATATATATATATATATAATCAGTAAAAGCCACAGTGAAAATTTTAAAAAAGAAAAGACAGAGTGCTAAGTACTTTCGTGTATTTAACACATCTTCGGGGCACAAAGTAATACAAAACGTAAAAACTAGTGAGCAAGAAAGCTCTCACAAAAGCAAAGTGGAAAAGAATTATATATGTATGCACAATAAGATTACAAACAGAAATAGCATTCGTCCAGATTACCCAACCACTTAACACCCCAACAAGTCAAAAGAAAGAGAGTAATTGCCCAATGACCCAATTACTTACAGAAGAGAAAAACACTATGTCAACCAGTTTATAAAACAACTGAATTCACAATTATGAATAGTAACAATAATAACGACACTAACAACATACATAAAACACCAATAAACAAAAGTAACTGAATGAACAGTACTATCAATATGAATTACATAAAAAAAGGAATTTGACTAGTACAAAAACTTAAAGCATAATGCTAAAACTCACAAGAAATATATAAGAAGGAACTTGACAAATACACGAAATTAAAAGATAATGTTAAAACTCTTCACTATTTTATCTATGATAAGATTGTCTAATTTGTATATACCAGGGCTCAAATTTAAAAGTTTTCCAGAATATGTCTTTATAAAAAGCAGGAAAATTTTTTTCCCCCCAATTAATTATTCCTACTAAAATAATCGTGACAAAATAAAATCTCTTTTGCCTCTGTCCAATCAATCGCATGGTTAAGATTACTAAGGTGAATAAAAAGGGCACTAGAAGTCTGTCCTGTTCTAACCGAATATTTATGTTAATTTAATATAGTGGACAAATCTTTCCCAGTTTGGCCGACATATTTCTTATCACAACTCTTACAAGGAATTGTATAAAGGCAGCAGATAGATGAAAATGGGGAGTTCTTTATCAGTATATTACAAACCGTATTTGAGCTTTTAAAAACTAATTTTACATGAAAAAATCGAAGCACTTTAGGCAAATCATAAAAATTCTTGTGGCATAGTAAAACCTACATATTATGACATGATAAAGGTTCTCTAACCCCATTTGAATAAATAGTACCCTTGGTCATTTTTAATTCCTTGTCCATAAAATAACATCGGATATTGAAGTTTTACACCTTTGTCACATATTTTTCCTATTTCTTCATCTAAAAACACAGAACTGCATATTCTTAAGGACCTCAAAAACATCGAAGAAAAAATTGAAAATTTTACTTTACTATGATGCTCAGAGTGATAATGAACATATATTTGTGAGCTTGCGATATACATTGAATTTAAAACTACGGATTTGTCTGCAGACTTGTACATCTAAAAATGGTAACATTGACTATCGTTCCTCCTCTACTGTAAATTTAATTGAGGGAACCAGATCATTCAGTTTATCTAAAAATTCTCCAATGTTTGCATTTACAGTCCATACACAAAAAATATCATCCACATAACGATACCATACAGTACCAATCGGTAAAATACCAGGTAACAGTCTAACCTCAAAAAAACCTCCATGTAAAGATTACTAAGCACCGAGAAAGTCGATTCCCCAATTTGACATACCAAATTTTTGTAAAAAATATTTTTTTTTTTTTATTAAATGTAAATTTATAAGCCTTAATGCAAAGCCTAATCAAGTCAACTATTACATTCGAAGGTAACGGCAAGTTATACTTAGGCAATTCCTCCGATAAAAATTTAACAAATCACCCACTGGAACTTTAGTAAATAACGATACAACATCGAAACTGACAATTTTAAACTCAAAAGTTACATTAATGTTGCTAGGTTTCTCTACAAAATGGACATTATTCTTAATATTACACTGTGATATTGTACCAACAACCGGCGTAAGAACTTGGACTAGCCACTTTGACATTTTATAAGACACAGAACCTACTGAACTTATTGATAGGCCTAATGGGATTGTTTGGCTTATGGGTATTAACCAAGCCGTACATATATGGTAAAATAGCACACTTGACAGTAAATTGCTTAATTAGCTCATCCCTCCCCCTCAAGATACATTTCAGCTCTTTAACAAAAAGTACTTGACAGAAAGTACTTGGTACTCTGTCTTTTCTTTTTCAAAATTTTCCCTGTAGCTTTTGCTGGTAAACAAAAAAATCACGTGCTTACTTTTGTGATTTTATATAATAATATATATATATATATATATATATATATACTATATATATATATATATACATATATATGTAGGTATGTATATATATATATATAATATATATATATTATATATATATATATATAGAGATTATATATATATAGATATATATATCTATATATCTATATTGTATATATATATATATAATATACATATATATGTATATATATATATATAAGAGATACAGATATATATTATTATATAATATATATTTATATATATAGATATATATATATATATATTTATATACTATAAAATCACAAAAGTAAGCACGTGATTTTGGTTTACCGGCAAAAGCCACAGGGAAAATTTAAAAAAAGAAAAGACTGAGTGCCAAGAAACTTTTTGTTAAAGAGCTGAAAATATATAGATATACTATATATATATATATATATAATATATATATTATTATATATATAAATAATTGATAAAACCCAAACGTTGAATGAAAAACAAGGTAATTTCAAGGAAACAGTAATGGGATAATTACTAATGAAACGCCCGCAACCCCACCCATCAACAACGACAAAAACATGGACGCCACTCACTCCTACAGTCCCGATGTACCTTTTACCTGGGGCACCTACAGTGCCATCAAAGTCAACGGCGAACATCAAAAATTATCCCTACACACACGGAAGGGAACCGACATCTCTCGCTGTCGGTAATAAAAGTTGACGGCGGCGCGCCATTTGCATGAGACACAAAACACGAGGCGACAGATGTCTCACCACATCGCTAGTAATACACTTGACAGCGCCGCCATTTGCAAACGAGACAAGTGTCTCTTCCAAAGGAGATAGTTCGGTGCCACACCATAAAAAAAATAAAAAAGAAAGAAAACGATCCCGCTGCCTTCCTATGAGAGACAATGACGCCAGCCTACCTACGAAGAGTTCGCCTTTGTGTCTCGTAACGGCATCGGGATGCCACTCTCGTGGCACTTGGATGGAGGTCGAGGAGAGGGAAAATCTCTCTCTCTCTCTCTCTCTCCTCTCTCTCTCTCTCTCAAAGATGTTGAAATTTTGACACTTGAAAGTTTCTCCTCTGGGTAAACACTCTTAATTGAAGCGTGAGATACATACGGTCTGAGGGAAATATGAATAAAAGGGAAAACATTGAATAACCAAATGTTAGCTTAGGACATGCTTACAATATCGAGCTATTGACACAACTGCACTGTGTGATTATATATGTATATATATATATATATATATATATATTATATATATATATATATATATATATATATCTACATATATAATAATGTACATATACATATATATGATATCACACAGTGCAGTTGTGTTCATAGATCGATATTGTAAGCATGGGCTAAGCTAACATTTCGTTATCCAGTGTCTTCTTTTCCCTCTTATTCATATTTCCCTCAGACCGTATGTATCTCACGCTTCAATTAAGAGTGTTTACCCAGAGGAGAAACTTTCAAGTGTCAACATTTCAACATCCTAGAGAGAGAGAGAGAGAGAGAGATCTTTTCCCTCTCCTCGACTTCCATCCAAGCGCCACGAGAGAGTGGCATCCCGATGCCATTACGAGACACAAAGGCGAACTCTTCGTAGGTAGGCTGGCGTCATTGTCTCTCGTATGAAGGCAACGGGATCGTTTTTTTTCTCTCTCTCTCTCTCTCTCTCAAGGTGTGGCACTGAACTATCTCCTCTGGAAGAGACACTTGTCTCTTTTGCAAATGGCGGCGCTGTCAAGTGTATTACCAGCGATGTGGTGAGACATCTGTCGCCTTGTGTGTGTGTCTCGTGCAAATGGCGTGCCGCTGTCAACTTTTATTACCGACGGCGCGAGATGTCGGTTCCCTTCAGTGTGTGTAGGGATAATTTTTGATGTTCGCCGTCGACTTTGATGGCACTGTAGGTGCCCCAGGTAAAAGGTATTTCGGGACCGGAGGAGTGAGTGGCGTCCGTGTTTTTGTCGTTGTTGATGGGCGGGGTAGCGGGCGTTTCATAAGTAATTATCCCATTCCTGTTTCCTCGACTTTACCATGTTTTTCATTCAACGTTTGGGTTTCATTTGGTTTTATCAATCCAGCCTACTTAGAAATTTCTCGCCCTATTAGTTCTTTTCTTTGCTATATAAACTACACTATGTAAACACAAAGAATAGTGCATGTGTCTGTGTGCGTGTGTGTATGCAGATTTGTGTGAGTGTAAAATCGTATCTTATAGCTATATATTGCTACTAAGATTAGTTTTTCCTATGAATTACCTCTTTTCAATAATATAATAATAATAATAATAATAATAATAATAATAATAATAAAATAATAAGTTAAGCACATTGGGGCTGGTCAGTCGTTGGATGGGTGACCGCTCTCCTTGCGGCGTTGATTCCTTGGGAAAGGATCTTTACCATAATTTCCTCAGCTTACTCAGCTGTAAATGAGTACCTATCCTGATGGGGTAGGGTCCAGCTATGGGTTAAATAGCAAAACTCAGCAATGATGGAAAGAAATGAAGGAATAAACGACAACGACGTAAATGGAACCTCTGGCAACAGAGGAGCTTCGTCCGGCAACCAGGTATTCAACCCAATTGAAGGGGAAGATGGTCAGGTACTTGGAGGTCGTCATTCAGCAACTGATCACCACAACGACAGTAATCAACAGCCTGAGATTGGAGCTACAGAAGCAAAAAGGAAGAAATGGACAAGAGAAGAAAATAAGGAAATATGGAGATGCTCATCATAATAATAATAATAATAACAACAACACCATCCCCCACCAACAGAAAGGCTGCAGAAGGAAATGTAGGGGCACAAAAGACCAGCTCCTAATAGACAAAATGGTAATGAAGAACAGTAGGAGAAGGAAAACCAACCTAAGCATGGCATGGATAGACAATAAGAAAGCCTTCGACATGATACCACACACATGGCTAATAGAATGCCTGAAAATATATGGGGCAGAGGAAAACACCATCAGCTTTTTCAAAAATACAATCCGCAACTGGAATACAATACTTAAAAGCTCTGGAATAAGACTAGCAGATGTTAATATTAGGAGAGGGATCTTCCAGGGCGACTCACTGTCCCCACTACTCTTCGTAGTAGCCATGATTCCCATGATAAAAGTACTGCAGAAGATGGATGCTGGATTCCAACTCAAGAAAAGAGGCAACAGTATAATTAACCCTCTGATGTTCATGGACGACATCAAGCTGTATGGTAAGAGCATCAAGGAAATAGATACCCTAATCCAGACTGTAAGGATTGTATCTGGGGACATCAGGATGGAGTTTGGAATAGAAAAATGTGCCTTAGTCAACAAACAAAAGGGCAAAGTAACAAGGACTGAAGGGATAAAGCTACCAGATGGGAACAACATCAAACACATAGATGAGACTGGATACAAATACCTGGGAATAATGGAAGAAGGGGATATAAAGCACCAAGAGATGAAGGACACGATCAGGAAAGAATATATGCAGAGACTCAAGGGGATACTCAAGTCAAAACTCAACGCCGGAAATATGATAAAAGCCATAAACACATGGGCAGTGCCAGTAATCAGATACAGCACAGGAATAGTGAAATGGACGAAGGCAGAACTTCGCAACAGGATAATTCATAACATTTCAATTAAATTACAATTACACCAATCCTCCCGTTAATATACACACAAACCAGATGTAAATGGGGCATAGCCTAGGCAGGCAAGAGATGCCGACTAGTCAATTTCCATTGCTCTTGATGCAACCACCTTTCCTATACCCACTTGGGTGAGATGTTATTTCCATCTGTCGTTCTTTGCACATGTGCCGCAGTTAACATTCCTTCTGTTTGCTTCTTGAGTTCTCTCCTCTGTAGCCATTACCATGTTTCATCGCTGGCGTAGTTCTTTAGTCTGTCTCATGTACTGTCCGTGCATTGGTGTTGTGCCATTCCTATGTTCTGCTTGTCATTCTCCTGTCTCATTTTATTTCATGTTCTTCGTCTACTTTTATCAGTCCTTTTCCCTATTCCTATGGTCGATGTTGGCACAGTCCTCTATGCTTAATAGCCCTCTCCCTTTTTTGATTTGTGTTATGTAGAGTCTATCTGTATTTGCTCTTGGGTGCAATGTTTTGTGTTTTGTCATGTTTTTTCTAGTTTTCTGGTTTATGCTGCGGAATTCCACCTTCGTCCACTCCACTTCTCCTGCGCTGTATCTGATTACTGGTAGATGTGTTTATGGCTTTAATCATATTTGCTGTGTTGAGTTTGGTTACTTGAGTATGGCCTTATGTCTCTGCATGTATTCTTTCCTGATCATGTTCTTCATCTCTTGGTGTTTTATATCCTCTCCTATTATTCCCGGGTATTTGTATCCTAGCTCAGCTATGTGTTTAATGCTATTCCAATCTGGTAGCTTTAATTTCTTCAGTCGTTGTTAATTTGCCTTTTTGCATGTTGACCAAGACACCTTTTCGTATTCCAAACTCCATCCTGATGTCCTCAGATACAATTCTTACAGTCTGAATTAAGGTATCTATTGCTTGATGCTCTTACCATACAGCTTGATATCGTCCGTGAACATCAGATGGTTAATTATGTTGCCTCCTTTCTTGAGTTGTACCCAGCTTCCATCTTCTGTAGTACTTTTGTCTTGGGAATCATGGCTACTACGAAAAGTAGTGGGGACAGTGCGTCACTTTAAAAGATCACTCTCCTAATGTCTTATCCCATAGCTTATAAATACTCTATTCTATTTGTGCATTGTATTTTTGAGGAAGCTGGTGGTGTTTTCCTCTGCCCCATATATGTTCAAGGATTCTATTAGACATGTATATGGTATCATGTCGAAGGCTTTCTTGTAGTCAATCCATGCCATGCTTAGGTTGATATTCCTTCTCTTACTATTCCGTATTACCATTTTGCCTATCAGGATCTGGTCTTTTGTGCTCCTACACTTCCTTCTGCAGCCTTTCTGTTGGCGGGGGATTGTGTTTGTATCCTCTAGGAGGTAGTTGTATCACCTTTCACTGATGATACCTGCTAGTAAATTCCACATTATTATTATTATTATTATTATTATTATTATTATTATTATTATTATTATTATTATTATTTAATATTGTTATTATTAATTATTTCTCATTATTTTTATTGGAATTTGTATTATTATTTTATTAATCTTATTTATTTATTAGTTATTATATTTTTGCTTTATTTTTATTATTTTATTATTTTTAATTTTATTATTTTCATCTTTTATGTTTTTAATTTAGATTTTTATTTAACAAATTATTACTATTATTTTATTTTATTTTATTTTTATTATTTTATATCTATTTCCTATGATTGTATTTTGAATTTTTATTATTATTGTATTATTTTTTTATTATTTCTATTTATTTTAATATTTCCTATTTATTTCAATATTTTTTTTATTTTTTTTTCATTTCATTTACATTACTATTATTTTAGTATTGTTATTATTTTTTATTATGTTTATTTTTATTTTGTTATTTTTTTTTTTTTTTTATTTTTCAAAATTAATAATAATACGATATTTTACGATTTTATCCTTATTTTCATTATTTTATTTTCATTTTCATGTGTTATTGTTGTTGTTGTTGTTATTAACATTATCATTATTATTATTATTATTAGTTTATTATTAATTATTATTATTATTAATTATTATTTAAATAATCTATATAATATTTTTTTTTTATTTGGCTCTTTAATTTAGTTTTAATTGAAATTTTTCTTATTTTTATTTCAGTTTTACTTTTATTATTTTATATAGTCATATTTTATTTTGAATTTTATTACTATTATTGTAAAATTTATTTATTTATTTTATTTTCTATTTGTTTTTTGTTATTTTACTTTTAATTTGCATTATTATTAAATTAGTATTATTTTTAATTATTTTTACTTTTATTTTTGTTATTTTTATTTCCAAAAGTTAATTCTAACATATTATTTTATGATTTTATCTGTATTTTCATTATTTTATTTTACTTAAATGATTTATAATAAATTATTTTAATTTTTAATTTTATTGAAATTATTCTTAGTTTTTATTTTTCTTATTTTATATCTATTCTTGTTTTTTATTTTGAATTTTTATTATTATTACTGTATTAATTTTAATTATATATTTATTATTTATATTTTTGCTATATTCTTGTATTTTTATTTTCATTTTCATTTGATTATTATTGTTATTTTTAGTATTATTTTTTTTATTATTTTTTATTATTTTATTTTTAATTTTAAAAATTTTTATTTTTATTTTTTTTTAAATTATTATGAATACATATTATTTTTCAATTTTATCTTTATTTTCATTATTTTATTTTTATTCTTATTTTATTGTCATTAATATTTTTTTTATATGTATGTGTGTTATATTTACTTTCTTATTATTATTATTTTATTATTTATGTTTTTATAATTTATATTTTTTTTATTTTCATTATTTTTCCATTTTAGTTTTTATTTTATTGATATTAGTTTTAGTTTTATGTTTATTATTATCATTTTGTTTTCATTATTATTTTATTTTTATTTCAAATTTATATTCATTATTTTAATTAGTATTGTTGTTATTCTTATTATATTTGATTTTTTTTTTACTTTTCATTATTTTTATATCTATTTTTTATGTTTTTATTTTTCTTATTATTATTACATTATTTTTACTTTTATTTTTTTTAGTAATAACTTTTTATATTTAATTTATCATTGTATTCTTTTATTATTGTTTTACTATTTTCTTATTATTATTATTATTTTTATTTTATTTTTATATAATTATTATTTATTTATTATTATTATTCTTATTATTATTATTATTTTAATTTTTATTTACAAAATTATTAATTCTATTTTCTTACTTTTATTTTTAGTACTATTTTTATTTTATTAATATTAATTTATTATTTTTATTTTTAATTTTTATTTTTATATTTGTGTTTTGCAATTTTATTATTATCATTTTACTAATTGTACTTATAGTTTTTTATCTTTACTATTATTTTTATTTTTAGTATTGATAATATTGTTTTATTATATCTTATTTTCATTTTTTTATATTTATTTATATTTTGAAATGTCATCATTATCATTTTATAGTTTTGTTTATATTTTTTGTTTAATTTTTTTCTATTTTTATAGTTATTTTATTATTATTTTTATTTGTCCATTTTTATTTTTATTAATTTCAACTTTATCTTTTATTATTTGTAATTTACCTTTTATTATTTATAATTTTTTCTGTTTTATTTGTCTTACTTTTATTTCTATATTTGTTATTTTTATTATTTATGTCTTTATTCTGGAAGTCAGCCATCTTTTAAACATGATTGATTAAAAATGATTGTTGTCTCTACTGTATTATTTTATATAGGTCTGTTCTCCTTATTATGGTTTTCTCATGTTGCTGAAACTGGCGAGCAACGCATCGAAGGTTGGCATGTCTAAAATAGGTAATTATAAAAGTACATTTCAATTTTATTCAGATGCCAGAAGCTGTAGTTAAACCTTCGTTGTATATCCCGTAGAGTTTCTCGAAGCTAAAGTTAAATTCGAAGTCTGGGTCTTCAAACATACTCTTATGCGGAGTTAGGTGATGGACTGATGCAGGAGGGTAAGTCCGTCTTTTTCTGTATTGGCAGTGCATGAGAAGCTCGATGTCATCTTGTCCGACTCCTGAAAGTTCGATCGTGTCACCCTGAACCCTACTGAAGACATCAAAAGGGACGCCAACCGCGTCATCAGTACCACGAAGGCGGTAACTAACGCAGTCCACTTTCCGCCCATCCAAGGGGACTTCAGCCTTGGTTACCTCTACCTTAACGTGAAAACCCATGAGGAAGGCAACCCTTTTCCGCCCGATTATTAGTAAGATGCCCGTCCCGACTTACGCCCTGGCCAAGCTCCTCAACGAAATTTTGATTCCCTACGACCCGAGCCACCATAGACTGAGTTCTTTGAAGAAATTCGCGACTCCCCCGACACTGGCATCATAACATCCCCCGACGTTGAATTCCACTTCACCAACGTGCCCGTCGACCAGACCATCTACATTATCTTGGATCGCGTCTACCGGTACCCCGTCGACGGCCCCACTCATTATCCTAGAAGCCTCTTTGTGTAATATTTTGAGCATCTGTACAGTAAGGGCTTGTTTTTCCAACCACTGATGACAGATGTTCCGCCATACAGATGGAGTTGCAATGTGCTCTCCTCTGGGAGTCCTCCTTGCCAACTTCTATATGGGCACAGAAAAAATAGAGGGTCTTTGCCCAGAACCAGTGACCCCACAAGTACGCCCCTCAAAAATTCGTGCAAATCTTATTCAAAGTAATGGCTTCTTCAGCAGCGTTACGCTTGTAGAGATTCTTCTCTGTTTTTCGAATAGCGGCTTTTCCAGTACTACTTAAACAGGCAACAACAAGCTAATCTATAGTGAAGCAAATGAGCAGGGTAAGAATGGCGTTGGTGTAGTGCTGTCCGGGGAAATGAAGAATGCAGTGACAGAAGTGAGTAAAAAGAATGACCTCATAATGAGAGTGAAGATATGTTATGAAGGGGAAACGATGAACATCATTAGTGCTTATGCGCCATTAATTTTGGAATGAAATGAGTGAGGTAACACAAGAACTGGAAGAGGAGGAAAGGATTGTAGTGGGGGCAGGCTTTAATGGATAATGTTGGAGATGAAAATGATGTAATTGAACGTGTGCCTGCAGGACATGGGATCGGGGAGAGAAACCCAAAAGGAGAGAGTATAGTAGACTTTGCCATCTTCAAAAAGAAGAGGGAGCACTTTATTACATACAGGAGTGGCGGTATATGTACACAAATCGATTACTTCCTTTACAATAGATCAAGACTGGTGGAAGTTAGGAATTGTAAAGTTACTATCCCAGGTGACCACGTGTAGATGCAGACAAGAGTCTATCTAGATTCATTTGTGTAAGTAGATGCCTAGTTGTTCCTAGAGTGTGAATATGGAGTCTGATTATTATTATTATTATTATTATTATTATTATTATTATTATTATTATTATTATTATTATTATATTATCATTAATATTATTATTATTATTATTATTATTATTTTTTTTTTTTTTTTTTTTTTTTTGCTCTATCACAGTCCTCCAATTCGACTGGGTGGATTTATAGTGTGGGGTTCCGGGTTGCATCCTGCCTCCTTAGGAGTCCATCACTTTTCTTACTATTGTGCCGTTTCTAGGATCACACTCTTCTGCATGAGGCCCGGAGCTACTTCAGCCTCTAGTTTTTCCAGATTCCTTTTTCAGGGATCTTGGGATCGTGCCTATGCTCCTGATTATGGGTACGATTTCCACTGGCATATCCATATCCTTCTTATTTTCTATTTTCAGATCTTGATACTTATCCATTTTTTTTTTTCCCTCTCTTTCTCTTCAACTCTGGTGTCCCATGGTATTGCGACATCAATGAGTTGATACTTTCTTCTTGACTTTGTCAATCAACGTCACGTCTGGTTCTGTTTGCACGTATCACCCTATCCGTTCTGTACCCATAGTCCCAGAGGATCTTTGCCTGATCGTTTCTATCATATCCCTCAGGTTGGTGTCGTCACCACTTATTACTGCAAGGTAACTGATGTTCTTGCACAGGCTCCAGTGGAGGGCTTTTGCCACTGAATCATTGCCTCTTTTTGTACTGGTTCTGTGCAAGTGCCGGGCATTCACTTGCTATGTGGTTTATGGTTTCATTTTTCGTATTGCACTTCCTACATATGGGAGAGATGTTATTTCCGTCTATCATACTTTGAACATCTGGTTCTTAGGGCCTGATCTGCCGCTGTTTTTATCATTCCTTCAGTTTCTTCTTTAGCTCTCCCCTCTGTAGCCATTGCCAATTCGTCATCGCTGGCTAGTTCTTTAGTCTGTCTCATGTATTGTCCGTGCATTGGTTTGTTGTGCCAGTCCAATGTCCTTTCTGTCTTTCTTTCTGTCTCTGTATATTTCTGGGTCTTCGTCTACTTTTATTAGTCCTTCTTCCCATGCACTCTTTAGCCACTCGTCTTCACTGGTTTTCAGATATTGCCCCAGTGCTCTGTTTTCGATGTGACGCAGTCCTCTATACTTAGTAGTCCTCTCCCTCCTTCCTTTCGTGTTATGTATAGTCTGTCCGTATTTGCTCTCGGGTGTAGTGCTTGTGTATTGGTCATTTGTTTCCTGGTTTTCTGATCTATGCTGCGGAGTTCTGCCTTCGTCCATTCCACTATCCTGCGCTGTATCTGATTACTGGCACTGCCCATGGTGTTTATGGCTTTTATCATATTTCCGGCGTTGAGTTTTGACTTGAGTATCGCCTTGAGTCTCTGCATATATTCTTTCCTGATCGTGTCCTTCATCTCTTGGTGTTTTATATCTCCTCCTTCCATTATTCCAGGTATTTGTATCCTGTCTCATCTATGTGTTTGATGTTGCTCCCATCTGGTAGCTTTATCCCTTCAGTTCTCGTTACTTGCCTTTTTGTATGTTGACTAAGGCGCATTTTTCTATTCCAAACTCCATCCTGATGTCTCCAGATACAATCCTTACAGTCTGGATTAGGGTATCTATTTCCTTGATGTGTTACCATACAGCTTGATGTCGTCCATGAACATCAGATGGTTGATTTTGTTGCCTCTTTTCTTGAGTTGGTACCCGGCGGCATCCATCTTCTGTAGTACTTTTGTCATGGGAATCATGGCTACTACGAAGAGTAGTGGGGACAGTGAGTCGCCCTGGAAGATCCCCTCTCCTGATATTAACCTCTGCTAGTCTTTTTCCAGAGCTTGTAAGTATTGTATTCCAGTTGCGCATTGTATTTTTGAGGAAGCTGATGGTATTTTCTCTGCCCCATATATTTTCAGGCATTTCTATTAGCCATGTGTGTGGTATCATGTCGAAGGCTTTCTTATAGTCTATCCATGCCATGCTTAGGTTGGTTTTCCTCTCCTACTGTTCTTCATTACCATTTTGTCTATCAGGAGCCTACACTTCCTTCTGCAGCCATTTCTGTTGGTGGGGGTATGGGCTTGTCTCCTCTAGGTAGTTGTATTAGCCGTTTCACTGATGAGGAACCTGTTAGTAACTTCCACATTATTTCTTATTAGTTATTATTATTTTATTATTATTATTATTTATTATTATTATTATAGGTTTAAAACCCACTAGAAACCCGTTTTTGCAGCCACAAAAATACTCACAAGTTAGACGATAAATCATGAAAAAAAGGAACAGCGCACGGAACAGTGTCCATCAAGTTTATAACTTTGTAGGATCCAAACCTCTCTAACTATCGCCAGGGTGCGTGATGGTGAACGATTGCCGGGGAGTGGGGGGTGCTCGGGGGAGGTGTTATGACCCTAGATGAATTATGCTTATGGCACACTAAAAAAAAATTTTATTATATATATATATATTATATATATATATATATATATATATATATATATATATATATATATATATATATAAGAGAGAGAGAGAGAGAGAGAGAGATAGAGAAAAAAAAAAGATTTTTCTTGTTTGTTTTATAGAAGCTGTCAGTCCAAGGGAAGTTGATCGACGGATGGGTAATGGATAGGATCCTGTTCCGTCCATCAAATTTGCTCTCTCTCTCTCTCTCTCTCTCTCTCTCTCTCTCTCTCTCTCTCTCTCTCTCTCTCTCTCTTCAAAACTTATTAAGTTGACCGGTTTGGGATATGATTTTTCTCACTTTGAATATTCTCCTCGGCTCTCTCTCTCTCTCTCTCTCTCTCTCTGATACATCTCGTCTGTTCTAAAATGGTTATCTTAACTAGTGTTTATTTCGTTCTCTCTCTCTCTCTCTCTCTCTCTCTCTCTCTCTCTCTCTCTCTCTCCACTGGCAGGAAAAGAAAACGAGATTCATTAGATATTCCGCAGAAAAGGAAAACAAGATTCGTTAAACCATCCGCAGTAAATGCTGACACAAAGTAATGTTGAATCCATTCCTGGTAAGATCAAATACTCGTAGAAATCATATTGTTATTAACGTCGTGAGATTATTCGTCGCCGAGATTCAGATTGAGCTACTGTCAGCAGATGTTTAACTACCATAAACCTGCCTTAGGGAATTGTCAGTTCCTTCTCCTCTTTATTCGTAGGCTAAGAAAATACTGAATGGGGAAAAGAGTGAATAGATGTATGATTAGTGAGTAGACGACTGTTTTTGGAGACTGGAATGAGAGAGAATTATTGGAAGGTGTGAGCGAGTGTGAGTGTTCCTCCTTTTACCTTCTCCTAAAGGAATAATGACATATCAGGAAACCACTTCGTTATTTCGTAAGGATTTATAGGACGCGAGGTGTGAGATGGAAAACCAAGGAGTGGGTGGCTTACTGAAGTGGATTTGGGAATGATCTTAGAAGGTGGGTGATTTTATTGAGGTGGGGAGGAGTTTGGCGTGGGTGGTGCGAGTGTTTGTGTGTGGTCGCACGCGGGGGCGCGGGTGTGTGTGCATTTTCCTCTGGTTCCATTAGGAGCGTGTTTGCCGAGTGGACAAGCCAGCGCACGGGGTAACAAAATATCCATAATGGAAGGATATCCAGGAGAGAGATAAGAGACGCCTGCAGGATGTAATTCTTGTTGAAGGATAAACAGAGGAAGGAGAGCAGTGGATGGAATTGGGTTCCTTTGCGAGGCAAGATAAATATTGGAGTCGCGGGGGAGAGCGAATATTTTTGGCGAGAATAAATAAATACGGGATGTGTTTACCGACACGAATGTTATTGCGCGCGATAAAGTGAACTTTATCTTCTTGAAGAAAGAACGAAATAACCTTACAAAATAATCTAGACAAAAAAACAGAAACTTGTCTGGCAAAGCTGCATAATACTTTCTATTTTAAAACTGGAAAGCAACAAAGTATATATAATTTGTTAGTTTTGACGAATGTACCCCATCCGGTACTTTCTTTGAAGATACCCTTGTTATTCAGATAGACAGAAGTTGCGAAAAGCGCTCTTGATAAAAATTCATCTAGGATAATGAACCATTCCGTTATTTATGAACAAAAATGGGAGACCAATTTATGAATATCAGTTACTGGGGTGAAGCCGTGGTAAATGCAATGGAAAAGATCTAGTATTCATTGTGCGATTTTCCTTTCTTCCGAACGCTTTTGATCGATTCAATGAAGTCAAATTCCTGTGTTGTCAAATTAATGCGTAGGAGACATTGAACTCGGCAGATACGAACTCCGAACACCTGAGGCCAAAATTAGATAACTAGACGCGTTGATAACCATATTAAAATCCGCAGATTTCGACAGAATTTCCACTTACTTGTGTGTGTGTGTGTGTGTTGAACGTGCGTTCATGTGCCTGTGTATGTAAATGGGGAGCAAGGGATGTTTCCCTTGTATTTAAAATATTGCGAATTTTACTTCCTTTTTTCACGAAGAGAGAGAGAGAGAGAGAGAGAGAGAGAGAGAGAGAGTTTTTTTTCTTTCGAGAGAGACACTCGTTTCTGATTTCAGTTACATTTAGAGTAAGGTGTTTCGATTAGAACCGAAAGAGATTGGTTTGGAAAAACCTCTATAAGAAAAGGAAAATTCTATAGATTTGATACCCATTTCTATATGTATGTATACATAAATATACAGAGAGAGAGAGAGAGAGAGAGAGAGAGAGAGAGAGAGAGAAGAGAGAGAGAGAGAGTCAAGAATTGAGGGAAAAGCAACTGAAGATTTAACTTATAGTTGCATGCGTACATTGAAAAGAAAGTTAAAAGGCTTCAAAGATGTACTTCGTTTTTTTTTTTTTTTTTTTGTTTTTTTTTTTTTTTTTTTTTTGCAAATTTTTAGATTTTTTTGGGCAAATATTTTTTAGAGAATTTTTTTTTTTTTTTTTTTTTTTTTTTTTTTTTGGCAAATAACAAGAAAGCCACAACGAGAAACGGTCGAAATGCTTTTGACAAGATACGCTTCGCTGTCCCGGGATTCGTTGAAGCTCATTTTCTTTAGTTCATGGAGTTACAAAGGCCGAGGAAACTCTGGAATTCAGGATTCCCTGTCGGAGGAGGACTTTTCTGGTCGAGCCCCACCCAGAGTCGAGTTTCTTTGTTCTCTTTCAGTACTTTTTTCTATAATTTCTTAGGAACAACAGAGTTAATAATTATTAATCATTCTTGTTAGGCAGATAAACAACTGCAGACTAATGGTTCAGTGTAATGTATACATCACGCAAACATACTCACAAACACACAATCATATATATATATATATATATATATATATTATATATATATATATATATATATATATATATATACATATAGATATATCTATATATATATATATATATATATATATATATATATATATATATATGTATGTATGCATGTATGTATATATATGCTATTGGTAAACCCAGGCCTTATGCCTAACATCTGTGACACCATGGTGCTCAGCCATCCAAGTACGGATAAGATCCAACTATGTTGTGCTTCGCTTTTCGCAAGATCAGTGCTGTAGCAAATGTCATTACAATGTATGTGTGTATTTGTAAAGTACAAAGATAATTATAATAGTTTTACACGATGTATTAGGTTCTTTCTCAACTGCAATAGGCGTTTGATTTAATGCTAAGGTTTACATTTAACTCCTGACTGTGCTGGACTTACGCCAGGGTGCTCACGAAATTCATGAAACGTTAGTCATTGTTTCTCTCTCTCTCTCTCTCTCTCTCTCTCTCTCTGAATTAATGATTTAAACATATGGTTCCATCGTATCTCATTTTACCTGTTTTGGCATCAGTCCAGAAAACGTGAAAGGTGGGTAGGGCGTCCATTTGAAGCTGTCATTTGATTGAGAGAGAGAGAGAGAGAGAGAGAGAGAGCCTCGTCAGGAGACCTCAGAGTCCTTACGAGAAGACCCAAGTGGTTATGAAAAAGGAAACGATCCCGCCAACTCGGACAAAGGCATCGACCCACAAAGCAATTAAGATCACAGTCGTCCGTGATGGAATGTTATTAGAGTCATTACAGAGTCTCTCTCTCTCTCTCTCTCTCTCTCTCTCTCTCTCTCTCTCTTCCTCTTCCCAATTTTTAATAAGAAATGGTCAAGATAGGTCCGATGCCGTTCGAGAAGGAAAGGTAAATGTAAACTGTCTCTTCATTCCGGCGTCTAAGTTCTGTTACATGTGATTTAAAGCATAGATATATATATATATATACATATATATATATATATATATATATATATATATATATATATATATATATATATATACATATATATATATATATATATATATAGATATATATATATATATGATATATATATATATATATATATGTGTGTGTATGTGGTGTGTGTGTATGTGTGTGTGTGTGTTTGTTTGTATGTATGTATGTACCGTATGTATGTATTTATGTAGCAACATATACATAAAATCATATATATATATATGATTGGAAAAATGTTTCTGTTACAACAGAATTCCATCTAACTAAGGGCGGAGCCCATAAAAATACTATATTTCAGGGACCAGCCAGTCTCTGAAATATAGTGTTTTTCTCTTTATAATTTGGCGTTTTTATGGGCTCATTATTTATTATTATTATTATTATTATTATATTATTATTATTATTATTTTATTATTATTATTACTATATATGTATGTATGTATGTATGTATTGATTATGTTTTATCAAATATGCATGTTTATATATTATTATATTATGACATATATATACCTATATATATATATATATATATATATATATATATATATATATATATATCGATATATGAATAGATAGTATAGAGATAGAGAGATAGATAGGTAGATAGATATAGATATATAGATAGATTTATGTTTATACGCAGGAGCGATATAAGAAGTTGAAAATAAAATTCTAGTGTCAGTATGCTATGAAATGGCCATTTGTTGAAAGATGGTACTCTACTGATTGGGGACTGTTAGGGGGATACTCTAGAAACAAAAATATGTAAATCAGCCAATTTTCTGTAAAATTATTTCCCTCGAAAACATCATCCCTTTCTCTCGCTCTCCTTCTCGCTGCGTTTCTCAAAGCGAATACCTTTCCAGGTAATTGATTAGAATTCAACGTTACCGCGTAGAAAGATTTAAGATATTTATTGGGATTGAAATACCCGGGAAGTTGGGGGAGGGGGGAGGTATTTACTCAGAGTAAATTAATCGTCCCGATATCAGATGAAAAATCTCAGCCCGGATGTTTTTCTATTGGAGAGCTGTTGGAGCTTCACTCTCAGCCAATAAAGAGCGCAAACCGATGCCAGTCCGGGGAATTTATCGCTCCTTTTGGACGCTTGGATATTCTTCGATGCGATTTTTATATTCCCGCTAGACTACGCCGAGGCCCGGGTTGTAATTTTCCCTCTCCGGGCATGCTTTGGTAGTTTCTTTTGTCACTGCATTCCTTGGCGTCGGATACTGGGATTTCCGTATTCAGTGGTCTGCGTCGAGTCGTAAATATGTTAGTCATATTATCTTTTTTTAGTCCTGACTGTTGAAGGTTTTAACTAACTTTTTTTTTTTTTAGTCCTGGACTATTGAAGGTTTTAACTTTTTTTTTTAAAGTTCACATTTTCAAATACTACCAGTTTTTATGTCCTACTTTACGATGTTCATTGTTGTACTCTGAATTATTTATTCTCTTTCTAGCATCCATTGTGTAACCATAGTGCTGCGACATTGTCTGTATGGGTATCCGTTGTCTCCGTAGCTTCTATTTACAGGCTAAATTACATCATGGGCCTTTTATGACCTTCTAAATTTAGGAGAACCTTCCATAGTTCCTTTACTTATTTTCACATTTTAGGTATTGTTCCTCTCGTCTGTTGTTTCTTTGCGCCAATACATTTCGTTTTGCATTCGGCGTTTGTACATGATTGCGTGCTGGTTTTTATGCAAGAGTTTTGCTTTATATTCATTCTTGTTCGTTTCACAAGGAATATTTTATATATATATTTATGATATATATATATATATATATATATATATATATATATATATCTATATATACAAGTATATATACTGTATATATTATACACACACACACACACACACACACATATATATATATATAATATATATATATATATTATAATATATATATATATATATATATATAATATATATATATATATATATATATATAATATATAATGTATATAAATGTGTGTGGTATTCACACATGCATTATATTACGTACGTACAGACACAGAAACTACACACAGTCATATATATATATATCTTATATATATATATATACATATATATATAT